>NC_087484.1:34232353-34533813 GCF_036417665.1 Passer domesticus
CCCCGCACACTGAGCACCGCGCTCAGGGGCCTTCTCCAGCCTGAGGTTGGGGATTCTCGGTCGTCCTTACCAGGCACTTGCTGAACTTCCACAGTTTTTCCTCCTTCACCAGCTTTTTTATATCCCTCCTCTTCAGGAACTTGGCTGCACAAAGCAGCGTTTCCCGAGAACACTGGAGAGCAGCAGAAACGTGGAGATGGCCCCACAGCCCAGGGCACAGGAGCATCCCAGTGCCACAGCCTGGGGGAGGCTGCAGCCTGCAAGGCGCCAGGACAGGAGGCAGCCCAGCCCCCTGCCAGGGAGACAGCAGCCGGCCATAAGTCCTCACCTCAGCAACAATCTGATTCTCATCATGGCAGTGGAAGTAGAGTGGCAGCAGGCTGTGGTGCACGGGTGACTTCAGGGCATGTTTTCCATCTTCCGTTAATAACTCCAGCATCTCTTGAAAGACCATCATGGAGCTCAGCTGCACCTGGCTATCATCCTGTATGAAAGCAAGAACAAAAGAGCTCAGCATCAGCTGCTTCGGGTCCAGCAGGGCACAGGCCTGCATCTCCACAGGGCACCAAGTGCCCGGGCAGCAGCCAGTGGCCGTGGCTGTGGGCACAGAGCCTTACGCGGTCAAAGAGTGGCAGGAGCGCCTCAGCCAGCTGCAGGGCGAGGGAGCTGGGTATTGGGGTACCATTATCCAGGAATAAATATCTGAGTAGGAGAATGGTCATCCTGATCACGTCACTATCATTTTCCTCCAGGAGCTCCACAAGACTTTCAGTCAGGCTCCACATTTTTTCAGCCTGTGTGGAACACAAGTTTGTGAAAGGCCACCCGGCTGCAGCAGGGCCTAGAGGCCAAAGCATGTCCTGAAGCACTCGGGCAGCTGAAGCGGGAGGCAGGAGAGCTGGGAGCAGCTGCCCCGGGCCCAAAGCCCAGCCAAGCCCAAGTGACAGCCTTTTCCAGCCCCACACTGCCGGCAGGGCTTCAGCCACTGCCCCCTTCTCACCATCAAGGGATTCTTGCCCAGCACCACGAGGCCTCGGAGTGCCAAGTGACGCCTCTCCCCGTCCTCGCTCCGCAGGTTCTTTGTCATGATCTCCAGAACACTGTCACTGCATTCCCTCAAGTCCAGGCACTCGAGGACCTGAAAGGCACAGGGCAGTGACAGGGCACCCGGCCAGCAGCAGCCCGGAACCGCACAGGGCTGGGCCCAGGCAGCAGCACAGGGCACGGGCACCGTCCCAGGCAGCTGCGGCTACGAGAGGGCAGAGAGCTGGGAGGCAGCTCAGCCAGGCAGCGCTGGCCTTCAGGCTCACCTCCACAATGAACACCAGGGCAGGGAAATCCCAGTATGGCATCTCTTTGCTGAGCAGGCCGAGCAGGTAGAATGCAATCCCACAACAAAAGTGTATGGATGACAGGCGAATTTCTCTGACAAGAGGAAAAAGGAAACCAGACCCTGAGCCAGTGGGGCAAACCTCTGCCAGGAGTGACGCACACAGTTCACATCTTTCCTCACCACCCTCCCAGCAAGGGGCCCAGGGCCATTTGGGAGTTGTTTGCTCCAGATCAGCCTCCTCTCCCAGCCTTTTCCAGTCTGCTTGGCCATCCCTCAGTGACAAGGGCCTCTGGCCCACAGCCACAGGGACTGTGTGGGGCACCCTGGGCACAGAGCACAAGTGGCTGGAGCAATGGGGAGAAGGGGGTCTCACCTGGCCAGCAGACCCACGGCATAGTGGTGGGTGTCAGCACAGAGCAGCGTGTCCCAGGCACCCTTGCGTTCCATTGCCACCACCACATCCTCACAGCGGAGAAGGCAGAGCAGGGACTTGAGGGTCCGCACTGCAAACCTGTGTGCAGAGCAAAGCCCAGGTCACACTGGGAGCACTGGCTCCTTCCCAGGCCACGTGGCAGGGACAGGAGCTCTAGGATGGGAGCACCTGTTGGGGCTGGTGGCAAGGCCGTGTTCTTCCTGGCATCCCTTCCAGAAGGTATCCACCTCTTCTGGCATATCCAGAGTGCTGAAGAACACTTGGAAGAGCAGGTGCACAAACAGGTGTGGGAAATACACCTTCATTATACGTGGGATGCAGGGCACCTGGAGGACCTTCCACATCACCAGAGTTGCCTGCAAAGGACAAAGGCCCAGAGAGAGCGCTCAGTGCCGAGGTGTCCGTGTGGCAGGGCCCGAGCGTGTCAGGGAGAGGCCCGGAGAGACGCAGGGGGAGCAGGGGGCCTGGTGGCCCTGAAGCTGCCCCTGTGCGAGGTTTCAGGCCAGTGCCTGAGGCAGGGAGATGCAGTGGGGGAAGGAGGATGGAGAGCTGCTGGAGAGGCAGCCTTGGGGCCAGCAAAGGCCACTTGCAGAAACTCACAGCCAGGGCAAAGACACCCGTTTTGTCCCCATCGGAGGTGCACGTGCTGTGCTCCGGCCAGCTCCCCAGCACATCCAGGAGCACCAGCTGTGCCAGCTCCGCAGTCCTGCTTGAGCCCATGATGGTTTTCCACATGGCCGCGGCAGCTCTGCAGGGTTAGAGCTCTGTCTCAGGGGGGTGTCAGACACAGCACCGCTGGGAGCTGAGCTGGCTGCCAGTTCTGCCTCTGCCCTCTGCCCCTGGCCAGCAGCAGCCAGGCAGCCCAGCCCTGTGGGGACAGAGCCCTGAGGGGCAGGGAGGGAGCACGGCAGCAGGCTCGGGGGCTGACATGCCAGGGCTGGGAAAGGGAGCAGCCAGAGGGCCCTGGAAGTCTCTGCTGCTCAGACACCTGGGCCAGGCTGTGCAGGGTGATGGGCTGGGGAGCCCTGAGCCCTCTGGGCAGCTGGGCCCTTACCTGTCACAGGACGGGGCCACACGCAGGAGCGTCATGACCGCGTCATTTGTCAGTGCTTCAGTGAGATCCAGCAGGGCCATGTCCAGCCTGTGCTCAGCGGAATCATTGGCCAGGAGCCACTGGTGGATGTACCTCACCATGGCGGGCACCTGGAGAAGGCACAGTGAAACTTGGAAAGCTGCCAGAGGGAGCAATGTCCCCAGCTTCCCCAGAGATGTTCTTCTCATCCCACCACACTGTGATGGCCTCAAAGGCTCACAAGGACCAGCAGGTGTGGCTGGGGAGGCCAAGAAGTTCCTGGGAGGATGAAACGCTGGCCACAGGCTGCTTACTTGCTTTGGATGGTAACAATCTTCCTCTACAAGCATATACAGCAGGGCAGCACTGGTCTTGCTTTGGAAGATGGGCGAGTATGGTCTGTACGCAGTGCCCCTGGTGATGGTCTCTTCCTGCCGAATCCTCTTGATGAATTTGCAAACGAGCTGTAGGAGAAGGGCAAGAAGCCAGGGATGTTCCATGGAGTGCTCCACACACGGTGCTCGGCTGAGCAGGGACAGCAGGCCCAGCCCAGGTGGGCATGGCTGCAGGTACCTGCGCTGTTCTGCAGAAGCGGCCATGGCTGGATTGCTGCTCTTGTGTGCGCTCCACGGCTGCATCTGGCAAAGAGCGAGCACAGCCAGAGCTGAGGGGCTGCGGGAGAGGCCGGAGAACACAGCCCAGCCCTGCGCTCCCCAGGCAGGGACAGCCCCGGGATGCCCCAGGGGGATGGAGCACGGCCACTGCGGGGTGTCTGCCTGGGCCCTCTTCCGTCCTGTCCATGGGCATTTCCCCAGGGGATGGGATGGGATGGGATGGGATGGGATGGGATGGGATGGGACGGGACGGGACGGGATGGGATGGGATGGGATATGCCACAGGATGGGGCCAAGCTGGCTGCAGGCTCCAGTCCTACGGCCCAACTCTGCCACTCACCCTCCTGTGGTGGATGGAATGGCACCACCTCTTCTGTCTCCTCTCCTGGGTCAGCTCCAGAGCCTTCTTCCTCCTCCTCCACCCAGGCCATCCTAGGGTCTCTTGGGGGTCTCTGCTCCATGTCAGTGACTGGAGCTAGTAGCAGGACAGATGCCTTGGAAAAGCTCGGGAGCACCAAGTCCCACACTCTGCCCTCGAGGGCACTGCCAAACAGAAGCCTCGGAAGGCCACAGGTCACCAGGTCCTGAGGTCTGGCCTCAAGGTCAGCTGCAGGAACAACGCCTCAGAAAAGCTCCAGGTCAGACAGGAACGAGTGTGCTGTGCGGGGGCTCCTCACAGCACCGCTCTGTCCCGTCCTGTCCCGTCGCCTGCTCCTGCAAGCTGTGGAGTGTTCTTGTCACCCCCAGCTCCTATGTCACCACGTGTCACAAAGGACACACTCCTCCATTCCATGCCACCGTGACCGTGCTGCAGTGTGTCACAAAGGAACCTTGCACACACTGCCACCTGCCCTGGGGCCGCCCCCAGCCCACCCAAAGTGGCCCCGGTTGGAAGGAATCCCTGGCCCCAAGTGTCTAAGGCAGCCCGACAGGATCTTTAGGAAGGGCTCAGCCCATCAGCAAACGCTGCCCTGCTCTGCGGGCTCAGGGCAGCAGAAGGAGCCCCCAGGGCTGCCGAGGCAGCTGCGCTGGCAAGGGCACAGGGCCTTCCAGGGAAGCTGGCACGGCCTCCTTGGGACACGTCCCGGCTGCTGGCCATCCTAAACCCGCGGCTGGGACAGGCACAGGGAACGTGTGGGCCAGGGCACCAATGCTGCTCTGAGCCCTGGGGCCCGGGCAGCGCTGCCATCAGCAGGTGTGGCAGAGTCCCCGCCCAAGCAGAGCTGCCACCCCCCGAGCCCTGGCAGCGCTGCTGCCCCTCTCCTGCCCCAGAGACCTGTGCCCCGGGGGGCTTGTGTGCCACAGGGAGCCAAAGCCCACGTGCACTGGGGGCTGTGCTCCTCCCTGCAGGGGCTGTTGGCAGCAGCACCTGGAGCTCTGCTGCAACACTTGGTGTCTGTCAGAAGCTCGTACTACATGCTGGAAGTGTTTTCTCATTAAAGTAATTTCCTGCAGCACAAAAGCCTCTTTACCGTGATGACACAGAAGAATCTGGCATTAAAGACTCCTCACTTCAGGAAAGCTTTACTTTCCATTTCTCAACTCAAGTAGTTCCAAAAAAGTTGCAAACTCCCCCAATCAATTGTGATGGCCTGAGAACATGAGAGTTGGAAATTGCCTTCCCCTCTCAAAGCAGCAACTCATGTGCCTTGATGTCATGCATTGGGAGTCACTTTACAAACATCACACTACCCAGAGGTGAACAGAAGGCCATTCTTTCCTTTCAAATGGTTTTCAATGAACGGATGATAACATCCTCATTCCCTTAAGGAATAGAAGCTCTAAAAGAATGCAAGTCCTCTTCTTCCCTGCAGGATAATCAGGACCATGAACAGACATAGTCACAGGTATTCTTTCTGCCCTCCATAACCAATGCTCCACCAAACCACAGATGCTGTCTTCAAACTGACTCCAATTCCAGCCTAGACCTCTCCCCTTCCAGACAACTCCTTCCCCAACCTGCCCCCCAACACCAATCCCCCCAAACACCCGCACAGGAGCCCTCAACACCCCGCCAGGACCCCCAGCTGTCCCTGTCCATCCGCAGAGCTTTCCCAGCCTCCAGCAGACCCCCTGGTTCCCTGCACGTGCCGTGGGATGGCCCTCAGGAGGATCTGCTCCAAGGCCTTTCCCGGGAGCAAGCTCAGGCTGCCAGGCCCATGGTTCCTGGATCATCCTTCCCACCGAGCCTTCCTGTGCACGGCTGTTCCCTTGGCACATTTGCGCTCGGCTGGGACTTCTCCACTCAGCCAGGGCTGCTGCTAAAGGATGGAGAGCAGCCTGGCAAGCTCTTCCTCCAGCTGCCTCTTTCCTCTTGGGGGAGGTAGAACATTCCACAGGCAAGAAACTGGTGCCACCACAGACCCTGGATCCATGCTGGGACAGACAAGGACATGAAGTATGTCATATGGAAAAACTCTTTATCACTAACCGCTCGCATTTGTTCTGTCCGTTCCTTTGTTACCCGTGGTATAAAGCAATACTCACTTGTTTGTCATACACAGAGGCCCCCGCCTACACAGCTCATTCACACCATGTGGGTTCAAGTCTGATGGGTGCCTTGCACAGGTGGCACAGGGAGTCCCACCTACACGGTCCCGGGTCGGGGCGAGCGTCCCCTTGGTGGGTTAGAGTCCCAGAGTTCGGGAGTGGTGTGCTAACTGGCATTGATTAAATGTGGCTGGAATTTGGACTGGGAGCTGGTTTAGAGAGTTTATTAAGTCTGGTATAATATCGTGTGTGTGTCCATGTGTTAAATCTGTCAATGCAACATCTTTTATTCTTTGCTTATGTGAAGATAAGGAAGGGAATGTGCTCAACACTGTTACCTTTTTCCTTTGGGGATGGAATGCTATTAATTGGAGTAGAAGTAGTCAGAAAATTGAGTGTGTGTTCCAAGGTTCATCTCTAAGAATGCAAGAAGTGGAGACACAGTCTCAGAGCGAAACAGCGTTGTATGGTTGTCCTGGGTTGACTATATGATGCTTTTATCCCCAGTCGTCTTGTTCTGTTTATACTGAATAATAAGTTTTACACCTTTAAGACTCTCTTCCAGACAGTGAAGAAGGGAGGGAAGAAGGGCGCAGTTTGTTTTCAGACTGCTCTCACTCCTACACAATCCTGCTCCTGGACTGTGTTGTCTGCGGATGGACAGACAGCCGGACAGAGCTCCTTTTTTCCCCTTTTCTTGCTTTTAGTTAGTTTTAGCTAGCTGAGGCAAAGAAGTTCTCCGGATTGTGATTTTTTCCTTTTTTCTTGGACCTGTTCAAGCCTGCTCTGCACTGAACACCCAGAAGAGCACCGGCAGCTCCACCTGTGGCCCCCCTGGCTGGGCCTGGGCAGCAGCATTTCCAGCACCAGAGAGACTGATCAAAGACTGAGTGAGCCGAGCTGCAACCCGGGGAGGGGACTGTTCTGAGTTTGCTTTCCTTGGATCAGTGAGAAGTTTTATTGTTTAATATTGTTTGGTTTCTATTGTTTAATAAACAGGTTTCTTTCCACTTTTCTCCAAGGAGATATTTTCTCCCGAACCGGTTGGAGGGGGGAGGGGCAATTGAATCTGCTTTTGTAGAGAAGCCCCTTTGGGGGTTATCTCCCAAACTTGCCCTAAACCAGGACACTGCATCAAATAAATCAACACATTTTGAGCAGAGGAGCAAGAGGATGCTCCTCTCCACAAATCCAGCCTGGGGACCAGGTATATGTCAAATCCCCTGGGGGAAAGCCTCTTATCCCAAAATGGAAAGGACTCTATTTGGTACTTTTAATCACTTATACAGCCTTTAAAGCTTGAAGCGTTCACCTCTTGGCTACACTATTCCAGAATTAAAAGCCTTCTGTAAAAGGCAAGAGGAGTCCCCAACTGGACCTCAGAAAGAACAGAAGAAACCAAGATGCGCTTCACACCATCATTGTCTTCCTGATATTTCTGATCAGAATCCAAGCCACAGTAGGTGACTGTCATGACATCATGATCTCCTTGGCCTGCGAGATCCTGCTAGATGGAACATTCAAAAATATTTGGGACCTAATTGGCTAAAAGGGAATAATAATGTAAAAACACTTTATGCTATTTTAAGGATTAATGACTGAGCAGTTGAAGATTGAGGGAAACCTGACTCCATGCCAGCCTTTCTTGTCCCACCTGAAAGCAGGACCTCTATGGCGTGTGAATTTGAAACTCACAAACCTCTTTTAGACGAGATTACTACAGTGACCATGCGCATCCGTGACCTTTCTAAAAAGCAGCATGTGAATCCATTTTCATGTGATTCCTATCAGGATTTTTGTGCTATGCAAATTAAAATGGGAGACTATAACCTAGCACAAGATAGTTCCCTTCTTCTGCAGTGCACAGGTGGGGTGGGAGGACCATCATCACACAGAGATACAGGAATTGAGCCTGCCAGGAGTGCGACCCAACAAATATTGTTTCCAGCAGGCAGCTCTTGTGCCACTAGAATAATAAATTGTCCTGCTGGTATGCTTAGTACATGGAACAGGTCTCATAGAGGATCTGCTTTTGAGAACTGAATTTCATTCTTGGCTTATTCCAGGCCATCAGAAATAGTCACCAATCCAGTTGGAGGGGAAGCCGGAAGCACAATCATCCTGTTAGGGTATATCATGCCCAATGTCATGACCGTGTGATGGCAACCCAGATATGAATGGAATCCTGACAGCACAACTACATCCTCTTATGGGCTGAGGTACTCAGAATACTCAGCCATTTGTACTGGGAAATTTAGTAAAGTAAGTGTCCTTTGTAATACTACCAGGGGCCAGTGTAAGGTTTCTGAAGGTTTCTGAAACGCTTGCCTAAAGGCAGGCAATGTATCTGAAGAAACCTGTTACCATGCCTTGGGTACTCGACAAGGAGCGAAACAGAATGGGTCACACAACAGGCATTTAAAATTAAAACAAACAACTTTACATGAGCAAACAATGGCATAGCACGGGACCCATGTGTGAAATAATATAGTCTTTCACTCTGTGGTAAGAAAAATAAATGAACAATTGTTGCTTCTAAATCCAAGGTACTCTCTGAAAATGCTGGAGGTAAAGATACAGGCTAATAGATCCAAAATTAAACAGCAATACTACCCATTCATACAGCAAAGCCTAAAAGGCTGGGAGACATGGATACATTGCCAGACACCAAATCATAGGTCTAAAAAAGGCTTAAGGGGATGGTTTGGGTCTGAACTGGGAATATGAAATTCTATTGATCAAGAAGTCTTAGCCAATAAATGAAGCACTGTGAATTCTTATATTGGACAGACACAAACTCCTCTCAGATCAGCCCTGCTAACACTTGCCCAAACCCACAGCCTGGCAGCTAACCTATTAACCACCCTGGCCAACAATGCACAGCAGGATTGTTTCCAGCAGGTGTTGGCTTTATGGGGAAACTACAGGGTAACATTTCTTTAGCATTTCAATGTAGACCAGCTCAGCTGTGGCTACAGTCTGTAATCTCAGGAAAACTTAAAAAAAGGAGAGCTGGGGGAAATTACCATGAGAATTAACTAAATCATGCCTAAAAATGAAACCACAAAGGAGTTTGAAAAAGACTTCCACACTTGGTGGCAATTGGTCAGTTTCACATAGAATGAACAGAACCCTGCAGTCTTTTACATTAACCATTAAGAATGCAACAAAATACTGTGTAATTCCAATTTTGGCCTGTGTGAGATCTGCTTGCACAACTATTACAACAGATTCATTTAATGAAACTGCTAATGGTACTACCTTCTCTATTTGTAATTCACAACCAAAAGTGGATGTGACTTGAGCTGCACCACACAATAACTTCTCTTCAGATTATGCAGAATGTGTACGATGTGTATCATGAAGCACCCAAATTCCAAACTGGAAGGAACATTGATGTTCCAAAACAAATACTGTACCAGCCTAATATAGAATGGCTAGTGGCAGAAGTCAAAAATGCATCTCACAGAGCCTTATGGACACTCAAACTGGTATCAAAGAAGTTACCAAAATCATCACCAAAATAGGGAAAGTTAGAGAACATCATGAGTCAGATGTCTTCTTGTGATGGACAAATCTGCAATCACCAACAGCTCCTCAGATTTTTAGCTTCCTCAGAAAAGCCGTTCTACTTTTTAAAAAAATGAACCCTCCTCTAAACCATCATGAACCTATGGATGTGGTAGAAAATTAAAAGAGCAGCATAACAGTACATATGTCCTGTGGACTGTGGAGGGAATCTTGCAAAAGAATTTGCATCAGGGTAAAGAGAAAGGGAGGATGAAACAAGGCCTTTGTTTGACACAAGCACAAGCAATTCACATAAGCAAACAAGTACTTAGCACAGACACAGGGAAGTACTTAGCACCAGTTAGCATAAGAAAAACCTGGCGGGCCTAACGTGACAGGAGAGGGACTTGAAAAAAGCTTTAGACACATTCTAGCAGAAGAAGGAAGGGCAAGTAGGGAATGAGCCCTGTGCAGGGAAGCCATGAGGAAGAAGAGCTGCTTTAGGCCATGGAGACCGCTCTGGCCAGCGCCTGCACATCAGCTTCAAGTACAGGAATCTGACAGAATGTATTTCTAACCCCCTGCCTATGCAATCACCTCGGCAGGGTAAAGATGGATGGTATTTTTGATGCAATTCCTACATCAACCCACTGAAATTTATACATGGCAGAGAAGCATTTTGGTGGGGTGCAGACCCCTGCCCTCCCGTCAGCTCAAGAAAAGGGCTTTTGGTGGACAGTGCATTTGTCTGCAGATTTCTTTGAATTAGGGAGACCCCTCGGGACTGCTGTATCCTGAGGGAACACCATGGGCCCTGACCTGTGCCTCAGCTTCCAGGGCTGCTCTTGGCCAGCATCCTGACGTGGATGCAGGACAGCTGCCAGGAACTGCTGGGACCCAGCGGGACAGGACCGGCTGTCTCGTGCCCACGGAGCCCCCCTCACACAGCCAGGGCCACCCCGAAACCAGACAAAGGCTCACGTGTCAGCAGAGAGGAGCAAGGAGCACTGGGCTCCTCTCAGGGGATCTCAGCGTGGTGCTCCAGTGGGAGGGGCAGGCAGGCCACCCACCTTCAGGGCATCCCCTGCATCAACAGGGCGTGCATTTTGGCCTTTTCATCCCTCCACACCAGAACCAGGCCTGACATCTCCTCCTCTGCAGTTTTTCCACTTAGGACGTCATCTCACACTTGGCCAGTGCATCAGATGAGGCCGCAATGGCTTCTGATACCACCTCCATGCCAACAACAGCTCCACTGTGTGCTGTTCCTCTTTCACAGGTTAACTTCCCATCAATTGACCAATCCATTGTTTCTCTCAAGGGTCACATTCCCACCAGTTCAACCATAAGGTTTCCTTCACTGTCTGTTCTTCATTATCTTGCTGACGTGCACAGCAGCGGATCAAATGTGGCAGGGCCTTAGACACGACTTGGCTCCTGACACACAGGCTCCTTGTGCCACTGCTGGCCTTCCGTGTGCTCAGCAGGATCTGTACCTGCACAGGGTTGTGGAACTGCACCTTCAGCACAGGGACCGTGCCAGCCTGAGCTGCCCTCGTTCCTCTGGGTCTGTGCACAAAACACGGCGTGGCAGAGAACGGCAGCAGGGGCCTGTGTGTCCCAGGGCCCCGGATTTGTTCTGCTGCAGCTCCACAGGGATGCAGGCAAAGTGAAGGAGCCAAACTGTTTATTAATAGAAGGCGAAGCAAAGGGATGAGCTGGGAGGGAGAAAAGGGGAAGGGCAGGATCTGAGGACTAGAGGGAAAGAGCCGTGAACAGGGAGGGAGAATGGAGGGAAAAAGAAGGGATGGGCAGAGTCTGAGGGCTGGAGGGAGGGAGCTATCTATAAGCAGGGAGAGGGCTGAAGCCATGCAAGTTTCCCACAGGCTCAGCTGTGCCAATCATCAGTGGTGCCTGGAGCTCCAGCTGGTCTCTTCTGGTCTCAAGGCAGTCTCATCTTCCATGGCATTTGCAGGTCTTCTACAAACTCTGGTTCTTCTGAGCCAGTTTTGCAGCTCTCCCACTGACTATCTGTTGAACTAACATGTATGCCTGGGAAGGGCTGTCATCTCTCCTCAGGGCTTGAAGGGCTGGAACGGAGAGGAACAGAGCCATGGTCAGAGCCTGGATCGGTGGGAATCCTAGGAGACCATCCTGCCAGGGCCATCCCACCCAGCTCTGGCCATGGCCACAAGAGAGGGGGTGTCAAGTGGATCAGCTGGCCACGAATCTGCCGCCCCCCCCTTCTAGGCCATTCCCACTGACTAAGAAGATACCTTTGTGCAACTCAAAAGATTTCAAGAGATTTTCTAATGCTCTCCCAAAAAGATTGGGTGACTCCGTGAAACCTTGCGGTAGCACCATCCACCCAAGCTGTTCCCTTCTACCTGTATCCGGATCTTCCCACTCAAAGGCAAAATAATCTCTACTGCCCTCATCCAAAGGGCAAGTCCAAAAGGCATCTTTCAATTCCACTACACTGTACCACGTGTAATTAGGGGGCAATTGACTCAACAAAGGATATGGGTTAGCTACTATGGGGAAAGGAGGAATTGTTCTTTGATTTATTGCCCTTAAATCTTGAACCAGTCTGTAGCTCCTGTCAGATTTATTTACCGGTAAAATGGGAGTATTATGGGGTGGCATGCAAGGTTCTAATATTCCTTACCATATTAAATTTTCAGTTACTTGTTTTAATCCCCTCCGCCCCTCCAGTGATATTGTTTATTGCTTCACTCAGATTGGTATTTCTGGATTTTGTATTTCAACTTGAATGGGCGGAATGTTCAACCTCCCTACTTCACCTGAATGCCAAAAGGTATTATTAATTTCCAGATTATCCTCTTCATTTAAAGAATAGATTTTGAGTTTTCCTTCACAGGGGTTTATCTGTATTCCCAAGGCTATTGTTAAATCTCTGCCCAACAAATTATTCTCAGCCTCCGGGAGCAACAATAAGTCACTCACTCCAAATCTCTCATCTGTCTCTATTTGCACCCCTTTAAATACAGGAACTGAAAAAGCCTCTCCCTTAATTCCAATTACTGGAATTTTCTCCTGACTTATCTTACATCCCTGTGGTAATTTCCTTACTGTTGACCTAGAATCTCCCGTGTCCACTAAAAATATAATTTCTTCGCTATGGGGACCTATTTTTAACTTTATCAAGGGCTCTTCTGGTGGTGTTTCAGTCCCCTTCATTAAATAGAGCCCCTGACCACCCTAATCTTCCTGAAAATTTCCCTCATCTTGCTGCTTTTTCCTACAACTTTTTTGTAGGTGTCCCTTTTTATGACAATAAAAACAGGTGGGTCCTGTACCCATAAAGGCAGGGCAAGAATTTTGGAAGTGTCCCTTCTTGTGGCAGAAAAAGCACGTGGGTCCTGGGTTTCTAAAAAGAGGACCTGATGTCTGCTGTTTGTTCTTTCCTGAGGGTTTTTCTCTATTCAAAGCTGCCTGCATTTCTTTAACTGCTGCCACCAAGATTCTTGCATCTGCCCTCTGCTTCTCCTCATCTCTCTTTACATACACCTTTTGTGCTTCTCTCAGGAACTCCTGAAGCCCCCTGTCCCGCCAATCTTCTCATTTCTCCAGCTTCTTTCTGATGTCTCCCCAAGATTTCGCCACAAACCGAGGTTTGAAAAGAACCTGCCCAGCTGCAGAATCAGCACCTATACCTGAATATAATTGCAAGTCCTCCTTTCATCTCTCTAACCATGCTGCCGGGGACTCATCCTTTCTTTGATGCTCACTCAAAGCTTTTCCCATATTTTGCCCCCTGGGCACTGCCTGCCAAATTCCTCGAATAATTGTCCACCAAAGATCACTCATATTCTGCTTATGTCCCACATCCTGGTTATTCCAATTTGGATCCTGCACAGGCCATTTCTGATCACCCCGCTCTGGTCCCTGATGTTCTCTGTCCCAAATCCGCATCCCTGCCTGTCAGATCATCTCTCTTTCTTCTCTGGTAAACAAAATTCCTAGGATAGACTGCAACTCCACCCAGGTATATGTGTTTGGTGCCAAAACCTCATCCAACTATTTTGCCACTCCAACGGGGTCCTCTGCATCTCGCCCATCTCCTTCTTAGACTGCCTGACATCCCCTGTATTTATGGGAGCACTCACACAACTAATAGGTGGTCCCTGTCCTGCATTTGCCATTGGAACCCCTCTAAGTGGGTAATAATCGATTTTCCCTTTCTTCCCCCTCATCTCCATCATTCTCCTCCCCTTGCCTCCCCCTGCCTCTGGTGCTGTGTGCCACTGGTTCCTCTTGAATAAGAGGTGCCTTTGGATTCACAGGGGGACCCTCAGGGACTTGAGGCTGAGCTAGCTGCTTAGGTTGTCCATAGGGGGGTGGGAGATGATTCAATGGGTCTCACGGCTCCTGCCTGTTCCTTTTGACCGCTTGCTCTTTGCTTAATAAAGGATACAACGGGTAACCCTTACCTTCTTGCTTCTGAACAACAAACCCACTTCTCCCCTCAGGGATCTGTAAGGCAGCATACTCACTCTCTTCCTGATTAACAGGCTCTTTGGAATTCACATATATATTTAGAGCCTGGCAAATCCAATCCTCAAATAATCCAAATTTAGGCCAATAGAAATTATTTTTCTGGATCATTTCCTTTGTCTATTCAAACATACAATACTTAATCATTTTCTGCTTACTTTTTCCCCTTCGGGATTCTCATTCATCTTAAAACTGTATCATCATCCCCAGCAGGCTGTCTCGAGGAATGCTCTCTTCTTGAGAATTTTCTTCACTGTCCTCAGATCCTCCAAATTTCTGCGAATTTTTCACACAATCCGCAGCCCCTGGGTTTAGGCACTTACTTTTTCCCTGACTTATCCCTTGCGGCACCAAACTCCAGTAGCAGGAGAATCTTGGTTTCTCACACTCACCCCATGGTTCCACTGCCTCACTTATTCCTCTGCCACACTACCTTCTCAAACTACTTGTTCGACATCTATTTATTTTTCTCTCTTTCTCAATCTATTTCCACTTCTCTTTTTTAATTTTCTCCTTCTTTCTCAATCTATTTCTACCTTCCTTTCTTCATTTATTTTACACTTTTCTGGTTACCTCTTCTCACTATTTAATCACATACTAAACCTCTAGCTATCAACTCTTCAAAGCAAATTGAACTAATTCAATCACTCTTCTCCTTAGTTTCCTTACTGAGTCACTCTCTCCTGCTCAAGGACCTTCCCACAGGTTCTTGGACCAGGGACTCCCTTCCTTCCTTGGTCAATCCCTCCCAGGGGCCTCCCTTGTTCACTTCTTGCTTTCTTCCTTTCTCGGCCGGTCTCCTGGCGGAGATCTCACAAACGCGGTACCGGCAGCTCCCACTCACTTCGGGGGTCCAAGGCTGCCCAGCCCCCGTCTCAGATACTCCACACACACTCACACATGCACACAGCAGCCCCCCAGACCCAAAACCTCGTGATACTCACAGCCTCCTTTCCTCACGAGGGTCTTGGTGCACAAAGAAGTTTTATATGGGTACTCCCTTTCTCCTCTAAGCCGCCACTCTGATAGGAGCCTCATTTGCGCGCTCATAATAACTAATTTGCTTACGTGTTATTGGAATTAAGGCTCTCTTTTCCAAGGGAGACTGGTCTAGTCTCAGGACCACTTAAAAGTCTGGTGGTGGGGAGCTCCTTTCCCGAGGGCTACCCATCTCCCCGGGACTTGGAGAGCCTTCCTGGGTGTCGGCACCAAAATTGTTCTATTTGCCTTTCTTCAGCCCCTCTGGGCTCAGAGTTGCTGCTCTTCTGGCTCAATCCTGCCTAAAGCCAGAGAGCTCGGCCTCCCCCACGGCAACAGGAACAAGACTCGGCAAGCAGGCACTGGAGCTCAGTGCCTAAGGCTGAGGGGCCGCGGGCTCCAGTCTCGAGCACAGGGAGGGCACACGCCCAGCCCCACAACTCCTGGCCTCACCGCCCTGAAAGGCCGGGACCAGGGTTCCACACCTGATGCCAGGGGGTCCCTCCAAACGCCCACTGAGGAAGCGCCAGAGCAGCCGGCTGTCAGGAACAAGGCGGCTGCCAGGGGGCTGCTCATGGCCTCTGACACCCAATTGCTCAGGGCTTCCCAGTGCCCCAGCCCCTCAGGCTCTCCCCCAGCCCGGCCAAGCTGCCCGGCAGCAGCGCCGCAGCCCCACAGGAGCTCCAGAGGAGCCCCAGCCAGAGGCACCTGGGAGCCCTCAGCAATGCAGCCAGCAGCACACGGCCAGGAGGACACGGATGGCGCTTCCTGCCTGCCACAGGCCTTGTGGCCATCTCCAGGCACCGCTCCAGCAGGGATCCCCGCAGCTCCGGCCCTGCCCACCCACTCTGCCGGCAGCACAAAGGCTTCAGCAGTACCACCACAGGCCAAGGGGCTTCTGGCCATTGTCCCTGCAGCACTGCACGCCTGGGCAGCTGGCTGAGTGCAAGCACCATTTTCCCCCTCCTCATCTATGCCCTGTGGATGCAGGGCAGCAAAAGAAACATCCTGGAGCCTGTGTATTATAACGCATTCTATATTTATAAAGTAAAACAAAGAAAAGGGAGAACATTTTAGAAGAAAAAAAAAAAATTCCCCATTACTCAGGGGGTCCCAGCAAAAAGAGCCTCTGGGATTAGTTCTCCACTGAGCTCCAGCAGCTCAGCCTGCGGAGATGCGAGAGACGCGGCCGAGCCTTCCACACCCTGCGCAGCTGATCTTGCAGCCTCTGGAACCTGGAGATTGGAGCCCGCTCTGCTGACCTCAGGATGCACAAGGTTTCAATGGCCAGGCTTCCGACACCAAGGCTGATGTCACTGGCCATTTCTTCAAGGGCTGCAAGAGAAAGGAACAGAGTCACGGTCAGAACCTGGACCTGTGGGGATGCGAGCAGAGTCTCCTGCCAGGGCCATCCCAGCCTGCTCTTGCCATGGCCAGGAGGGAGCAGGGACCAAGGGGATCAGCCTGAAGCTGCTGGCTATGGATCCTCCACGTGGCCCTGAAATCTGTGTGTGCTCTGCCCAGACCAGCCTTCCTCTGCACAGGGAGCAGAGCCCTCCACAGCCGGGGCAGGGCTTGCAGGTCTTCACCCGCCAACCACTGGTGTCAGCCCGCTGCCCTCACTCACCAGTGTAGATCATCAGGAGCTCTCCTGGCTGCCCCCTCAGGAGCCGCCCGGCCACCCCTGTGAACACAGAGCCTGTCAGGGCGGCAGCGGCACAGCTCCCTGCCAGCGGCGCTGCCAGCGCTGCGGCCACACGCCCTGCTGGCCCGGCAGGGCTCAGCCCGGGCCCTTGCCGCACGCTGCCGCCCAAGGGCACGGCTGCCAGAGGGCGGCAGCAGCGCCCGGGCCAGGCGGGGCTCCACGGCGCCGGGCCCGGATGGCGCTGCCGGGGCAGCGGGCGGGGCTGGGGCCGAGCTGCGGCGGGCCGGGGAGGGAGCCCGGCCTCGGGGCTCACCCATGAACCTGATGGCCGCCTCTCGCAGGGGCTCCTGGGGGGTCTCCAGGTAGCGCAGGGCCCGGCGCAGCTGCTCGGCCGCTCGGCTCGTGTCCTCTGCCAGCTGCAGAGAGCGGCAGCAGGGAAGGCTCGGCGCGGGCTCAGCCCCTGTGGCGGGCGCTCCCTGCGCCCAGCCCCGGCCTCCCCTGCCCGCACAGCCCTGAGGCGCGGCCAGCAGCCGCTGGCGCCGGGCTCCGCAGGGGGCAGAGGGCCGGCTGCTGCCCGGGGAGCCGCGGGGCCGCCCCGCAGCCCCGCCGCGCCGGGGCTCCATGGGCACCCGGCTCGGGCCCACAGCAGCCTGGAGAAGAGCCCGCGCCACCTCTGGGTGCAGCAGCGGGCAGGGGCACAGCTGCCAGCCCCGCACACTGAGCACCGCGCTCAGGGGCCTTCTCCAGCCTGAGGTTGGGGATTCTCGGTCGTCCTTACCAGGCACTTGCTGAACTTCCACAGTTTTTCCTCCTTCACCAGCTTTTTTATATCCCTCCTCTTCAGGAACTTGGCTGCACAAAGCAGCGTTTCCCGAGAACACTGGAGAGCAGCAGAAACGTGGAGATGGCCCCACAGCCCAGGGCACAGGAGCATCCCAGTGCCACAGCCTGGGGGATGCTGCAGCCTGCAAAGCGCCAGGACAGGAGGCAGCCCAGCCCCCTGCCAGGGAGACAGCAGCCGGCCATAAGTCCTCACCTCAGCAACAATCTGATTCTCATCATGGCAGTGGAAGTAGAGTGGCAGCAGGCTGTGGTGCACGGGTGACTTCAGGGCATGTTTTCCATCTTCCGTTAATAACTCCAGCATCTCTTGAAAGACCATCATGGAGCTCAGCTGCACCTGGCTATCATCCTGTATGAAAGCAAGAACAAAAGAGCTCAGCATCAGCTGCTTCGGGTCCAGCAGGGCACAGGCCTGCATCTCCACAGGGCACCAAGTGCCCGGGCAGCAGCCAGTGGCCGTGGCTGTGGGCACAGAGCCTTACGCGGTCAAAGAGTGGCAGGAGCGCCTCAGCCAGCTGCAGGGCGAGGGAGCTGGGTATTGGGGTACCATTATCCAGGAATAAATATCTGAGTAGGAGAATGGTCATCCTGATCACGTCACTATCATTTTCCTCCAGGAGCTCCACAAGACTTTCAGTCAGGCTCCACATTTTTTCAGCCTGTGTGGAACACAAGTTTGTGAAAGGCCACCCGGCTGCAGCAGGGCCTAGAGGCCAAAGCATGTCCTGAAGCACTCGGGCAGCTGAAGCGGGAGGCAGGAGAGCTGGGAGCAGCTGCCCCGGGCCCAAAGCCCAGCCAAGCCCAAGTGACAGCCTTTTCCAGCCCCACACTGCCGGCAGGGCTTCAGCCACTGCCCCCTTCTCACCATCAAAGGATTCTTGCCCAGCACCACGAGGCCTCGGAGTGCCAAGTGACGCCTCTCCCCGTCCTCGCTCCGCAGGTTCTTTGTCATGATCTCCAGAACACTGTCACTGCATTCCCTCAAGTCCAGGCACTCGAGGAGCTGAAAGGCACAGGGCAGTGACAGGGCACCTGGCCAGCAGCAGCCCGGAACCGCACAGGGCTGGGCCCAGGCAGCAGCACAGGGCACGGGCACCGTCCCAGGCAGCTGCGGCTACGAGAGGGCAGAGAGCTGGGAGGCAGCTCAGCCAGGCAGCGCTGGCCTTCAGGCTCACCTCCACAAGGAACGCCAGGGCAGGGAAATCCCAGTATGGCATCTCTTTGCTGAGCAGGCCAAGCAGGTAGAATGCAATCCCACAACAAAAGTGTATGGATGACAGGCGAATTTCTCTGACAAGAGGAAAAAGGAAACCAGACCCTGAGCCAGTGGGGCAAACCTCTGCCAGGAGTGACGCACACAGTTCACATCTTTCCTCACCACCCTCCCAGCAAGGGGCCCTGGGCCATTTGGGAGTTGGTTGCTCCAGATCAGCCTCCTCTCCCAGCCTTTTCCAGTCTGCTTGGCCATCCCTCAGTGACAAGGGCCTCTGGCCCACAGCCACAGGGACTGTGTGGGGCACCCTGGGCACAGAGCACAAGTGGCTGGAGCAATGGGGAGAAGGGGGTCTCACCTGGCCAGCAGACCCACGGCATAGTGGTGGGTGTCAGCACAGAGCAGCGTGTCCCAGGCACCCTTGCGTTCCATTGCCACCACCACATCCTCACAGCGGAGAAGGCAGAGCAGGGACTTGAGGGTCCGCACTGCAAACCTGTGTGCAGAGCAAAGCCCAGGTCACACTGGGAGCACTGGCTCCTTCCCAGGCCACGTGGCAGGGACAGGAGCTCTAGGATGGAGCACCTGTTGGGGCTGGTGGCAAGGCCGTGTTCTTCCTGGCATCCCTTCCAGAAGGTATCCACCTCTTCTGGCATATCCAGAGTGCTGAAGAACACTTGGAAGAGCAGGTGCACAAACAGGTGTGGGAAATACACCTTCATTATACGTGGGATGCAGGGCACCTGGAGGACCTTCCACATCACCAGAGTTGCCTGCAAAGGACAAAGGCCCAGTGAGAGCGCTCAGTGCCGAGGTGTCCGTGCGGCAGGGCCCGAGCGTGGCAGGGAGAGGCCCGGAGAGACGCAGGGGGAGCAGGGGGCCTGGTGGCCCTGAAGCTGCCCCTGTGCGAGGTTTCAGGCCAGTGCCTGAGGCAGGGAGATGCAGTGGGGGAAGGAGGATGGAGAGCTGCTGGAGAGGCAGCCTTGGGGCCAGCAAAGGCCACTTGCAGAAACTCACAGCCAGGGCAAAGACACCCGTTTTGTCCCCATCGGAGGTGCACGTGCTGTGCTCCGGCCAGCTCCCCAGCACATCCAGGAGCACCAGCTGTGCCAGCTCCGCAGTCCTGCTTGAGCCCATGATGGTTTTCCACATGGCCGCGGCAGCTCTGCAGGGTTAGAGCTCTGTCTCAGGGGGGTGTCAGACTCAGCACCGCTGGGAGCTGAGCTGGCTGCCAGTTCTGCCTCTGCCCTCTGCCCCTGGCCAGCAGCAGCCAGGCAGCCCAGCCCTGTGGGGACAGAGCCCTGAGGGGCAGGGAGGGAGCACGGCAGCAGGCTCGGGGGCTGACATGGCAGGGCTGGGAAAGGGAGCAGCCAGAGGGCCCTGGAAGTCTCTGCTGCTCAGACACCTGGGCCAGGCTGTGCAGGGTGATGGGCTGGGGAGCCCTGAGCCCTCTGGGCAGCTGGGCCCTTACCTGTCACAGGACGGGGCCACACGCAGGAGCGTCATGACCGCGTCATTTGTCAGTGCTTCAGTGAGATCCAGCAGGGCCATGTCCAGCCTGTGCTCAGCGGAATCATTGGCCAGGAGCCACTGGTGCATGTACCTCACCATGGCGGGCACCTGGAGAAGGCACAGGGAGACTTGGAAAGCTGCCAGAGGGAGCAATGTCCCCAGCTTCCCCAGATATGTTCTTCCCTTCCCATCATGCTGCGATGGCTTCAGATGCTCACAAGGACCAGCAGGCGTGGCTTCGGAGACCAAGCAATTCCTTGGGGGATGAAACGCTGGCCACAGGCTGCTTACTTGCTTTGGATGGTAACAATCTTCCTCTACAAGCATATACAGCAGGGCAGCACTGGTCTTGCTTTGGAAGATGGGCAAGTATGGTCTGTACGCAGTGCCCCTGGTGATGGTCTCTTCCTGCCGAATCCTCTTGATGAATTTGCAAACGAGCTGTAGGAGAAGGGCAAGAAGCCAGGGATGTTCCATGGAGTGCTCCACACACGGTGCTTGGCTGAGCAGGGACAGCAGGCCCAGCCCAGGTGGGCATGGCTGCAGGTACCTGCGCTGTTCTGCGGAAGCGGCCACGGCTGGATTGCTGCTCTTGTGTGCGCTCCACGGCTGCATCTGGCAAAGAGCGAGCACAGCCA
Organism: Passer domesticus; assembly: GCF_036417665.1. Taxonomy (NCBI): domain Eukaryota; kingdom Metazoa; phylum Chordata; class Aves; order Passeriformes; family Passeridae; genus Passer; species Passer domesticus. Next base: position 34,253,153 of record NC_087484.1, read on the forward strand.
GAGCTGAGGGGCTGCGGGAGAGGCCGGAGAACACAGCCCAGCCCTGCGCTCCCCAGGCAGGGACAGCCCCGGGATGCCCCAGGGGGATGGAGCACGGCCACTGTGGGGTGTCTGCCTGGGCCCTCTTCTGTCCTGTCCATGGGCATTTCCCCAGGGGATGGGATGGGATGGGATGGGATGGGATGGGACGGCACGGGATGGGATGGGATGCCATGGGATGCCATGGGATGGGAAGCCATGGGATAGGCTGGGATGGGATGCCATGGGATGGGGCCAGGCTGGCCGCAGGCTCCAGTCCTACAGCCCAGCTCTGCCTCTCACCCTCCTGTGGTGGATGCAACGGCACCACCTCTTCAGTCTGCTCTGCTGTGGCAGCTCCAGAGCCTTCTTTCTCCTCCTCCAAACAGGCCATCTTGGGTACTCTCGGGGGTCTCTGCTCCATGTCAGTGACTGGAGCTACTTGCAGGACAGAGGCCTTGAAAAAGGTCCAGGGCACCAAGTCCCAAGCTCTGCCCTCGAGGGCACCTGCAGAACAGAAGCCTCGGAAGGCCACAGGTCACCAGGTCCTGTGCTCTGCCCTCAAGGTCAGCTGCAGGAACAACGCCTCAGAAAACCTCTGGGTCAGACAAGAACGAGTGCACTGTGTGGGGGCTCCTCACAGCACCGCTCTGTCCCGTCGCGTGCTCAGAGAACTCTGGAGTGTTCTTATCACTTCCAGCTCCTATGTCACCACGTGTCACAAAGGACATTCAATGCCACCGTGACCGTGCTGCAGCGTGTCACAAAGGAACCTTGCACACACTGCCACCTGCCCTGGGGCCGCCCCCAGCCCACCCAAAGTGGCCCCGGTTGGAAGGAATCCCTGGCCCCAAGTGTCTAAGGCAGCCCGACAGGATCTTTAGGAAGGGCTCAGCCCATCAGCAAACGCTGCCCTGCTCTGCGGGCTCAGGGCAGCAGAAGGAGCCCCCAGGGCTGCCGAGGCAGCCGCGCTGGCAAGGGCACGGGGCCTTCCACGGAAGCTGGCACGGCCTCCTTGGGACACGTCCCGGCTGCTGGCCATCCTAAACCCGCGGCTGTGACAGGCACAGGGAACGTGTGGGCCAGGGCACCAATGCTGCTCTGAGCCCTGGGGCCCGGGCAGCGCTGCCATCAGCAGGTGTGGCAGAGTCCCCACCCAAGCAGAGCTGCCACCCCCCGAGCCCTGGCAGCGCTGCTGCCCCTCTCCTGCCCCAGAGACCTGTGCCCCGGGGGGCTTGTGTGCCACAGGGAGCCAAAGCCCACGTGCACTGGGGGCTGTGCTCCTCCCTGAAGGGGCTGTTGGCAGGAGCACCTGGAGCAACTGCTGGCAACTCTTGGTCTCTGTCAGATGATGTTGCTCTTTCCTGGAATGATTTTTTCCATAGCTGGGATTAGCTGCAGTACAAAAGCACCAACAGCTACTGAATTTCACAGGACAGAGAGACTCTACAGAGCCACTCGCATGTCTCCTTGGACTTTTCTGTGTGTGTTTCATGCATCCTTGCATAAAAAGCAGGCGAGTTTAAAGTTTAATGCAGCATTGTTTATATGTCTAGCTGAGGCCAGCAGCTAATATCTGGAGCATTGCGAAAGTGCAGAGGACAGACATAATTCTCAAAGGAGAAGGAGAAGGTGTTCTGTGTCTCTGAGTGTGGTGCGATCACCCTAAAGTAGCAGCCAATGGAAGTGCTGAAAGTAGACTTGCTGTTCTTGAGCACATTCCTGAGCAGGCTCTGCTGCTGTTTCTGTGGGGTCAAAAGCTGCCGGGGCAGCAGCGACTGCGCAGCCCCGCAGGAGGAGACACGTCCGCCCTCGCCATGGTGGCAGCAGCTCTGTGGGCTCAGAGCTCTGTGACAGGGGGGCCGCGGTCACGGCACCGTGGCCTGGGCAGCCACCAGGGCCCGGGCTGGCTGCCAGCCCTGCGACTGCCCCCTGCCCTTTATTGGCAGCACCCAGACAACAGCCCCTGCTGGCCCCCTGCCCTCGCTGAAGGTGCAGACACCGAATACTGGGCCCTGGGCCTGAGGCCACGAGAGGACAAGTGACCCTTGCAGCCCTGGGGCCTCATTGCCTCCTTGTCCCTGCTCAGCAGCCTGGCAGGGGCCGCCCCATGGTCCTGCCCTTGGCATTGCACATCCCCACATCCCAGAGCCCATCCCGGGAAGAGCCCTGAGCAAGGAGGAAGGGACAGGATCTGCCTTGACAGGGGCTGGGGCTCAGGCCTTGGCCCTTTGCATTCCTCAAACACATCCAGGTTTGCTCAGCACCAGAGACACCTTTCTCTTGCTTGTTTCCACCTGTCATCACTGCCTCCAGTGTTCTGCTCTACCTGGAACCTGGGGACACATTCACATGAGTTGTGTCCCTCCTTGGGACCCATTAGAAGTTAAAGAAAGTTTGAAATTTGAATCTGATTTGGAGTTCTTGAGAAGTTCTTTGAGGATACTCTGAGGGACTGAGTCTGATGCAAAGAGCACCAAAGCCCCAGAGGGTCATTAAAGTCCTGGTGCTGTGTCTGTATTGCTGAGCTGGGCCAGGCTCCTGGCCCAGAGGCAGCTTCTGGCAAGGGCAGCGCTGCAGAGAGACAGCTCTGGCCAGGAGCAGCTCCTGTGCACAGCCCAGCAGGGCTGGGGCACTGCCAGGGCAGCTCAGGGACACGAGCAGGGCACAGCCAGAGCTGACAGGGGCTCAGCACTGGCAGGGGCTGGGGGATGTCCCAGAGGGGGCTGTGTCACAGCGGCACCTCTGTGGCTGTGTCCTAGAGGCACAGAGCAGCTGTGATGTCAGCAAGGGGCTGTGTGACAGCACAGAGTGGGCTGTGTGAGGTCATAGGTTGGGCTGTGACATCACAGAGTTTCTTGTGTGAGGTCACTGAGTAGCAACAGCATAATAGAAGGGATTCTGTGTGACATCACAGAGCAGGCTGTGACATCATGGCATGGCAGTATGACATCATAGAGCAGGCTGTGATGTGAAACTGTGTGCTGTGACATTATAGAGTGTCAGTATGGCATCACAGAGAGGATTGTGTAACATCATGGAGGGGGTTGTGACATCACAGAGTAGGATGTGAGGCCATGGAGTAGCCTCTGCCATCATGGAAGGTGGCTCTGTGACATCAGAGAGAGGGTTGTGACATCACTGGGTGACTGAGCAACTTCACAGAGCCAGGTGTGACATCACAGAACAGACGGGGACATCACATGGTGATTTTGTGACATCACCAAATCTTCTTCTGTGACATCACAGTGCAGATTTATATCACAGAATGGTATCCCAGCACTGGCCCTGTGATATCATGAAGGGGCTTTGTGACATCACAGAGCAGTTGTGTGTGTCATCACTGAGTTGTCTGTGACATCATAGAGTAGGCTCTGTGACATCATAGGTTGTGACATCATAGAATTGATTCTGCCATCACAGGGTATCTGTGTGACATCACAGAGGGGATGTGACATCACAGAATGGCTGTGTGACATCCCAGGGTAGGTTGTGTGCTATCACAACATTATCTGTGACATCACAATATGGGCTGTGGCATCACAACGGGCTGTGTGACATCACAGGGGCTGTGTGAGGTCACTGGGGAGGTCACTCTGCCCCAGCCCCCCTCACAGCTCCCCCCAGAGCAGTCCAACCCTGCTCGTGCACAGCGGGGTCCCCTGTCCCCCCGGGTCCCCTCGTCCCCGGCGCCACAGCCTCCCCCAGAGGATGTTCCACGAGATCGACCCCAGAGCCTGACACGAGGACAGGGGGCCGGGGCCCTGGTGGGGGAACAGGGAGACAGGGACCCCCCGGCAGTGTCCCCGTGTCCCCCAGGGCCAGAGCCTGGGCCAGGGCTCCTTCACCCTGTTACGAACAAGTGCTTGAGAGCGCTGAAAAAATCCCCAGCAAGGGATCAGCAACAACCAGATTTAATATTAAGTGACAGCACCACAAAATTCCTTGGCAAGAGTCACTCTGCTCCTGACTAGACACTTCAAGCACATGAAGGAAACAAAGCAACAACAAAACCAAACAAAATCCAGGCAATCAAACCAGAAAGGAATCGAAAACCGTTCCTGTGTGTGTGTGTGACACAAGGACAGTGAGGGCAAGGATAAAAGGAATGTGGCCCAAAAGCTTAACAGAGCTCAAACTTAACAGGACTTAACTTATAACTTAACCTTAACTTCCACCTTAACCTTAAGTGATACCTCGAACTTCACAATTTAGCAAAAGAACAGAGCTTATCAGTATTTGACCTATGACCTATGACTTTGCAATTTAACAAAGAAATAACATTTAACAGTATTTAACTCAGCTTATAACTTATATTAAACATAACTACTTAGGAGAAAAAGAACTCTTAACAACATTTAACTTAGGTTATTCCTCATGACTTAACCTTACTTACAGGTCTGACTGACTCAACTATCCAAGGCACTCCAACCCCTCCGAGAGCAGCATTTCTGCCACATCTCCCCAGCACAGACACTCCTGTGTGCACACAGACACAAAGAGGCAGTGCAAGGCACCTGTGAGAAATTCCCCTGAGGGCAGGAAATGCTCCCTGTGGATGCTTTGGCATCTCCCCAGTGGGTGAAGGGTTGAGCCTGGAGGAGTGGGGGGATCGGCCCAGGCTCTGTCCTTGTTCAGGATCCCCGAGTGCAGCAAACGGGAGAGTTCCCGGCTGGGAGAGGCCCCACTCAGAGGGAGTCGCTGGCCCAGGAGAGCTCCAAGGGGTTCCTTTTGGAACGCTGTTTGTAGGGCCCCAAGAGAGGGGCTGCAGTCACAGCAATGGTTCATCCTGGCCACACTTGGCATCAACAGCTTTCTTTGGCAGTGTGAGAACAGGCATGTTGTGCCACTGAGGGAACAAAACCAGTTCCCAGGGCTGCTCCTCCAGAAACCAGGAGCTGGTTGGGCAGCAGCAGTGCCTGGGGCAGACAGTGTTTGTGCTGAGCTGCAGAGGAGCTGAGCCCAGGGGCTGTTGACCAAGGCTGAGGCCCAAGGAGCATTTCTCAGCTGGCAGGGCGGTCTGAGAGCGGCAGCAGCGCCCGGGCCAGGCGGGGCTCCACGGCGCCGGGCCCGGATGGCGCTGCCGGGGCAGCGGGCGGGGCTGGGGCCGAGCTGCGGCGGGCCGGGGAGGGAGCCCGGCCTCGGGGCTCACCCATGAACCTGATGGCCGCCTCTCGCAGGGGCTCCTGGGGGCTCTCCAGGTAGCGCAGGGCCCGGCGCAGCTGCTCGGCCGCTCGGCTCGTGTCCTCTGCCAGCTGCAGAGAGCGGCAGCAGGGAAGGCTCGGCGCGGGCTCAGCCCCTGTGGCGGGCGCTCCCTGCGCCCAGCCCCGGCCTCCCCTGCCCGCACAGCCCTGAGGCGCGGCCAGCAGCCGCTGGCGCCGGGCTCCGCAGGGGGCAGAGGGCCGGCTGCTGCCCGGGGAGCCGCGGGGCCGCCCCGCAGCCCCGCCGCGCCGGGGCTCCATGGGCACCCGGCTCGGGCCCACAGCAGCCTGGAGAAGAGCCCGCGCCGCCTCTGGCAAGGGAGCGGCGTGTGGGGTGGAGGCTGGCACCCCTGCGTACAGCACTTTACATTGACTGACTCCAGACTTCTGACCTTACAGAACATGGTTTCACAGTGACATTCACACAATAACAGATCTCTAGAGCTTTGGGCAATCACACAGCAGGTTCTTGTTTCCATGTGGCAGGATGGTAGATGTTATGAATAGAAAGTTGTATTTTTTTTAAGTTTCAGAGTTTAAAAAACCAAGCCAGACTGAGTCAGACTCCTTTAGGTTCCCTGCCAAGAAAAGCCCTTAATCACTCGTTGATGGCGGGTGATTAACTGATTGTTTCCCTGATGCTAGCTGTATGCCAAGGAGATACCAAGGGAAACCCTCCAGGGTAAAGAGATGGGCAGTGACACCAGAGACAACATGCAAATGACAAATGCAGTGCACCCTGGGTTTTTACAGTTTTACAGTTTTTATAAGAAAAACCCCTAAAATCACGAGCCAATAAGTGACTTAAAGTGACGTCTAAGGATGGGAGCATTGTCCCGTACCTGCTTGAATCTTTTTATTTCTCACCCTAACCTGAAAAGAAACTGATTAAAGAGACCCCCCGGGTTTCTAAACCAACAAACCAAGGACTCAACGACTCTCCCGTGAGGACAGAGTCCCCAGTTCTGCCTGCAGACCAGCGGACAAAACTGCATCATCCTCCTGCTTCGTGCCACGCCTGGGAGCAGCGGCGGCGAGGGCGCAACCCGTCGATTTCTTCCCACCTGAGCTGATTCTTCTTAATAAAGGCATTAAAAAAGGAGAAAGATCTCCTGCCCATTTATTTCAGTAGAAGTGCTGCCACCTCCTTCGAAGCATCTCCTTCAGAAACCACTTGGAGCAGGGTCACAAGAACAGCCATTCATAGTCCATGCACACATGCACGCCTCACATAGCTCAGCAGAGGAAAGACAGGAGGGGTCTTTGTTTGATGTATTCCAGTGAAGGTTTATTGCATCCACCATGCCAAAGGGATCAGGGACAAAGACCTGGCCATGGGGTCTGCACAAGGTTAAGTAGGGGCCAGTGGGACACGGGGGCAGCACCAAGGGCAGGGCAAAGGGCACTGGCCTACAGGGAAGACGGGGCTGGCCACCAGGGGTACCACAATCAGTGAGGAAACAGGGAAAGGAAAACCAGGAGACTTTGGGACACATAGGGAAAGGAACTGGGGTGGATCATTGTGTTGCAAGGCTCCATGGGGAAGTTTTCTCTTTCAGCCTAGGTGGAGACTCTGGTATATTTTTCCAAGGCAAGGCCCTTGGGATTGGCCTGAAGGGTTCAAAGGATCCCAAAGGTTTTATATAGGAAGGAATGAACAAAAAGCACAGTTTTCACATCCAAGGCAGAGAAATGATTAAGGGAAAATTAATTTTCCAGCAAGGAACCTTATCTCAAGAATGTATGATGCAAGCTAACTGCCATGTGAATGAGTGAAAGCCTGGCAGGAAATATTTCCCCATGTAAACAAATACCACTGCTACTGTTAGTGCTGGATCCCCCAGGATGGTGTCATGCACAGCACACAGTGCAGCTGGGTCATGAGATGCAGGGAGAAAAGAGCAGCAACCTCTCTGAATGTATCATAAGGATATAAAGCTAGCAGGGAGCATCCAAAGTGGAGAATGAAGATGATGAGGGGACAGGAGGGGAAGCTGTATGAGGAACAGCTGAGGTCAACTGGCTTGTTCAGCTTGGAGAGAAGGAGGAGGAGAGAGAGAGAGAGGAGGTCTCAGCATTGTGGAGGATTTTGTGAACAGCTGTCTAGCTGACAAAGGTCACACTGACATAATACCGTTAGTTAATGAAGAAGGAGATAGGTATAGGAGCCAGCAGTCAGTGTCTAAATCAGGCAAGAGCACTGTGCCCTTGGTGCAACATCAGGATGGGGGAGAGGATCGTTAGTTAGAAATATGAAGAAAAGATGAGAACAGCTGCAACATAGTAGTCACAAGAATGCTAAGGTAGGCGTAGTTAGCTGATAAGTAACTAACCAATAATGAGCTCGCCTTTTGCAATATTAGCCCCATTAACACCAATATAAATGTATGTGCCTATCAATAAAGTTCTGAAATTTGCTGATCACTCATATTCAGTGCCGCATTTCTTCTGCCGATCTCAACAAATGGTGACCCCAGACGTGATACCAGTAATGGCAACCACGGTGGGTCAGTGAACGAGTTTGGGTCCTATAGCAGCAAGGATGGCGAATAACCACCCCTGAGAAAGCGAAAGGTGCCGCGCCCTGGGTGACCTTATAGAAGAGCCCGGCCGATACGTGCTGCCGAGACCTTGAAGGGCTGCAAGAGCATTGACGTTCTCAAAAATGGAAATGGAAAGGCAAGCAGCATATGATTTATTTAATTGCTTTTAAAAAAAGCGTCAGGTTAAGGACATAGACTTGCAGAATGAGCTCCCACAGTTGTTAACTTACGGGTATGCACAAGGGTTTTTTCAAAATCCCCATACAGTACATGAATTAACAGAATGGCATAAGTTCGGCGACAAGCTGAGGGAGGCAGCTATAGATGAGGATAAAACTGCAAGGAAGTTAGGAAAGCTATGGTGAGTCATGCACAATGAGTTATTACAACATCAGGTAGAAAAGAAAGCTGCGCAGCAAGCTAGCGTAGCATATGATAAGAATAAGAGTCATGGGGACTGCTCCGACTGTCTGTTACCCCCTACCACATCTACAGTCATTTTTCCACCAACAGCGGCTCCTTCTTCAAGCAGCAGCTCGCCCCCCGTGGGTGCTGTAACAGCACCGTCCGCACCGCCTGTGCCATGGCCAGACCCTCCGTCTCCTCCTCCTTGTAATGAGCCGATCCCTGGGGCAAAAAGTGACCTAGCGGGGGCCATTGCAAGGGAACGAAGGAAAGCATGGGTGGCGGTAGCAAAAGAGATCATGGATTCGGGGGATAGTGGAGCTATAGCTGCAGCAATGGAGGTTGCTTGTCCGGCAGTATTTTTGCCTTTGGTGGAGGGTGGGTATGAAGCCACAATTACAGCGTTGGACTGGAAGCTGCTGTCACAATTACGGTCCACAGTTAGTCAGTTTGGGGTGACTGGTGAGCCCACAAAGCAGATGCTTGATTATATCTGGGGGACTCAGGTATTACTGGCAGCTGATTGCAAAGGAGTAGCGAAGCTTATCTTCACTCAGCATCAGCAGCTCTTGTTTAATGCACACTGGCAGGCACTTTGCCAGAAATGTGTAGCGACACAACGGCAGCAAGGCGACCCGTTACACGGAATAACCCTGGATGAGCTAATGGGTTCAGGACCTTTTCTTCGTACAGAAGTGCAAGCGTTAATTGGTCCCGAAAAATGTCGGGAGGCTATGCGCTTGGTACGGCTGGCCATAGACAGGATAAAAGAGCCAGGCGGGGTCTCCTCTTATATGGGAATAAAGCAAGGAAGAGATGAATCATTTGGATCTTTTATAGATAAGGCAGCCGTTGCTATCGAATGGGCGGGAGTCCCTGACTTTATGACAGGTGCTTTACTGAAACAATGTGCACTCCAGAATAGTAACCAGGCTACGAGGAACGTATTAAATACCCTAGGAGCTAATTGGTCTATAAAAGAAGCGTTACAACAATTGGCAAATATGCCCATAGGGAATCAAGCGATGTTAGTAGAAGCTATTAAGGAGTTAGGAGTAGGATTACAAAAACAAGCGGCAGCTTCAGAGTCAGGTATTAGCTGCTCTTGCACCCCTACAAGCGGCGGCAACAAATAAGCCACAGGCTCCATCTCTTGGCTGATTTAAATGTTACCGGTGCGGAGGCATGGGACATACGCGATGAGCCTGTCAGACAGCTAGCGTCTGGTGCCAGAGTTGTCACTCTGATACCCACAGCACCGGACTGCTGTGGGTATGTTTGCCGACACCGCTCGGGAAACATAAAGACGAGTGCGTTCAACAGCCGCCGCGCCCAGACACAAGTAGCCGCTGTCAACACCTCAGCCCAGCTGCACACCAGCCAGCCAGTGCTGGGAGCTTCGGGCTGGATGTGGCAGCCTCAGTAGTGGTAACACTGATGACCACCCAACCGGAAAAGGTGCCGACTGGAATAAAGGGACCGATCATCATTGATGGACAACCTATGGGAGCTTTGCTTCTGGGACGATCATCGGCCACCATGACGGGATTATTTGTTTTAACTGGAGTAATAGACGCTGATTATACGGGGGAAATTTGTGTCACGGTACATATTCCTTTTCCACCGATACGAATTGAGAAAGGGAAGAGGATAGCCCAATTGGTTCCATTGGAGCAAATTGCTAAAACATTGCCCCCTTGTCAATTACTGTTGAGGGGAGAACGAGGCTTTGGTTCCACTGGAGGACTGTAGCAGGCACAGGGCCTGCACGACCTCCTTGGCGATCAGAGGCCTGAGAGCTAGGAAATACCAAGTCAGCATGACTAAGGCTTTAGAAGCCCCTCTCTTCTGTCTTTCGGACCCTGTTTATCTCCCTGTAAACTCATAGGTCACTTTCCCCTGACCCTTACTATTGGACAGTTTTCAAAACCCCTGTAGGGTACAAAAACCCCTAATTCTGCCCGGTTGGAGAGAAGAGCTGTCACTGGACCCTTCGCGGAGACCCGAATAAAAGAACCCTGCGGAACCCATACAGCGCTTCTCCCTCTCTCTCTGCGTCTGCTGTGGCGGCACCTAGGGTGGCGGCACAGGCAAGCTGAAAGAGCTGAAATCACAAAAGAGCTGTCTGCAAATCACTATAGCTTGCCTAGGTTGGCTGAGTCCCCCCCGCTGAGCTATTCTGGCTGGCCGGCATTCCCTGCTGGGCTTCTGCCCTGAGGGTAATAGCCCAGCCATATGCGCCAGTGACCACCGCCATGGATTGCAGTGGCAGGCATCTCCAGCATGCTGTGGCAAACTGCATTCAACAAAATTTGACACCTACAACTCCCAAGCGCCGCCAGCAGAGGAGAAATCATCACCAAGCCTGCTCCAGACAGCAAATTAATGTAACTGTACAAGTTTTCTATAGAAATCATAACACTTCCCCTTTTATTCCTCCTTCCTGGTAAATATATTTTCAGTTGTATTTAGATAATTTTAAGTTTAACCAAGTTCTAGATCACCTTGAAGATATGTTTGTTTGATTAACCTTTTACAGCTCCCCAGTCTTCATTAAAAAGGAGTAACTTGATTTAATAGTATTAATTGAAGTGATGTAAGCTATTCAATACCAGTATTCTTATTTTGTTGGTTAATGTTGATTTAGTTTTTACAGAGTGTTATTATCTCTTTTAATTTTAATATATACAAAAATGTAAATAGTTCTCAAGTAAAGTTACAAGAAGTTAATATGACAGAAACAATCCTAACTCCCATTATTCATGTTAAATCTTTAAATGCCTCTGTTTTAATTAATTGGAAAAATCGAGTTTCCAGAATGCACTCTTTATACCCTGTCTATTGTCCTTTCTGCAAGGAACCCCGCAGAAAGACAATATCATATTGTAAAAGTATGTGTCTGTCATAGGTTAAGAAGGAAGTGAGTTTTTTTGGGAAGCTGTGATTAAAGCAATCAGTGCTTAGATTTGAATATTGGCACTTAGTTTGGCCACTGAAGGTATGGAGTGCCTTTGAGAACACCAGGGGTGAAAAGAGCAGAGAACTCCTAAGAGAACTTTCCTGGTCCCAGTCCGTGAAGCAAGTCAGACCTTCCCTACCCAGCCAGGGCTGGGTGGGGGAGGCGAAGCCTTGCGGCTGGGTGAAGTAGGCCGGAGCTTCAGGCAAAGGAGGGGAGGTGAAGGCCTTGTAAGATGAAAAAGTGGAACAGCCCTGAAAAGCATTGAGCCACCCCCTACTCCCCAGGAGAGAGAGAGAGTCAGTGCCTGTGCTGCCTTAAAATTCAATATCACAGCCTGACAGCACAGCTGGCCAGAAGGAGAAGTAAGGGATGTGGCACAAAAAAAGTGCCCAGCAGCCGTGGGAGTTCTGATTGTAAGACAAGGAGTGATAGTATAGAATACTTGAAAGACTTAAAGGGAAGAGAAAGAGGAAAAAAAGGAAAAAGAAAAGAGAGACAGTGAGAGTGAGAAAAAAGGACTAGTTTACTTAGATTAACGGCATTAAGTTGAGAACAAAGAAATGAAAGAAAAGACTTTCCTTAAGTGTTACTTTGATTATTACATTAAACTTATTTTCTTACCTATACCTTTCAATCTTTACATATGCCAAAATTATTTTCTTGTATGTACCCATTTCATGTTTAATCTTTCCATTAAGATTGTTTATTGTCTGAAGTTTAGCTAAAATTATCAGTTCTATAATTGTCATTTACTTGTTAATAGTGTTTCACTGTTCATTCTTATGTCCCCGGGAATCCCTTTATGAGTTGTCCTAATGCCTCTAGAAGTTACCCCATAAGTATGAAGGAATTTAAGTTGAAGAGTATTCTGGGGCCATAACTTAAAGATTGTTCTCCTGTTTCTAAAAGAAATAAAAAAGGGGGAGTTGTGTAGTGCCCCCGCCCCAGGTGGCAGGGATTCTACCCAGACAGACAGCATGGGTTGAGGGGTGTGATTTAAAGAAGATTCCACCCCTCCACCCTGTGGGGCATGTCCCTGGAAGTCCGGAAAAAGGCATTCCACTCCATCTTGTCAAAGAAGGAATGGCTCCAGAATGTTCTTCCTTTCCTGTACCCCCATTGGTTTCAATTCTACTGCAATGTCCTCACCTTAGTTTTTTCCATTGGCTGTCCTCCTTGATCCACCCATTTGCAGTCCCCTACTCCTTCTGCTATTGGACCCTGACCCTAAATGCCACCCGTAGCCTGTCATATAAAACCCATGACTACCCCCTTGTTTCTTGTCTTGGTCGCTGGCACAATAAAGGATCGAGGCTTTTGCTAAAGCAAGAAGCATCCTGTTGCCTGTCTTTCCCTGTTGGTCATCGGTGCCTGCCTGAGGTCTGAGACTCCAGGGCCCAGGGGAGTTGTTGCAGCACAGTCCCCATCCCACTCAATTTGGAATTTTAGGAGGTGGCAGGCCATGGGGGGCCACAGGCCCCTGGGCTGGATGCAGGTCCCTGGACACGAACGCCAGCCGTTTTTCATGGGCAACAAAACTGACCAGGCCAGTTTGCTGATGTCCTTTCCAGGAGGTGCTTCCCACTGCCAGGGCAGCCTGAGCTTTAGGTGGTACCAGGTTGCCTCTGGGAGACATCCTGCGCCGTCTGGGATTTCAGGAGGCAGCAGACTAGTTGGGGCCACGGGCCCCTTGGCTGAACGCAGGCCATTTTCCATTGGAAACAAAACTCACCACCCCAGTTTCATGGTGTCACTTTGCAAGAGGCACTTGGCACTGCCAGGGCAGCCCGAGTTGGAGGTGCTGGCAGCTTGGGTCTGGGAGACATCCTGTGGCATTTGGGATTTTAGGAGGCAGCAGCCCACTTGGGGTCACAGGCCTCTGGACATGAATGCCAGTGGAGGAAAGATATAATGTTAAAAGCATGGCCCAGGCAATGCTCCTTTGACAAGTTCTGCCCTGAGCTTTCCTCAGGAAGATCTGAAATGTTCAATGTCACCAGCAAAAGCTCCTGCAATGGCTGCTCGCCATCAGAGCAGGGCTGTCAGCTGTGAAACAAGTGCTGCCACAAGCAGCACCTTACCCAGGGCAGCAAATCAAGAGCTAGGAAGGAGCTGATCTGAAGGCCAAACTTCCTTAGCTCCTTCTAAAAGAGCTGGAACAGTTCCTCATTCCAGTGCGGTGGAATGCTGGGCACCACAGTTCTCGGTGAGAACTGGGCACAAGTTTTCTCTCACTGAGTGCTGTGATGGTTTCTGGAGGAGCTCTGGGCTCCTGTGCGTGCTGGCCACAATGAGGAGAGAAGGAATCAAGTGCACTGACACTCCTTTGCCTTGAGCATAACCCAGCCTGGACCAAACACACTGAAAGGTTTCCCCCTGTCTCAAAATGGCAGGTCCACTGTTTGACAACTCAGGTTGGTTTGGTGTCAAGGAATTTCCCTGAGAAATACTCAGTTTGTCTTCCTCTCTGCCTTTCCCTCAGCAGCCTTGGGGATGCTCCTATGTGAAGCCATCTGTCTCACAGAGTTTGAGACAACTTAAAACAGGATACTGTGCAATAAGTCGTCTCCTCTAAACTGTTGCAACAATCCCTTTCCAGCAATAGGAAATTATTACTAATAGATGAAAGTGGAAAAAAACCCCAACAGTTTATTAACAAACAGATCCCCCTATGACACGTGTTACAAGGTGGAGCCGGGATCTCTCTCGGGAAGAACAGGAGCTGTCATGGAGTAGTTCTAGCAGCTGATGAAAGCTCGGTGGCTTGTCTGGCATCGACTTTCTGCCAGTGGCAGAGCTCCATGGAACAGTCACAGCAGGTGAAGCAGCTGGGCTGGAGCCCCTCAGTGCCTTTTCTCCCTGGCGTGGCTCAGCTCACAGACTCTTGGGCTGGGAGCGGGGCTGCTCCACTTCTGCCAGCACCATGTCCCTGGGCTTGGACAAACAGTTTTCTGCTAGGAGAGCCCTGCACTCTGTTCCACAAATCTTTCATAAAGGCCCAAACCAACTCCAAACACTCAGTCTACAGCAGCTTTTCACAATGGGCTTCAGAAATCCAGGACTGCTGCAAGTGAGTGTTGGAAGGCTCTTGTTTTGTTCCTGCCAGCAGAATTCCTGATGATCTTATGCAATTTTATTAAGATGTAACATAAAAGCTGTGGTTTTTTATTGTAATATTTCATGATGAGTAACAAGCCTTGGGAGCATGAGGTACAGAACTGACATGTGAAAGCATGAGCATATCCTCCAAAGTGGCCAGTTTAATTGTCCATTTTATTACTCTTCTATTTACTCTACACTAAGAAGGAAACGCCAGCTTTGCTTGGAGGCAAAGCAGGCATGGGATACACTAGGATCCCTCGCAGGCTCACCAGGGCTGGCAGTGACAAAGCAGGCAGTCTGCTTCATTGAGAACCACTACAGAGCTACATCCCAATGCGCTTTTAAGTACTATGGTATTATTAAGAGCTCCTTTTCTGCATGAGATGCAAAAAGGAGGTCCCAAATGATCTTCATGCAAGCATGCAGTAAAGACCTGATCCTGCTATCCTAATGAGGCTTTTGCTTTGGCAATTACACTCTTCCCATTCATCTTTTGATGCAAACACTTGCGGTCTTCCCCTACACCCTTGCAAGGCTGGCAGTTGCTGCTTCCCATTTCCTGTTCTTCCCTAGAGCCAGTACAGTGGCTGCTTTGAAACAAAAAGCCCTGAGATCTGGATAGCTTGAAGGAGCATGAAATGCTAATTGAGTGTTCATGGTGGTCATACCCAGGTCTGCACTTCCCAGTGCTCTGAAGCAGCAGCAGGAGGACCGTGCATCATTCCTGTTGGTGGATGTTCATGTTTCTGGTGTGCAAGAGCAATGACTTGAGGAGGGACAAAAATGCCCCAATTCAAACAGTGGCTGTGCAAGGAGATGTGAAGTTTCACTGCCTTTTCTAGGATATTTTAGAAAGATGTAAGAGAATATTGTGGCATTGAGTAGGTCCCTAATTTTGTCTCCAGAGAAATCCCCAAAGGCCACATTCACTCTGCTGGTGATGGCAACCCCAGCAGCTCACGGGCTAGTTTTCCCGGCAACATGCCACCCTGCCCTGGCTTTACTAGGCCAGGACTAGACCCATAGCTAAGCAAACACATGCAGCCAGGTGACATAGAGTTTTACTTTCAGAAAGCCTAATTAACACAATCCCATGCCGTTTCTTCTGTAACATCAGAAGGTGGCAACCATGAGAACTTTGCTGGCAAAAGGTTACATTTTGCACTGGGCCTAGAAGTGTTTTTCCCTAAGGCAAAGCAAAGTGAAATGTGAAGTTCAAAATCTTCAAATGCCTATGAAAGAAAACTGTGGAATAATTTCTGGAAAGGCAGCATTGTCAATGATCATGCAGCCCACAAACAGGTGGAGCTGCATCCAGAATTGCTTCTTCCAGCTGTGCAGGAATTCATTTCAGTGGCAAGCACTGTTCCATGATGAACAAATTGTCCCCTAGCTCGGGCTGAATGGCACCCAGGCTGCAGTACAGATTTGAGGAACCTTTGTCACTTGTTATTGGCCTCCCAGTGCACTCATCCTTCTGCAAACAAGGTGCAAACAACACAGCTGGGCTGCTGTCCTGGGTAAATATACATAAAGAGACTTTTCCAAAGCAGTGCATCTTTTCCCAGTGAAAGACACGAATTCTTCTTACCTATGAAATTGTGATTCAAGACACCTGTGAGCCAGATCTGTGTGAGACTGCAAAGGAGCAAAGCTTTGGGGTTTGGGCACACTTCTCTTTGTTTCTTTGCTCAGGCCTTTTCTGAGCACAGAACACACCTATGTAGAAAGATTTTGACTATACAGGGTCTTTTGGATCCATTGTCCCCCAAACAAGTCAACAGGTGGCCCTGTCGTAATGCCAAGTAACAAAGAGCAGCACAAATGACACCAAGAAAACATGGCCAAAGAGGAAGAGGAGAGGCCCAGTGAGGAGGAAAGGATGTGGTGAGACACTGGCACATTGAGTGAGCTGCACTCCCACCATCTCTAGGCTAGCAGGACCTGGTCTCACATTCTTCTCCTGGTTTATTTAAATTTGATTTATTTATTTACTTTTTTTTCATCATCAGTATAAAATATATACAATTAAAAATATGTAATCAAGATGTAAAGGTACAATCAAAACACATTTATTCAAAACTACACCTAAGGATCAGAACATATGTACATCTGTAACTATGAAACCTAAAACATAAATCCTATTCTTCAAACAATATTCATACAGGCAGCAGCTTTTTCCTGAGCTTGGAGGAAAGAGATCTCTGTACAGCAGGCAAGGACTTTGTGGATAAGGGAACATCAGAACTGTCCAGAGGAACCTTCTTGGTAAGACTGTAACCAGTCAGATCTGCAAAATGGAGACACAAAGTTTAACGGGGGCCACAATGCAAACCTAAAGCAGCTAAATTCCATATCTCATGGGACACATTCCCTGCAAACTTCTAAAGAGCTGCACAGGGAAACATGCTCCTGCTGGTAGGCACTTGAGGCAGGCCAAGGGAAAACCCTGGCCCACTTCCACAGGGCTGCCACAGGAGCACCCTGGCCTCTGGGCTGCCCTGGGACAGCAGGGAGCCCAGAGCCCTGTGCTCTCCAGCAACGGCTCAGCTGCACAAGCACCCTCCTGCTCCTCTGCCTGCCCCACAGCTGAGCAGCCCTCCAGCTCCACAGGCACTGGCAGCAGCACAGCTCATTGCAGGGGCACATGCAGGGCACAGCTGTTCCCTGGCAATGTGCACAGGCTCTCTGGGCTGCCACAAGACCCTTCCTCCCACCAGAGATTGGCCCAGCTCTACCCCCTCACCTCTGTGTGAGGCTGAGCCATGCTCACAAGGAAAGAAGTGAGTTAGGTGAATTCCCACCTTTATCATTAACACATATAATGGGTGTGGCACTCAAGGGGAATAATTTTTAATTGTAGAGAAAATTTATTTGGGTTCATTTTTCATGGAACTAGCCTGCATTTAATTCCTATGAACAGTATGAAGCTGGCAAGTCTGAAGGGAAAAGGCGAAGGCTCCAATGAGAAGAGGAGAAAATATTCCTTCTTCAGTCTGGCCTGTGAATCCACAGGAAAAACCCACACCGCTGTGACTGCTATTTCTGTAAACCACCAAGTCCTGTCAGCAACAGGCAGGCCTTATTGGTGTTTCTGTAGCACTGTAATACCATCCTCAGGGTTGGACCTGACCAGCAAGCAGAGGAAGAATGGGAAATTTATCTGTAGTGAGACCTGACATTGATGGCAAGGAAAGCAACAGGACTTGCGTCTCATGACCATGTCCAGTCTGTGCTCAGCTGTGGCCACAGTCCCTGTCCTGGCTGACAGTATGAGTGATTTGGCTGCTGTCAAAAAGGAGAAAGCAGAGTAAACTAATGACAGAATGTTGTGATGCCATGGGCATCCTTGCAGGATCATCTGTATCTGTCAGCCACCTACTCTGACCCAGAACTGACCAGCATGGAGCAGTTTTCCCTGAAATATGGTGGGATTGTTTTTCCATTTGGCTTCAGCCTTTCAGCTCCTTCCTATGCTCACCTTTTCCTTCAGAGGTTTTTCCTTTTCCAGTAAACTCCATCTTTGAACCCGTGCTTCTGCCTGGCAGAAGGATCTGGGTTTGAATTTGGGAGCACTCTCAGTGTAGCCAGCGACAGGAGCTTGGTGCCCAGCCTCAGAACAAGGCCGGGTGACTCCGATCGCCAGCGCTCGGCACAGAGAGGCAGAGCCAGACGCGTCTGCTGCCGCTGCGGCCGTGCCAGCCACAACCTTCACAGTCTTCACAGCCCCAGCGTGGGGCTGCCCCTTTGTGACACAATAGCCCATGGGGCTGCCCCTTTGTGATGCAATAGCCCGTGGTTCTCTCATTTCCATGGCTGCAAAACCCCACCCCAACTCCATCCCTTTCCCTTCCCTTCCCAAGGGCAGCCAGCCTTAAGCCCAGCCTGGCCACGCCTGAGGGTTTCACACTGTCTAGGAAGTAAACCCTCTCCAAAGCTACTTTTCAAGTCCTTTATTTCTGGAATTCCCACTCAGTTCTGGGTTGCAGCTGGTTGGTGTGGGAATTGGTTAATTTCTCTTCACATCAAACAAAGTGCTGGGACACAAACAATGGCACCATGCTGTGGAAGTTAAAGCAGCTCTGCACTCCCCAGTAGATGAGCCCACAATTCAGCTGGCCGATAGCTTTAGGGAACAAATTGACCATCCAAACATTCCACTTTTGCTCTGCTTCATTGTTCCAGTGGTTTATTTCCTGCTTTCTTGATTGCAGAGACACCCAAACCCAACATAAACATCATCTTCCTCAAAACATTTCTGACCCTGACAGCTCCTGACAATTCAAAATTTTCTTCATAGAAATAGCACTTGGCAGGTCATTCTAAAATACTCTCCAACAGAGCAGATAAAACTAATCATCCTTGATTTGGCAGAACTAAGCCTGACCCACGGGACACGTGGGTCTGATCCCTTCTTCAGCATCTGCAAAATTATTCTTCAAGTCTCATCTCTCTTATCTATTCAAAGATCTCTGCATTAGATGCCCCAGTGTTCAGTGGGCTGACATGATCAGTGTATCTGTAGGGTGTAAATTGGCCATGCAAAGTTCTCCATTGTTGTGCAAGGAGTTTATTCCTGCTTTCTTTCCTGCAGACATACCCAAACCCAACATTACAACACCTGCCTCAAAGCAATTCTCATTTGGACTGTCCCTGAAAATTCAAACCTATACTCAGAGTGTTTCCCTGTCCCCAAGGCTCCAAGGCTGGGCTCTCTCCTGCATGGAATGAAGAAGAGCTGCTGCCCTTGCCAGTGGCTCCGGGGTCTGGTGATTAGGGCTTTGAATGCAGCTTTTGTACACACACTGCCTCTCTGGGCCAAGCAGCATTCCTGGACATTGGCAGCACCTCTGCAGGCCAACATCCTCCAGGCACAGCTGCAGGAACGAGATTGCAGCAAGTGTTGGCTGAAGGAATCTCCAGGCTGCAGCAGCCCTTCACCTCCAGCGGAATCATCTTGTGCTGCCATGGGAGAAAGCAAAGGGGGTGACGGGCTCTTTGCAGATGAGGGTCTCCTCCAAGTGCTGCTGCTCGCTGGGCTGATACAGCTGCTGGTGCCCTCCCCTGCAGATGTACCAGGAGCCTGTCTGGAAAAATAACACTGCCAGTGCCAGTGCCAGCCACCCATCCCTGCCATGGCCCTGCCCGCAGGGCGTCCTGCCTACCAAACTGCTCCAGTCAGGTGATGTCAGACACCATCAAAATACATTCAAACTATGCATTTTACACATTCTTTCCAAATCATGGCCATGCAGTCCACATGCTGGAGGCAGACTGCTCTTGGCAGAATGGGGGAAGCCCCAGCAGCTGCTCTCCCCATGGCTGGATGGCCATGGCAGCAGAGCCAAGTCTCTCACCGTGCCCACTGCTGTTGGGACCCAGTGCTTTGGACATGTTCTCACTGAACTCAGGCTTCTGCTACAGCAGTATTGTGCCTTCACACATTTGATAACTAAGAGTTGGAATGGCAAGGACTCCTTACAAGAGCTACCAAAAAAAAAAAAAAGAGGAGGGAGGGGGTGAGTGAGTTAGAATAGTTTGCTCCTTTTTAATACAAGCATACCTGGATTGAAGCAGGGACACTGGGCTAATCGTACTGGGGACTGGTTTGTAAGCCTTGTCTCTAGCAATTCCCACCAGTCTGCAAGCATTTTTTAGTAGAAAGGGGTAGATAAGATTTTACAGCACATCCATGAGTAAGTTGAAGCCAGAACTCCAAGTACAAAACAAATACTCCCAAATCGGCCACCCATGGGGAAAGGAAGAAGAAAAGCAGGTGAAACAAGTGCCACTGCAACTGAATTGCCTGCATTCATCCCATGGTCCAGCCTTTGTGGACAAAAGCACTTCAATTCAAACACACAGCTTAAGAGCAAGGAATTCAAGTGTTTTGAGAGCATTTAAAACCTGATTCCTATTACTTTCAAGGAAAGGCAGATGCTAAATTCCTTAAAAACACAAATATGTGTCTATTTGGGACTGCATCCTTCAAAGCAGGAATGGAAGTTCAGAATTGCAGAACTGTTTCCATTGGAAAAGGCCTTTAAGATCATAGAGTCTTCCCAATAACCTGACATCACTAACACTGCCAAGGCAACCACAAAAGCATATCCCAGGAAATGTTGGGAGATGAGACATCTTTCTTGTCTCCTTTGTCTCCCCAGGAGCCCCTTGGCAGGAGAAATGCCCACATGGGCTTTATCTGACTCCTTTCTAACCAGCCTTTCCCTCACTCCCAGGTGGCATTTGCTCTGCAGGCTTCACTAGCTCGTTCAACCCAGAGGAGCACTCAGAGGAGAAAACGCTGCCTGGCGTGGGGCTGTCTGATCCCTGTCCCATCTTGATTCCATCTGCCCCCTTCCCTCTCCCATCAAAGAGACCGAAGGATACCCCACAACCCCACGGTACTGCAGCAGATCCCTGGCACGTTCCCTCCTCCGCTCCTTGGTGGCCCTGGGGAGGCTCCAGAGCCCTCCCTGTGTGCGGGACAGCTGCTGCAGCACCGCTGCGCCTGCGGGCCAGCAGCGCCCAAGGAGCAGCTGCGCAAGTTCAGAGTCTGAAACAGAATCCTCAGCGCACACAAATGACAACTGGCATTTCAGGGGCTGGCAGGAGAAGCTAAATCCATCTGCTCGCTGCCCCTGCTAGCCATAGCCACGGTGATGCAACTGGAAGAATTGCCCCTGCCCAGGAAGCTCTCAGGTAGAAGAGAGGAGCAAAAGCCACGTGTTTCTGAGCTGCTAGCTCCCAGTGCCTCAGGTTTTCCTTCCAATTTCTAAAGGGTTTGGGCTATTTTTACTGTTTCAACCCTTGTTGTGCACCCCTGTGAGTGAGTAAGAACCACAAACCCTCTCCCTCAAAGTCTTGAGGTAGTGACAAAGCAGAACTTGTTCTGGTGATTTTCTCACTTCTAAAAGAACTTCTAAAAGAACTAAAAGAACTCACTTCTAAAAGAACTAAAAGAACTAAAAGAACTAAAAGAACTTTTCTCCTGGTGATTTTACAATCCCGTGCAGACTCTGACAGCAAACCCATGCTGTAGAGGAAAGATTGACCTTGGAATTGTAGGGCACTTTCTGGGTGGGTGTTTGTCTTGGTTTGACCCGGAAGTGAGTTTTTGGAATGGTTATGGTCAAACCAATCAGTGGCCAGATTTGAAATTGGCACCTGGTGTGGCCACTGGGATTTGGATACACCTCTGAGAACACACAGTGGTTAAAAGCAGAGCATTCGGAGAGAAACTCCATCTTTGGAGTCCGGCAGGCAGGTGAGCTGGTCTGACGTCTTCCCCCTGCCCAGCTGCGTCTGGGTGGTGGAGGGGAAGGCCATGCGGCCTGTGGGGAGAGAGGCTGGAGCCCCTGCAAGAGGCAGGGGTGGAGGAGAACTGGGACGGTTTGGGCAGCCCCCCCGGGAGAGAGTGATAGAGTCTGTGCTGGCTTGGAATTTGATATCTCCTGCCGGCACCACGGCCAGGAGGAGAAGCGCGGGGGCGCAAGGTGCCCAGCCGCTGGGAGACCGGGCTGAGCTTTTAACTCTTTTAGTATTGAAACAATGGAAGCTGTGAAAACACTGATCCTCCCCAGCTGCGAGTTTAGAGAGGACGGAGGATAAGAAAGAAGAAAGGGTTTGAGTAGTTGAAGGAAATGCCAGCAGATGCGAGTACCTTAGATGGAAGAGATGATTGGAGTGGCTTTATCTGAACTTTTCTCTCACATAGCCACAAGCGAAACAAATTTCTTCCAATAATGCAGAGACTGCACCTTGAGAGAGGCAGTTGGCCGGAAGCCAAGAATGATAAGGCCGCGAAGAGAAATAGAGAGAACAAAGACAAAGGGGGAAAGTGTGGTGGAGCCCTCTGCCTTCAGCGAAAGATCTCTGTTCCTGAGACCCAGACCCCAAGAGAATAAAAATATAGGGGGGACAGGTGTCCCAAATGGTAAGAGGCGGCCACTTCTTAAAACTGGGTGATGCATTCTTAAAAGGACCTAAGGAGCAGTTTGGATCCATGGCCGGTAGTGAGAGCGCTGGACATAGGAAGAAAATGGTCACCACAGCAGATTCTCTCGGGGCGGCTGCCACGTGTGACACAGAAGCACAAGAAGTTCCAACTGTGTTTCCGAGAAAGGACCATGGTGCTAGAGGGAGACTCCTCTCCCCTGATGAACTGGGGGAGCATGTGTGAAGGAGGGTATTGGACTGAGATTTGAATGTTAGAGGACTAGGGGGAGGAGGAGTGTTTTGGGAGTGTTCCATTGTGGATTGTTGTGTCTGTTTTTTTCTTTTTCCCTTATGTTTCTGTGTTGTAGATTATTCAAGTGTTGTGTTTTTCCCTCCATCCCCAGGTGGGAGCCTGCTTTGTTCTGTTTCCGGGTCACATCTCACAGTAACCATTTTGGAAATACACCTTTCATGGGGGCCCTGGCATTGTGCCAGGGTCAAACCATGACAGGCATAAAGGTGTCACCTCTTGTTCTTCAATGAAGTACTGCTCAAGTTCATTACTCAGAGCTCTAATTTGCATTCCCTTTAAAACCTGCTTAATTAGCTGCTATTCTCTGTTACTTTACCAAATGTCCCTTTTTTCTTGAGACTGTGTCTTTTTTTTTTAGACAAGTCTCAGTACTCCATTTCCAGCAAAAGGTGTCACAACAACTCTAACATGGAATCATGACACACCATGTGCTGCAATGATGACAGTGACTGCCACAAATTCATTTCACAGCAGCCTCCAATTTGGGAGCCAATCCCACCAGGAAGAATTTTCTCCTTTCTGCCTCTCTCCTCCTGATCTTTCTATCAAGGAGATTCCTGATGGTTGGATATCAAACCCAGCACTGCCAGACATTCCTGTAACATTTCTGCCCTAGAATAGCCCAGGTTCCTCCCTAGCCAGCAAGCAGATAATCCAAGGCTGTGTGGTTCTGCAGAGCCTCATTTGTGTTGGTTGGAGCTCACAGTATGTGCTATTGGACATTTTCACTGCATCACTTATTATTTCTTGTAATAATTGATTTAGCTCTAATATAAATTGGGGGCAGCCATGCACAGCCAGGGGTTTCCGTTTCCCCAGTGGGCCATTGTTAAGGGCTTGGAGCACACCTGGGAGATGGGTTCTCCATGGGGACAGGTTCCCATCTCCTCATTTTGTCAACTGCTCTTTTAACAACCCCTTCACCTGTTCAATCAATCCTGCAGCTTGTGGATTGTCTAGCACATGAAAAACCCAGAAGTCTTAATGTCTTTATTTCTCACAGTAATAGAAAAAGCACTCTGCATCACAGTATCAGCAAACCCTATAAAAATACCCAATTTCATCCTGTCCTCCTTTATTCATTACACACAATATACAAAGTTTACCACTGACATTTGGGTCGTGGCCAGTCCTTTTCTGTAGGGTATTTAGTGTTACAGTGAGCAGCCAAAGCTAACAAATTACAGTTTTCAACATTATTTCACATTATCCATTTTTTATGGGAAGAGGAATACAACTTGTGTTTTTGGGAAGACGAGGGTGAATTTTGTTAATGACACATTGGAAACAACACCAACAGAAGGAAAAACTGTTGTTGGAACACTCCCACATGAAGTGACAGAAAAAGGTTGGTGTCTTGAGCTCAGGTTTGTTTGTGTGATATAATAATATTAATATTAATAGTAAATAGTTTCACTTGCACAAATGAACCTGACCTCAAGATTTAAACTTTCCTCTGTCCCTCTATGTGGGAGCATTCCAAAACCAATTCTTCCTTCAGTTGGTGCTGTTTCCAATGTGCAGTTAACAAAATTAATCTTCGTCTTCCCAAACCCACAAGTTCTTTTCCTTTTTGCATATGCAATTTTTGGATGCATTTTAATACATCTGGCATTAAAAGACTTTTAAGTGCTTGCTCACTGCTCCAATCTCTTTTTAGGGCATGTTTTCTGTTTTACCAAGAAAAAAAAGGAAAAAGAAAAGAAAACCAGGAATTTCTGGCAGGACTGATTCCTCATATTTACATTTAACAAGTGACATTTCGCTCTGATCTGGCCAGACTCTGCCAGTTTTGTTTTACCAGTGGGCAGGGTCAGCACCAAAGACACAGACTCCAACTGAAGGAATCGGTGTCATTTACTGCAGCTCAAAGCAGCAAAGGATCACAAAAGGAGCAGCTCAGCAATGCACTCAATCATCAGAACCAAAGATTGCCTGCAGTGATTAAGAAAGATCCAGCACCTGTTACCCTCAGCCTTCAGCATCCCCCAGATCCACACAGCAGCTGGGGGAAGCTGTCCCAGCCAAGGGCTGCAGATCCACTCCTGGACACTGGGAATTCCTGCAGGTGCCTCCAGCCACAGGTGAGGCTCCAACCTCGCTGTGAGAGGGCCCAGCTCTGACAGTGCTGAATGAACAAACTGACAGCACTTCCAGTGTGGGAACATCTGGTTTCATCCTCCTCTTGGGTTCCTCCCAAAGCCTGGTCAGGGCTCAAGGAGGAACCAAGGGAGCTGACTTTGATCCTCCAGCCCCTAACAAGGCCAGATGTCAGATTTCATGGCCTTGTCCAGCTTCTAAATACAGAAAGGTCAATACATATTTCACTAATAAGTGGCTACATCCATCACAATGCTAATGACCATGCATATTTAATCAGTGAGCAGATACAAAGATAACCTTTGGTTGGAAGGTTCATCCAGAGGTCACCTTTGGCTCAGGGCTTGCTGCTCAGGCCTCACTCAGGGCTGTTGTCCAGGCCTTGGCACTTCAGGGACATGGTTTAGTGCTGGGCTTGACACTGCTGGGTGAACAGCTGGACTGGATGAGCTCAGAGTTTTTTTCCAACAGAAATGATGCTGTGATTCCATTATTCTATCCGCTGCATTTAGCTAGGTCTATTTGAGCAGCATTACTTTGCTCTAAAAGTTCCCTCTTGCTCAGCTCCTGTGGCCTATGGTGGCAGCTCCTTCAGCTCCTGGTGCTAAGCTGCTCATGCTGAACGAGACGACTCGGAGAGTTGAATACAGTCCATGCAATTCCTTCTGGGACACAGAGAGGGGAGGGTGTGGAAACAGGAGCATTGTTTGGTATGGCCTCCTCTCTGCCCTTCATGCCTTTCAGCGCTGTGAACCAGCCAAGAGCTTTCTCCAAGAGTGCAGTGAAGCAGCTGTTCCTGTCCCAGGTCTGGCTCTCTCCAGTCTCTGACTTCGCCTGGTTTTGTCCCTCTTGCTGTGCCCTCTCTTCCCCCAAGGCTCAGTGGCTGCTGCCCAGGACTCTGGGACTGGCTCAGATCCAGTGGTCAAGACTCTCCTTTCTTTGGCCTTGGAGCTGCCTGGGCACAGCAGCCTTTTCCATCTGGAAGCTCCCCATGGACTGGGAGTCCCCAGCTCCGTTCCTTGCACAACCTCCAGGAGCCCAGAGCTGCCATCTCAAGTCCCTGCTGGCACTGGGGGCTCCCAGGTGCCTCAGGCTGCTGTGACACCGCTGCACACAGGAGGGAAGAGGGGCAGGGGCTGTCCTGAAAGTCAGCTCCATGTGCTGCTGCTGCTGCTGCTGTGGGGTCATTTGCCCAGCCCTGTCCCAGAGTCAGGGATCAGATCCAGGCCCTGCTGCTGCTCCCTCGGGATCAGTCCCAGTTTGGGTGTTGCTGTCAGGGCCAGCAGGAGCGGTGGCTGGAGCAGCAGGTGCTGACAGTGCCCCAAGCCCTGGGGCTGGAGGGGTCCCTGGGCTGGGCTGGGAGGGAGCTGCCCCTTGTTCTCCCTCTGCCCCAGGCAGAGCTGGGCTGGGCACAAGTGGGGCAGCACAGCCACCAGGGAGTCTGCGAGTCTCTTCCAGCTCTGGCTGCTCAGAGTTTGGGCCTTGGAGCCTCAGGTGGCCAAAGGCAGCTGCTCCTGGTCCCTCTGTGTGCCCCTGTGTTCAGCAGTGCTGCTCCATCAGTCTGTGCCCAGCAGTGGGGAAAAGCCTCAGCCCTGCAGGGCCAGGAGCTGCCGGGCTCTGCCTGAGCAGCTCAGCCAGCAGGAAGGGAGCTGCTCCACACGGGAACCAGGAGCAAAGGGCTGCAGCACCTCGTGCTGGGGCAGAGCCCAAATTCTGAGAAGGAATAACAGAGTTATTCATGTGCATTGGTGTGTCAGCACTGCAGGTGCTGTGCCTGCAAACACAAGGTTCAAGATCTGCAAAAGAATTCTGCAGCTCTTGACTGGATCAGGATGTCAGCAGTGCTTAACTCCAGCACAGTCCAAATGAAACACTTCACACCTCTGCTCATATCTGCTAGATAATTTTCTTCAGGGTATCCATAGAAAAGGAAACAGAGGAGGAGCCTAGATTTTCATTGTTTATCAGAAATATTTCTCTTTTTGCTGTACATTCCTTTTGTAGGACGAGTTCTCTGTTAAAAACACTGGACAAAAAAGGAAAGAAAAAAATATGAAAGATAAAACCAAAAATACAAATGTGTACTGAAAATCATCAGTAACTTTGGATTAAGAGGCAACTGATCTTTTCAAGAAGAGAAATCAGTTACTCTGTAAATGTTCTGATGGCATGGATTCATCTTACTGACCTCAGCATCCCTTTTTAAAACATTCAGGGTTTTGTTTGCAATATTATGTTATTTTAAATTGTGATGGAATCAATAGGAAATTGAAAGATCTATTATGCATTTATGCATTACTGTGTCTTGAGTGTAAAAATATTGCAGTTTGAAATTTGGATTTAAAGTGTTGCAAATGAAAGTTATAAATCCCAATAGATTGTGTGACAGCAGCTTTTCCTAGAGGATGTGCAGCACTCTAAGGACTTCATCAGTGGGTTTGGGGGTACTTGGACCTTTGTCCTGTGCCACTCTGAGAATGTCATAGAATGGAACTTCACCTGCCACCAGCCCAGGTCACCCTCTGCCACCAAAGCTCCTTGGACCTTGTGTCCCCCAGGCAAGCACAAAGTGTTTGAGCTGCTCCCCCTTTTGCACAAACCCACAGAGAGCTGGGATTTCTCCAAGTCTCATGTCTGCATTGGGCCAAATTCCTAGAGAAGCAGCAGCCCATCCCAATGAATATGGCGAGTTATGTGGATGGTTGTGAGCTCCACTTCCTACCTAGAAATCCTGAATCTGCTTCTGAATTCTGCTCCTTCAGCTCTTGGACGCCTTCTCCCACAGAGTAGGGAAAAAATCCCCTGGCCACCAGTTAAATGGTGAGTTATGCTAAAGTTACTGCACTGTGGGAAACCCCTATCCATCCATATCCTATTAATATATCCATACCTGGGGGTGTGCATGGTTTTGTCTTGTGTACAAAGGAAGGAGTGTGCAAGCAACATGACTGACACTTTCACTGTCCATGTTCATCCCATACCCATGGGTACAGAGACATTATGGAAACCCTGGCACAGACAGAGCCTTCTGTCCATGGATACAGAGACATCCAAGAGCCCCTGGCACACACAGAGCCTTCTGCCCATGGATACAGAGACATCCAAGAGCCCCTGGCACACACAGACCCTTCTGTCCATGGATACAGAGACATCCAAGAGCCCCTGGCACACACAGACCCTTCTGTCTCTGGAGGATGGAGCGTGGTGGGTGGGGGCGGTTGGTGGGCAGCGAGTCCCAGACAGCAGGCCAGACCCGGCTCCAGCCCTGCCAGGCCCTGCCAAGGCTCAGTGCCAGCTCCTCTGGAATGGGAAAGCCCTTCAGCATTGTCCCTGCCCAGAGGGGCAGTGCTGGCCTGGCAGCACAGGTTGTTTTCCCCTCAGGCTGCAGGAGATGAGAACACAACACTTGCCAGCACTGAGTGCGAGGCACAGCTGCGGGTGCTCCCCATGAACCTCAGCTCTGGGAGCACTGTCTGCCCCAAGCTCCAGGGGCTGCAGTGGGAGCCCGGCTGGGCTCTGCCCTGGGGCCATCCTGCAGGGACAGCTGGAAACAGGGAGCATTCAGCTGCCACAAACAGCCAAGCCAGGGCTGCAGGGCAGCTGCTCCAGCCCGGACTGCACTGCTGTGTGCTGTGCTCTGGGGCTGGGGCTCCCCACACAGGGGACTGGACTGGTGTGCCAGAGGAGACAGAGAAGCTTCAGCTTCAGCCTAACTGAGGTGGCTGCGTGGGCTGGGAAGAGTGGGGAGGCTCAAGGGGATTCACAGAGCTCATCCTGCTGCAAGGATGAAGAAAAGGGAGTGGGAACTCAGCAGTGAGGAGAGCTGAGGGCTGGAGAGTGGCTCTGAATGACACTAAAATCCCACTGGACCTCTGAGACATTGCTGCTCCTCAGCCAGTGACAGCACGAGTCCCTAAACCTGGGGCTCGGCCTTCCTTGTGGTCAGGGGCAACACGGAAGGCCAGCAAGTGATGGAGACTGCGATGGGCTGGGAATTCACTGGGGGAAAAAAGGGAGCAGTTGAGAAGTAAAAGGCAGGTGGGGGAAAGAACTGTTCAGAGAAGGGCTGAGCTACATCTTGAGCAAGCTGAAAAATGTCATTTGGAGTCATCCCAGATTGATTTGATTTCAGAAGGTATTGAACGATTTTAATTTTTGGGAGGTGTCATGTTTTCCATTGGAGGTGTCCACGCTGCAAACTTGAGCTGCGTTGTCAAAATGCTCAAGCAAGTCTGTGCTGCAGGTGACACCATTTCTTCTTTGGCTGATTCCAGCCCGGTGCTGAGCTCCAGCAGAGCCCTGCCAGAGCCCAGAGCAGCCTCAGCATCTGCAGAGCCCAGCTGCAAGGAGAGAAAGCAGAAACTGCCCGTCAGCTGAGGGCTCCTGTCCCCTTGTCCCAGCTGCCCGCAATGCCCAGGCCGTGCTGGCCGGGCTCAGAGCTGTGCCCAGAGCTGCCCATCAGTGCTGCCTTGGGAAGCAGGGCAGGAGGGCAGGACGTGTGCCCAGCCTGCAGCCAGCCATGGCACATCCAGCCCTCAGCAGCTGCCCAGAGACAAAAAGCAGCTGGGCAGTCGACCGAAGAATTTGTTGCATCCCTCCCAGCAAAGGGGGAACCTTTGGTGCCCAGCCAGGCCATGCCATGCCCAGATCTGGGAGCATCCCCCTGGCTGTGGAACTCACCTGCAAATTGGGTGTGGAGTGTGTCTTTAGAGAAGCTGCCAGAATCCAAGTCCATCATCTTCAGCTGGCCAGGCCAAGGAAGAGATTGTCGTCCTTGAGGTTGTCCTTGCTGTCTCCAGCAGCAGCCCCACCTGGTACAGCTTCTCCAGGAGCTCCTTCTCCTTCCCTGGGACCAGACCAGGCTGTCAGGGCTCTGCCCAGGGCCCCAGCCATCCATGAACCAGACAAGCAAAACCAGGGGGGATGGTGGCCACCAGTGCTTGCCACACCAGATCTCCAGCTCAGCTGCAGCCCAAGAGCTGCATGTTCCCTTCTGCTGACCCCTGCTCAGAGCTACAGGCAGGACAAAACCAGTCTGGTTTGCTTTGCCACTGAGTGCCAAGAGATGTGTGGAGCTCCTACCTGCCAGGCCCCTGGATCCAACTGTGCACATGGATCTCTCCCATCTTCTAGGGCCGAGGAACGCCCTGCACCCAAGGATGGCAGAAAAGCTCTTTTAATGATGGCCTGTCTGAGGGTTGCATGGACAAACACCTCTTAATGACATCTTGGCACTCTGGGGAGACAAACCAGAAATCACCAGTCAGTTGGAGAAGTTGCCCCCCTGTTCCTGTGCCCAGGCCATACGGGGTGTGCCCAGAGCTGGGCCTAAACTTCCCCATGGATTCTCTGTTTAGAGGAGAGCAGGACATGTGCCACCTCCTCAGCAGCTGCCAGAGCAGGATGCCCATCAGCCCGCTGCTGTCTCCCAGCACTGGTATTCCCCCTGTGCCCAGAGATGAGGATCCACCTTGAGAGAGCCGTGGTGGGAACAAAATGCGCCCCCAGATGAACTCCTGGCCCCTCCTGAACGGGTGCTTCCCCACGACCAGCTGGTACAGCAGGAGGCCCAGGGACCAGATTGTCGCTGCCTCGCCATGGTAGCTTTGGTGCTGGGTCCACTCTGGAGGGCTGTAGGCCAGGGTTCCTGTGGAACACAGACAGAGCTCAGCAGGGGGATGCTGCTGCTCCCAGAGCCTGCCCCAGCATCCCTGGGCATGTGGGGGCTGCTCTAGCAACACACGGGGTGACCGCTGCCCTCTCACCATCACCTGGGACTTGTGTACAAACTCGGGGCTGGAAAAGAAGCCAGTGGTGCTGGAAGAGGGCAGCAGAAACCCTGGGAAAGCCCAACCATGACACACAAAGGAAAAACCCACCCACTGGTGGAGAAAACCCACTCTCCTCTCTGCCTGCATGGGCCCCCAAAAAATGTTAATAAGCCAAGGCAAACAAGGTGAGTGGAGCAGTCCAAGCCCCTCCTCCCCTGCACACCAAACCATCCAGGGCATGGGTTCAGACCCCCCTCTCCACTACCCCCATGGGGGTTTTTGTCGGGCTAGCTGCACCAGCTCCAGCCCCAGCCCAGGGCACACTGGGTACTGAAGGCTGTCAGCAGGGCTGGGAGCTGGCCCCCCTCACACCCCAACCAAATCAATTTGGCTCCAGCATTAATCCCATCCCAGCTGCAGTAGGGGGAAGCCCCGGTGCTACACCCAGGCTGGGCCATGAGATGCCCAGGAGCATCCCCTGCGAGGTCTCACCTGCAAACTGGGTGTAGGCTGTGTCTTGGAGGAAAGCGCCACAGCCAAAGTCAATCAGTTTCAGCTGCCCGCTGGCCAGGTCAAGCACGATGTTCTGAGGCTTGATGTCCCTGTGCAGGACCCCGCAGCTGGTGCAGTGCCGCACGGCCTCCAGCACCTGGCGGAACAGCCCCCGCGCCTCCTCCTCCGGCAGGAACCTCCGCTCCGCCAGGAAATCCGACAGCTCCTGGCACCGTTCTGGACGCTCCAGCACCATCAAGAAGCTGTCGGGGAGCTCAAGCCACTCCAGGAGCTGAATGACACCAGCACACCCACAGGACACCTTGGCCAGCAGCACGATCTCCAGGGGCGCGCTGGTGCCGTCAGGCTGCGGGAGGAGCGCGATGCCGTCAGTGGAGCTGAGGCCGTGCCAGGGCTCTGGGACCCCTCAGCCAGCCCGGGATGCTCTGCATGCCCTGCTCAGCCCACGCCCGCTCTGCCCACAGGGCTCCTGGCGGCTCCCACCCTGCCGGGCCCCGGCTCCTCACCGCCCGGCACGGCCCGGCTTCTGCCGCTGGCCCCGCTCACTCACCAGCTCGCTCCAGTGCCGGATGCGATCCCGCGGCACGCGTTTGATGGCCACCTGCGAGCAAGGGAGAGCAGCAGGCTGAGCTCAACGCCCTTCCCACTGCTCTCCGACATTCTCGTCCTTGTCTCCCTCTTCCCTCTCTGCCCGCCGCCGGCCCCGCCGCTCACCGGGGCGCCGTCCGAGAGCCGCGTTGCCGACCAGACGCTGCCGAATCCGCCGCGCCCCAGCAGGGAACCCAGGCGGTAGCGCTCCTGCAGGGCCTCCTGCGCCTTCCCTGCGGGCGGGACGCGGCTGTCAGCGCTCGGCCCGGGGCCAGCAACGGCCCCCGAGCGCCCCTCACCCGCCCCGGCCCGGCCATCCCCCAGCGTTCGGTTTTCGGAACGCGGCACGGGAGGCTCGGGGCCGGCGGCTGCGCTGCCGAGCGGTGGAGCGCTGGCCGGGCAAGCTGCAGCGGAGGCGGCGGGAGAGGCAACGCCGCCTGTGTCCTCCGCGGGCCCCGGGAGGAGCCGGGGCCGGGGCCGGGCTCGGGGTCGGGGCCGGGACTGGACCCTGCGTCGGGGCCGGGGCCGGGCTCGGGCCAGGCGGAGCCAAAAGCCGGCGATGCCGCCCCAGCCCCAGGCATTGACGCCCGCCCAGCAGCGCCAGCGCCAGCACGGCCAGAGCCGGGCTGAGGCCAGGCGGCGGCGGGACGGCCGGGGGCGGGCACGGGGCAGCCCCGCCCGGGGCCGGGGGCGGGCCGGGGGCATGGCCCGGCCCGGCACGGGGAGAGGGAGGCGGGGAGAGGAGAGGGACGGCGGGAAAGGGAGAGCGGGAGAGGTACGGGGCAGCGGGAGAGGGAGAGGAGAAGAGAATCTAAAGTTTCTTTTGTCGCTGCCGCTGCCGCTGCCGCTGCCGCTGCTGCTGCCGCTGCTGCCGCTGCTGCCGCTGCTGCTGCCGCTGCTGCTGCCGCTGCTGCCGCTGCTGCAACTGAAGCTCCGGGGCCGTTTGTCCCCGTGTCCGTTTGTCCGTTGCCCGCTTGCCCCCGCCCCGAGCCCCACGTTCCCCAAGGGTAGCCCCTGAGCCTCTGCAAACACGGGAACTTTGCCGAGTTCAGCCAAGAGCCAGAGTCTGGACTCCTGCACAGTGGCTCAGGAATCCCCTCGGTCACTGCTGTGCATTGTCCCTGCTGAGGGTCAAACACTCTCAGAGCGCATTCCCTGAATGCAGAATTTGTACCTGACCCAAGCACTGCACTTACCTCTCCAGCATTGATTTCCAAGAAAAACAGGGGAAGCCAAAGTGTGTCTAGGTCATGGTATCTTAAAATGTCTAAAACTTGCCAACTCATGGATCTTAGAAGTGATCTTAGAAGTGAGATGTGTTTGGAATTAATGGGATGGACAACTAGTGCAAGATGGAAAAGGGGAGCATAAAAACAAATCGAGAAAAACGTCTTGAATTGTTTCAATTTTCATTTAATTTCTTAAAAGCTCTTTCAGTTTTTCCAGAATCTTCTCCTCAGTCCTGTTTGCTTTTTCCAAGAACCTTTCCCGGAGAACGAGGTGCAGCTTCTGTCACAAGGTGTGCCACCAACTGCAGCTTTCCACACTGTGGGTGCAGCACAACACTTGCAGCAAAGCAGGAGAAATATTTGAAGAATTTAACAGCTTGTTCTTTTCTTTTCCTTGTGGGCTGGGCAGTTGTGCCATTGGTAAGGTTTTCATTGTTACTGTTCTACCCTAAGAAAACATGACAGGCTACCAAGAACTCTTAGGGAATGCAAGCCTGACTGAATGCAGAGAAAGAAACTCTAGAGCCTGCAGCCAGAAGTGGAGAGCTGTGTGATAATCATTCCAACACCCCCAAGGACATCTTGAAAATGATCTAGAAGATGAAAATGGGCTGACAGCGGGAGTTTGTTTCTGTCTTCAGTCCAGATTCTTCTACATCTGAAAACAATTCCACAGTCTCCATCTAAATCAAGAGTACAATCAGTTCATAAAAAGCACCAGAACAAACTGTACCTCTCAGGAGATGATTGAAAGAATCTGAAAAGGGAAAATGCAGGAGAAATGCATTTCTCAGCACTGCAGTACTTGCCTACCTGAAACCCTCCTCCATTTCCTCTGCATTCCTGGATCTGTTGGTGTCAGTTCTGTATTCGGTGGTGCCTCCAGCCCTGAATCCCCTCATCTACAGCCTGAGGAACCAGGAGCTCAAGGCTGCAGTGTGGAGACTGATCAGTGGACATCTTAGGAGGCATTAAAGTGATTGCCAGTTTCGGCAAATCACTTGTAATAAAAGTCATCTTTTCTAGCTCTTTTGGTTTGGTTCTTTGATTTCCCTGTCGTTTTCCTTTTTAAATATTCTTCCTAAAGCTAGACGATTGTTTCTGCCATCTCTGACTTTGTTTCTCTCCACCTTCCCTGTGGCCACAGACTGTGCCAATGAGGGGCTGCAGTCTCAAAGGTTTTAAAAGAACTAAAGGATATCCCAGCAAAGTTTTCTGCAGAGATCCCTCTATTCTTGCCTTCTCTGGAGCTGCAGCAGCAATGTCGGTGTGCAGAGCTGGGGCAGAGCAGTGCTGGCACAGCAGCTGTGCCCAGCAGCAGCAGCAGCACTTGGTGTTGCCAGTGCTGCTGCCGTGGCCCTGCCCCGCTGCCCTGGTGGCCCTGGTGTTGCTGCAGGGCCTGAGTGCTCTCGGGGCCGGGCACAGTCCTGGGGGTGGCAGTGCCGGGGCTGCAGCAGGGACAGGCCATGGGCACTGCTGGGGCAGCGCTGACGCCTCAGGCCAGGCCCTGGGGGCTGCAGGCTCCTTGCCCAGGCTCTCTCAAGAACACGGCCAGGCCAATGCTCAGCACAGAAAAGCCCCAGGGTGAGCAGCCCCAGGCTGGCCGTGGGCAGGCTGGGGGCAAACAGCATGGCTGGGGCTCTGCAAGGGCCCTGGGGGAGACGGGAAGGAGCAGCAGAGCAGGGGCTGATCCATCCCCAGGGTGCTGCACAGCCCAGGGCAGCGTCCCAGAGCATCCTCATGGAGCTGCCAACAACATCCCCCCTCTGCAGCCCTGGCCTCTCCCCCAGCTCACAGAGGTGCCGCATCCTTGCAGGCACAGCCACGGCAGCACTTGCTCAGGAGCCCCTGTTTGCATTGCACAGAGCAGGCAGGAGCACACCCATGCTGCTGCTGTGGGGACATGAACCTGAGGGAGCACAAATGCCATCAGCCCCTGGGGCCAGGAAGGGCTGGGGGACAGCAGGGAAACCACTCAGCTTTATCCTGGCCTCTGCAGTCAGCCAGAAACTTTGTTCCCATTAGCTGGGAGTTACCTGTCCCACTGCAGATGCTGTTGCTCAGAGCCAGGGCTGCCTGACAGCCACCCCCAAACTGTCCTGAGTATTTCCTTGGCTTCACCTTTGCTTTTTTTCCCCATTTTTTTTGGTACAAATTTCTTCCTGTTGCCCATCCCTGTTCCCTCCCCTGCAAAAAGCCCATCCCTGTTTGCCCTTTCCTCTCTGGCCCCACTCCCCATTGCAGTTCCTGACTTGGCACCATGGGAACGTCCCTTGGGGAGCAGGATCATCCTCCAAGTGCTGCAGGAAACTGGCAAGTCTTCAGGCTCCTGCAGTGCCTGGTGCTGCTCCCTTGTCAAAGGCACCACAGGCCAGGGGGGCACATCTGGGCTGCTGTGTCTGCGTGTGGGGCTCCCTGTTCTGGGCAATGAGGAGGAGCTGCAGAGGCTCTGAGGACTGACAGGATGGGCTTTGGGCCTGGGAGGAGAAGCTGAGGCACCTGGGCTGCTGGAGCTTCTGAAGAGGAGGCCCAGGGCTCATCCTGCAACTGCTGCAAGGGTGGTTTCAGAGAATCACAGAATCAGCAAGGTTGGAAAAGACCTTGGAGATCATCAAGTCCAACCTGTGCCCTGACACCACCTTGTCTCCCCCGGGCCACCTCTTCTCCAGGATAAACAACCCCAGCTCCCTCAGCCTCTCTTCACAGGATTTTTGCTCCAGACCCTTCACCAGCCTTGTTGCCCTTCTCTGGACACACTCCAGCCCCTCCAATTCTTGCTAAATTTGGGGTCCCAGAACTGGACACAGCACCCGAGGTGCTGCCCAACCAGCGCCCAGCACAGGGGAAGAATTGCTGTCCTGGTCCTGCTGGTGACACCATTGCTGGTCCATAGGAGTGCCAGGGGTTGGATGAGGGAAATGGTCGGGAGGGGGCAGGAGACACAGTCTGATTGACTCTCAGCCATGAAGGGTCTTGATTTTCATAGCTATTCAGTCTGCATTAGAAGGTGCTGGGGGTCAATATCAACTGGACATTGCTGATATCAATCTATAAACAGGAAAAAACATTAAACAGAACAAACTGTTCTCCCTGCATTGTTTTCAAGACAGTATATACACTTTGAATACACTTCAGATATCTGTCTAATTAATTAGAGAAAACTTGAAAACTTCTGTTATTCCAAATGGCTTTTCTTCTTTGGGCATGTTGAACAAATGTTTATGAGCTTTTCTCACTGAATTCCTGAACTGAAGAGCTCAAGAAAGAAGAGGCCTTGGGTGTAGGAAAATTCATCATCAACCTCCAAGTGGCTGAGGATCCATCCCCATCAGAGCAGCAATGAACAGAAATGGGCACAGCTTTGTGGCTGCCCCAGTTTTGGGATGGGCCCTGGGCCTGGAGCAGGAGCAGCTCTTGAGGGCCCCAAGGCCAGGGCTTTTGTGCTGCCCTGGGCACATGGGATGGCAGCAGGGGCTGCAGAGCTCTCAGCACCTGAGCCAGAGGGGAGCAGGGCAGCCAGGGAGCCTCCTTTGGCCTTGTCCCAGCACCTTCCGCCATGGCTGGGGCTGAGTCCTGTGTGAGCTGCAGCTGCTGCTGTGCCCTTGGCAGGGGCTGAGGCCGTGGGGCCAGTGGCCAGAGCAGCCTGGCCTGAGCAGAGCTGTGGGGCCAGAGGCGGCTGGGCTGGGCTGGGGAGAGGCCCTTGGTGCTGCCCAGAGCTCAGGGCAGCTGGCAGAGCTTGCAGGGAGCTGGGCTGGGCTCAGAGAGCCTGCCCCAGAAACCATCAGTGTCCATCTCAGCCTGGCTGAGCGTGCAGGGGCAGGACTCAGGCCAGGCCTTGTGGGGCAGGGCCAGCGCCAGTGCAAGGCATTGCAAACAGGCAAGTGCCCCAGAGAGGAGGCTGCTCTGTGCCCTTGGGGGCACGGACAGAGCAGGGAGGGGGCCCAGGACATTTGTCACCACCAGGCTCTGTGCTCAGCCCTTGGCAGCCCTGGCTGCTGAGCCCAGCTTTGCCCTGGGCTGAGTTTGGCTGTGGCCCAGCTCCATCCTCCTGCGGGGCTCAGGGCCTGTTCCCGGCCATGGCCAGCCCTGGCCGGCCTCTCTGCTGGCCCAGAGGCCGGCAGAGCCCGGGGCAGGGCTGTCTGTGCAGGCCCACAGGTGCCAGGGGCTGTGCAGGAGCTGGCAGAGGCTGCCCAGCAGGGAGGCCATGGGGCACAGAGCCCCAAGGTTGCTGTGGGCAGCACAGCACAGGGGCCGTTCCCAGCCGCGATGCTCCTGGCCTGGGCTGGGCCTGCACAGGGGCTGGGCCACCATGGCTGGGCCAGCACAGGGCCACCAAGGTGCCACGCAGCCGCTGCCGGGGCTGACAGCAAGGCCAGGCACACACAAGCAATTGCTGAGCATGGCCTGCGCTGGCCAGGGCTGACTGTGCCACAGGCAGAGCTCAGCTGCCCTTGGGGGCTGCAGACACAGTCAGGAGCCCAAAGAGCCTCCATGGCTGTGCTGGAGACCAAGGCTGGAGCAGGGAAATGCAGGGCTGCTGCAGGATGGGGAGAGCATGGAATTCCAGCACACACCTCAGCTCTCTGATGATCCCGGCACCATGCTGGGCCCTGTTTCAGACTGGGGCAGGGCAGATGTTGATGGGACAGGAGCCATGCAGGGTTGTCAGGGACCTGCAGCTTGCAAGGTGTTCTGCTCTCCCTCAGGTGCTCTCAGAGAGATCCAATCCCTGGGCACCTCAATGCAGAAGTGGCACTGCCTCTTCATGGACACAAAACTGATGTCTGCCTGGAAAGGGGCACAGGTTTTAATACCTGTTGCTTTCATAATATACCAGAAAATATTTTTTATCTGAGGCATTTGAGTACTTTTAAGAAATGGCAAAATTTTCCCACCAGGAAGGGGAATTTCCTGGATCTACTGGTTTCTTCTACTGATGTCAGGAGAAGAAATACTGATCTTCCCCTCAACCATTGCTACCAACATTCAGTCTAGTATTTAATGGCTTTCTTCCTTCAGGTGTTTCCAGCTCTCTTGTTGAAATGGCCATGTCTAAGGAGATCTCTTGATTTGGAGCAGCTGGATCTATATAATTCCCGTTGTTCCCAGATCTCCTCCTGCAGCTGGTCTCTGCTCATTCCATTGTGTCTCTGTTGACTGCCTTAGTGCTTTGAGCATCAGGGAGTTGCCCAATCTTTCAGGAGTTTCAACACCTTCTTAGTGAACATCTTAGTTGTATTTGTATCTTTTATGTCACCTCTTCCTAAGTCTTTGTCTAAAATCCTTCCTGTATGGCAATCCGTTGTGGATGGTGGACATGTCAGATGTTGCTGGCATGTCACAAGCTGCTGAGGGAAGGGTTTTGATGTTTCTTAAATTTTATCATGTTTACATTTATTATGTGTGCCATGAAGAGAAACCTTTCTATGCCTCTGAGTCTCACCCGTTCCTGCTCCCTCAAAGCACACAAACCTGATGAGTTGTGGCTCCCACTCCAGGGGCTGCACTTGGATCTCTCTCCACAGCCACAGCAGAGCTCCCTGGCAAAGGAGGGATGAAGGAAACAGGACAGGCTGTGGGGATCAGGGCCAGGGCAGAGCCAGGGAAAAGAATGACTTTTGCATTTGATGGAGCTGTGCCTACCCTCGGCTTTGTTGGCTGACAAGAAATGAACATCCCTCTGTGTCTCAGGCAGCTCCTTCTCCAAGGAAAGCAGGTGGGAGTTGGAGCCAAGGAGCTGAAAGCTGCAGGTGCAGCCTAGGCTGGAGGGAGCTGAGATTTGCAGTGCCAGGGCTTGGATGGGGGAAATGGTGGGGAGGGGGTAGGGACAGAGTCTGATTGATTGTCAGCCATGGAGGGTCTTGATTTTCCTATCTATTCAAACTGCATGAGGAGGTACTTGGATTCAGTGTCAATTGTAGATTGCACATATCGATTTATGATCAGGAAAAAAAACCAAACAACTAATTAGGACCTAAAAAATGTTTTCTCACTCTCTTTGTAAATATTCATTCAATTATACATTCACTTTGAATACACTTATGAAATGTGTTGAATTAACCACACAAGATTTGAAAGCTAAAATCAAATTATTCCCAAAGGCTTGGCTTGTTAAGATGTTCTGAATGTTAATGAGGCCTGGGACACTGAATTCCTGCACTGAAGAGCTGAAGGCTGAACAAGCCTCTGGAGCAGTGAAATCCAGCAGCAGGCTCCAAGTTGCTGAGGATGTCAGCAGCCCCCACTGAGGCCATCCCTGCCCAGAGAGCGTGGGGGAATGGGCAGACAAGGAGAGCGTCCCTGGGGCTGGGCCAGCAGAACTCAGAGGCACCAGCGGCTCCAGCTGGGCAATGGAGTGTGGAATGTGGCTGGGAAAGCCCTGCCTGGGCTGTGCCAAGCAGGACAGACAAGCCCTGACTCCCATCCACTAAAAAACTCTCTCAAGGAGACTTTTAATAGGAATTACAATTCTTTGTGTACTCTGAGTTGGACTCCCTGGAGAAATACTGACAAGAGAAAGAGCAATACAGCCTTTACTGGCAACTTTAGAAAATCAGAGAAACTTTGGCAAAAGTTTTATTATGACATTAAATCAACAAAAAACACTTTTCAAAGCATTAATTTGGCACATTCAACTTCGCAAACTCTAAGCTGTTCAATTTTAAGTTCATCAAAATTTCCAAGGGGCATATAAAGTAGAAGCAGACAGGGAGAGAGAAAAAAAGTAAGAAAAATACAGAGGAGCACACACACAGCTACTGCCTCCTGGATTTCAGCAGTGTTCAGACAGAAATTCCAAGAGGAGGTAGGGTCAAGATGTGTGCTTGCCTTGTGGTCAGCCTTCAATACCCCTTGGTCTTCCTGGGCCCTTCCCCCAGGTGAGACTTGGGCTCATTTGGTCACTCAGGAGCTGGGCTGGGGCTCCAGAGGTGGCTGTGGAGCATTGCCTGTGCTGTGCCAGGGACTGGCAGACACTGCTGGGCTGGGATAGAGGCTCTGGGGGGATTGTGGTCCCAGGGCAGGGCAGTGCTGGGCTTCCAGGGCAGGGCTGGACCTGCCCCTTCCTCCCCTACACGTGAAATGTTTCCAGCCAACAATCTCCTCCAGTCTGTCACAATAGGGAATATTGGAGGTGAAATCCCAGTTGTGGTCATGGGCACCTGGACAAGAAGGACAGTTCTTTTCAATTGGAAGGAAAGCACAGAGCCCCAGTGTTTGGAAGGCAGGTGAGAGCCTCACTAGGCCAAGGTCAGCAGAGTTGTCAGCAATGGCAGATTTTGTCTGGGAGCAGTCTTTGGATTTAGGGAATTTTGGAGATGGAACCCCAGTCTTGGCCATGGGTGCCTGGAGAAGCAGGACAGTTCTTTCCCATAGGAAGGAAAGCACAGAGCCTTCACCAAGCTTTTGAAGACAGATGGGAAGTGACCATGAAACCACTGCCAGCTAGACTTGTCCTGGCAATATTCCTGTGGAAAGAATTCCTTGATATAAGGAAATTTGGAGGTGAAATCCGAATTCTGGCCATGTGTGCCTGGAGGAGAAGGAGAGTTCTTTTCCATAGGAAGGAAAGAACAGAGCCCCAGTGTTTCAGTAGGAGGTAACAGGAGATTCTCAACATACCAAGGTCAGCTGGACCATTCAGGGGGCCCAGAAGGCCAAACCAGCCAGACTTGTTCCGTGTTCCCTTAGTTTTATGGTGCCTCATAATGTCACAACGATGCCTGGGTTCCATGAAGCCTTGCATTGTCACAATGGTCTCTGTGGTTCCCTAGGCCCCACAATGACATGTGACTCCTCTGTTCCATGAGCACTGCAATGTCACAATGGACCTTTGGACCCTGGGGGTTTGCAGTGTCACAATGGTCTCCTTTGGCTCCACAGTGTCACAATAGACCATTGATGACAGGAGGCCCCTCTGTGTCACCCTGGAGCTTTGGTTCCATGCAGCCCTGGAGTGTCACAATTGTCTCCTTTGGTTGCCCAGTGTCACAATGGAGCACTGATGCAACGAGGCCCTGCAATGTCACAATGGAACTTTGGTTCCAGCCCTGCAGTGTCACAAAGGCCTCTTGGTTTCACAAGGCCCCACAGTATCACAATGTTCCTCTTGGTTCTGTGGGGACCCCCAGGGTCACAATGGTCTCACTGGTTCCATGAGGTCTCACAGTATCAAAATGCTTTGCTTATTCCATAGGGCCCCATAGTATCTTCATGATTCCATGAGTCCCCTCCTTGTCACAGCGGCCCCATGGTTCCATGAGGCTGTAAAGTCACTTAATGGTGCCTCCATGGTTCCACGAAGCCTTGCAATGTCACAAGGGACATTTGGTTTCATGGAGTCCCCTCAGTGTCACAGTGGCCCCTTGGTCCCATGACACCACAAAGTGTCATAATGGTCTCCACGGTTGCAGGAGGCCCCACGATGTTACAATGGACCCTTGGTGTCACAAGGCCCCAGAGTGTCACAATGGTCCCTTGGTTCCATGGGCCCTGTGCTGCTGCATTCCCCCCTCCCCTTCTCAGGCCGCCCTGCCAGCTCAGAAATGCTCCTTGGGCCTCGGCCTTGGCCAACAGCCCCTGGGCTCAGCTCCTCTGCAGCTCAGCACAAACACTGTCTGCTCCAGGCACTGCTGCTGCCCAACCAGCTCCTGGTTTCTGGAGGAGCAGCCCTGGGAACTGGTTTTGTTCCCTCAGGGGCACAACATGCCTGTTCTCACACTGCCAAAGAAAGCTGTTGATGCCAAGTGTGGCCAGGAGGAACCATTGCTGTGACTGCAGCCCCTCTCTTGGGGCCCTACAAACAGCGCTGCAAAAGGAGCCCCTTGGAGCTCTCCTGGGCCAGCGACTCCGTCTGAGTGGGGCCTCTCCCAGCCGGGAACTCTCCTGTTTGCTGCACTCGGGGATCCTGAACAAGGACAGAACCTGGGCCAATCCCCCCACTCCTCCAGGCTCAACCCTTCACCCGCTGGGGAGATGCCAAAGCATCCACAGGGAGCGTTTCCTGCCCTCAGGGGAATTTGTCACAGGTGCCTTGCACTGACTCTTTGTGTCTGTGTGCACACAGGAGTGCCTGTGCTGGGGAAATGTGGCAGAAATGATGCTCTCGGAGGGGTTGGAGTGCCTTGGATAGCTGAGTCAACCAGGCCTGTAAGTGAGGTGACTTATCACAAGGTCTAAGTGAAGTTAAATGCTGCTAAGAGTTGCTCCTTTGCTATGTTGTTATGTTTAATATAAGTTATAAGCTGAGTTAAATACTGTTAAGTGTTATTTCTCGATTAAATTGGTATGGCATAGGTTGCAAGTTAGGTGAAATACTGTTAAGCTTTTTTCTTTTGCTAAATTGTGAAGTTCGAGGTAGAAGTCAAGGTTTAGTCCTGTTAGGTTTTAGCTGTGTTAAGCTTTTAGGCCATATTCCTTTTATCCTTGCCTTCACTGCCCTTTTGGCACACTCACACACACAGGGAGAGTTCTTGTTTCATTTCTGGTTTGATTGGCTGGATTTGTCTTGGCTTTGTTGTTTCTTTGTTTCCTTTGTGTGCCTGAATTGCCCATTCAGGAACAGAGTGACTCTTGCCAAGGAACTTTGAGCTGCTGTCCCTTAATATTAAATCCGGTTTTTGCTGATCCCTTGCTGGGGATTTTTTGCGCGCTCTCAAGCGCTCGTGCATAAGAGGGTGAAAGAGCCCTGGCCCAGGCTCTGGCCCTGGGGGACACGAGGACGCTGCCGGGGGGTCCCTGTCCCCCTGTCCCCCCACCAGGGCCCCGACCCCCTGTCCCCGTGTCAGGCTCTGGGGTCGATCTCGTGGAACATCCTCTGGGGGAGGCTGCGGAACCGGGGGTGGGGGGAGCCAGTCAGGAGACCCCACTGTGCATGAGCAGCATTGGACTGCTCTGGGGGAACTGTGAGGGGGGGCTGGGGCAAAGGGACCTCCCCAGTGACCTCACACAGCTCCTGTGATGTCACACAGCTGATCTGTGATGTCACAGCCCCCTGTGATGTCTTACAGCTCCTGTGATGTCACACAGCTGATCTGTGATGTCACACAGCCCCCTGTGATGTCACAGCCCACATGATGATGCCACGCATTCTTCTGTGATATCACACAACCTACCCTGCGATGTCATACAGCCATTCAATGATGTCACAAACTGATCTGTGATGTCACAGCCCCTCTGTGATGTCAGAGAGATACCCTGTGATGGCATAATCCGTTCTATGATGTCCAGCCATTTATGTCACAGAGCCTACTCCTCGATGTCGAAGGCAACTCTGAGATGAAACACACCTACTCTGTGATGTCACAGCCTGCTCTGTGATGTTACACAGTCACACGGCGATGTCACAACCCACTCTCTGATGTCACAAAGCCACTTTCCATGTTGGCAAAGTTTGCTCCATGGCCTCACACCCTATTCTATGACATCACAGCCAGCTCTGTGATGTCACAACCCCCTCAGTGATGTCACAAAAACCTCTCTATGATGTGATACTGCCACTCTCTAATGTCACAGCACAAACTTTGACCTCACAGCTTGATCTATGATGTCACACAGCCATATCATGAAGTAACAGCCTGCTGTGTGATGTCACAGAATCCCCTCTATGATGCTGTAGTTACTCAGTGACCTCTCACAACAAACTCTGTGATGTCATAGCCCAACCTGTGACCTCACACAGCCCACTCTGTGCTGTCACACAGCCCCTTGCTGACATCACAGCTGCTCTGTGCCTCTAGGACACAGCCACAGAGGTGCCGCTGTGACACAGCCCCCTCTGGGACAACCCCCAGCCCCTGCCAGTGCTGAGCCCCTGTCAGCTCTGTCTGTGCCCTGCTGGTGTCCCTGAGCTGCCCTGGCAGTGCCCCAGCCCTGCTGGGCTGTGCACAGGAGCTGCTCCTGGCCAGAGCTGTCTCTCTGCAGCGCTGCCCTTGCCAGGAGCTGCCTCTGGGCCAGGAGCCCAGCCCAGCTCAGCAGCACAGACACAGCACCAGGACTTTAATGACCCTCTGGGGCTTTGGTGCTCTTTGCATCAGACTCAGTCCCTCAGAGTGTGCTCAGAGAACTTCTCAGAGACTCAAAAAGAGACTGAAACACAGAAGTTTCTCATACTTTAAACCGATCCTTCTGAGGGACAGGTCTGAGAAAGTGTCCCCAGGTTTCAGCCAGAGAACAACACTGGAGGCAGTGATG
This sequence comes from Passer domesticus, assembly GCF_036417665.1. Classification (NCBI taxonomy): domain Eukaryota; kingdom Metazoa; phylum Chordata; class Aves; order Passeriformes; family Passeridae; genus Passer; species Passer domesticus. The sequence continues at coordinate 34,297,023 of NC_087484.1, forward strand.
ACAGGTGGGGAGAAGGAAGGGAAAGATGTCTCTGATGCTGAGCAAACCTGCGCTTCTGTCCCTGCAGGCTGTCGTCATCCCCTGGCTGCCCCACCTGGCTGGCCCCTTCCTTTGCTGACAGCTCTGCCTCCTGCCTGCCTCTGCCTGCCCACACAAAGCCTTGGACTGCTCCAGGCGCCTTCTGGGGGATGTGTTGCACCACAGCCCTGCCCTGGCAGGGAAACTCCTTTCTCCCGCTGTCCAGTCTGGGCCTCCCCAGCTGCCCTTAGCACAATTATTTCTTCTTCAGGCTCATTCCCACTATGAAGAGAAGCTCCAGCCTCTATGAAACCACCCTTTACTCCCTCCCAGTCTACTCCTGTTCTGTCCTCAGTCTCCACACCAGTGAGCCCAGAGCTGCAGCCTCCTCCCGCTGGTTATGTTATGAGGCCTCCAAACCCCATCTTGGGAGATTTTTGGGTCCTCTCCAAGGTCTGTGAAAATAGAAGAACAGTGGTCAAAATTATTTTCTCCCAAATCTTGCAGTGAGAGAAAAAGGGTCAATGTCTTTAAACTGAATGAGGGTGGATTTACATTTGTTAGAAGGAGGAAACATTTTACAATTATGAGAGCGGCACAAAACTGCAACTGTTTTCCCAGAAAAGTAGATTCCCAACCCCAGGACTTCTCCAAGAGCAGGACCTTTGTGCAGCCTGACCCAGTGAAACCCTCTCATCCCCAAGGACAGAATTGCTGTTGTGTGAGTTCTCTGATGTGCTGGGTGCCCTCACTACGCTTCTGGCCAGAATGTCTGCTGAGGGCAGCCAGGCTGCTGCAGGGGCAGTGAGCTCACAGCCATCACCATGGCAGCCCTGTCCCCTGCGCCTGGCTCTCTCCTTTCCTCTGCCCCTGCCTTGTCTCTGCTGGCATGAAGAGTTTTGTCATTCATATCTTGTCCCCAAGGTGCTGGGGCCAATGGCTTCCCAGGCAGACTCCTGGAGCAGAAGTGGCTTTTCAGAGCCCAGGCAGAAATGAGCCCTGAGGCAGCAGCTCTGCAGTGCTGGCCACCAGGCCGGGCTGCCAAGGGAGGCTTCTGGCCATGCCCTGCAAGCAGCTGCTGCTGCCAAGGTGCCTTTGCTGCCTCAGGCTCTGCCTGGCACAGCTCCCAGCATGGCACTCTACCCTTGTGCCAGAGCCCTTCCCTGTGCTGGGGCTGGCCTGGGGCTTTTCCTGCAGTGAGACCTGCCCTGTTGATGGCACAGGAAAGGCAGTTCCTGCTGGAGCAGGAGGCTCTGCCTGCAATGGGCTCCAACAACTCCAGCAAGGCATTGTTGACTTCAAAATTGCTTCCTAGAACAGAATATTCTAATAATTGTTATAATTCCAGTACTGTGGTTAAGATCTTTCTGACTAATCATGATCACAATCCATCAGGGCTGTATTTATATAAATTTCTCTGGTACTCCATCATTAATCGTGTGGGACAAATTGCATTAAGGTTCAATTCCACCTCTCCAATCTTTTATACATAAACCTTTGACAAAGTCTGGGCTGGGATTGGATGCAGCCTCTCCCAGTCTCCTCTCTTAGAAGGAATTTTACAAGTCTAGGGGTCCTGCAGGGGTTTGAGGTTCCATGGTGGCTGTTGGAAGTAATTTCTCCACCTCATGTCTCAACAGGAGTTTCTGTAATAAAGAAATAAAGCTTTTGCCTGAAGCTCCCACTGTGCTCATGACAGGAACCGCTGTGAGTGTCTGGGACATCCCGGCTCTGTGGCAGCCTGGGGACTCCTGGGATGTCACCATGGAATGGCTGTGTCTGCCTCTGACCACAGGGCTCTTTACCATCCCCAGAAACCCCTGGGAGGTGTCCATGGAGCCCCTGTCTCTGCCTGTGACATTCTAGCTCTTAAACAGCCTGGAGACTCTTGGAATGTCCCCATGGAACCCCTCTGTGGGCCTGTGACAAATCTGATCCTTAGCAGGCAACCATCCCCAGCCCCCTGTTGCTATGGTCAGTTTCCATGGCAACCATCCCCAGCCCCCTGTTGCTATGGTCAGTTTCCATGGCAACCATCTCCAGCCCCCTGTTGCTATGGTCAGTTTCCATGGCAACCATCCCCAGCCCCCTGTTGCTATGGTCAGTTTCCATGGCAACCAGCCCCCGCCCCCTGTTGCTATGGTCAGTTTCCATGGCAACCATCCCCAGCCCCCTGTTGCTATGGTCAGTTTCCATGGCAACCATCCCCAGCCCCCTGTTGCCATGCTCAGTCCCTCGGCAGCTCCATGCAGACCCCAGTGGTTGCCATGGACACCAGCTCAGGCCTGCAGCCAGAGCCCGTTGCCATGGCAACCATTGGCAGTCCCATCCCCAGGGTCATGGGATCCCAGATCCACAGAATTGGCTGAGCTGGGAGGGACCCATCAGGATCCTGGAGTCCAACTGCTGGCCCTGCACAGGACACCCCAACAATGCCAGCCTGGGCCTGGCAGCGCTGTCCAAATGCTGCTGGAGCTCAGAGAGCCCTGAAGCTGGGAGCCTTCCCTGGGGAGCCTGGGCAGTGCCCCAGCAGCCTCTGGGGAAAAAACTTTTCCTGAGATCCAGCCTGAGCCTGCCCCGACTCAGCTGCAGCCGTTCCCTCCAGTCCTGTCCCTGGGCACCAGAGGGAAGAGGTTCCCACAGCCCCAGCCAGGGACCCACTCCCAAGGCTGTTGCCATGGCCAACAGGGCTGGGACCAGCTGGGATGCTCGGTTTCCATGGACCAGGGTTTAGGAATGGGATTCTCCCCCACTCCCAAGGATGTTGCCATGTCCACCAGGGTTGGGACCAGCTGGGATGCTCGGTCTCCACAGGCTGAGGTTTAGGAATGGGATTCATTCACCCCAATGTGAGGAACGCAAGGCTGCTAGAAGTCCCACAGGAAGCCCAGCTCAAGTAGCTAGATTCCTAAATTAGTCCTGAATTCACAGGCTTGGAGACTTTGCCACATGTGAAAATCATAAGTGTCTTCGTCCCTGTCACCTTTGTCACAGCTATACAGAGTTTTTCCTTCCTTTTAATAATCTTGGGCCAAATTTCCATCTTTTTTTTTTTTTTTTTTTTTGGAACCTGCCAGCAGCTGAGCTGGAGCTGTGCAGGAACCGATGAAACTTGGAATTGGCACAGAATTGCTTCCATTGTTGGTTTATTAATGTTTGGGATTTGTTTACATTTCCATCACAAGTGACTTGTGGCAAGAGCAAATGTTCCTCAAGGCATTTAACATGGTGTTAAGTTTGATTTCTGCCAAGTTTATTTTGTCCAGTGCCCAGGGGATGCTTGAGGGATGCTTGGGAGGGGCTTGGGGGGATTCTGTCCCTGTCCCTGTCACCTCAGGCCATTCCTGAGGTGGTGTCCATCATTCTCACCCCAGGGAATGCCTGGGGGTCTCCCTCTCTCTCACCCCCATGCCAGGGGTATGCTCGGGGCAGTCTCTGTCCCTCTCAGCCCAGGGGATCCTCGGGGGTCTCTGTCCCCTTGCCCTGCTGGTTGCTCGGTGGTCTCTCCATCCCTCTGGCCTCAGGGAATGCCTGTGCAGGGCTGGGGACCAGGGGCTCTGTGTCCCTCTCACTGCTGAGGGTGCTTGGGGCTGGGGGGCTCTCCGACCTTCCCATCCCTGTGGAGGCTGGGGGGGTCTCTGTCCCTCTCAGCCCTGGTGTGACCCCACCCAAACATCATCGGGGTCAGAGGGACAGAGACACCCCAAACCCCCAGAAGGGCTGGACCTGGGATCATGCTCCTACCCACATTTGTCTGTTTAGCCCAGAAATGAGTTCTGCACATTTAAGGCTGGTTCTGAGAGCGAAGGGAGGGAGGAAGAAGTGAGCAGTTTGTTTTACAAACTGCACTCACTCCTCCACATTCCAGCTCCTGGAGGGACAGATGGTGGGACAGGGCTCTCCTTGGCTTTTAGGGGTTTTTTAGCTCTCTGAGGCAGAGAAGTTCCCTGGACTGTGATTTTTCTTTTTCTTTGGAGCTGTTTTAACCTGCTCTGGACTGAACACCCAGAAGGGCACTGGCAGCTCACACCTGTGGCCCATTGGGCTGAGTCTGGGCTGTGGCTTTTCCAGTGATGGAGGAACTGATAAGAGACAGATAAGAGACTGATAAGAGAATGAGTGTGCTGAGCTACAGCCCAGGGAGGGACTTGCTGAGTTTGTCATCTCTTTTGAAGTGGCAAGAGGTTTTGTTGTTTAATATTGGTCATTTGCTCTGCTCGTGAATCTCTTGCCTGTTAAATAACCAGGTGTTTTCTACTTTTCTCCAAGGAAATATTTTCCCAAACTGGTTGGTGGAGGGGCCGCTTGAATTTGCTTTCTAGTGGAATCCCCTTGTCGAGGTTTTCTCCCAAATTTGCCCTAAACCAGGACAGGACAGTGGGGAGAGGAGAGAGCCCCAAGTAACTGGATTGGGTGGAGGCTGGAGATGGGGACCCTGGGACCCCAAAGTGTGACATTGTCCCCTGTGTGTGTGGCCTTCTCAGGGAGAGGGTTTTACACCTGAGCCAGTTTGGGTAGGGGGGGTGGTGTTCACCCCCCGAGCAAGGATTACCCCACTGTTTCAGGTTGCAGTGCAAGATGTAACCAAATGCATGTTTTCCATCACCACCTTTAGAAACTGTTATAAACAGGCGGGGCAGTGTTCTTTATCTCTTCCATGACTCAGCCCTGATAACATCCCCAGGGGCTATCTTAGGTTAATGGGCCATTGAGTGTCCCTGCAGGACTGGTAAAATGACATCATCCCATTGTGGGATGCTCCACCCAGGGGGAGGAGCCACACATTCCTACCTGGATATAAGCTGAGACTTGCAGCACCAGGAGCACCTTGGCTACTGGATTCCCAGAGGACAAGAGCTCCATCACCACCACTGGACCTTAAGAGGAAGACCAGACCCTTCTACAGGATCACCGCTTCGACAGAATCACGTTCATCACTGCAACAGGACTGAGGCCACCATCTAATGGGACTGCTACCAGCACCCTGACCAACAGGGTGCCAGGTTATATCCTGACTGTCAGTTTAAGGCAGTGTTTCTGTATCATTGCCTTAATCTTAATTTTCTTCTTAAATTGTAATTCTGTCTTAGACTGTACCCCTGGTTTACCCTCAAACCTGTACATAACTCAATGCACTCATCTCTTGTTTTCCTCCCAAAACAGAATTTCCCATCTCAAAACCACTGCCAGATGGAGGAGAAGGCTGCGAGGAAGAGGAAGATGTCCCGGGACCATCAGGTAGGTGAGGAGGAAGTCACAGCCCCTTTCCCTCTCTCTCCTGCTCCATCTCCCTGCAGAGCACAGCCCAAGGCTGCAGGACAACCCTGCTCCCAACGCCGTCATGCCAGGGATGCACGGGGAGAATCTCCTTCCCCTTCCCTCTGGCATGGTGGGAAATCCCATCCTCTCCTTGCCCTGCCTTCCTCAGACAAGGAGATGAGGATGGAGACCAGCGAGGACAAATCTCCACAGCAGAACCTTGTGGAAGAGGCCGTTTTGAGTGGCTCCATGGCACAGGAATCCAATGGGGAAGAAAATTCCCTGAGATCCTGCAGGAGGAGGTGCTCCAAACCCAGCCCAGGGTGCTCTGAGGAGGAAAGACCCAGCCTGTTGCAGGAAGGTGGACAGAGCTTCAGCCAGAGCTCAGAGCTGATGGTCCATGAGCAGCTTCATGATGGGGAGAAGCCCTACAAGTGCTTGGAGTGTGGGAAGAGCTTCAGGCAGAGCTGCCACCTGATCTGCCACCAGAGGATCCACACCGGGGAATGGCCCTACGAGTGTGGGGAGTGTGGGAAGGGCTTCAGCTACAGATCCACCCTTGTGACCCACCAACGCATCCACACCGGGGACAGGCCCTATGAATGCCTTGAGTGTCAGCAGAGATTTCAGACCCGCTCCACTCTCCTCAGGCACCAGAGGATTCACAGCGAGGAGAGGCCCTTCCTCTGCCCCGACTGCGGGAAGGGCTTCAAGCAAAACTCCCACCTTGTCACCCACCAGCGCATCCACACTGATGAGACCCTTCCTCTGCCCCGACTGCGGGAAGGGCTTCAAGCGCAATTCCCAACTCGTCAGCCACCAGCGCATCCACACTGGGGAGAGGCCCTAGGAGTGCCACACCTGTCAGAAGAGGTTTCACAGCAGCTGCAATCTCCTCCTGCATGAGCGGATTCACAGCGAGGAGAGGCCCTTCCGCTGCCCCGACTGCGGGCAGGGCTTCAAGCACAACTCCACTCTCGTCACCCACCGGCGCATCCACACTGGGGAGAGGCCCTACCAGTGTCCCCAGTGTGGGAAGAGCTTCACCAGCAGCTCTAACTTGACCCAACACCAATGGAGTCACTGGTAAGGGAAGCCCTGCAAATGCCCCTGCTGCAGGAAGAGCTTCATGAACTGCTCCAGCTTCATCCCCCACTGGATGACCCATGCTGGTCAGAGCCCTGGTGATCCATGTTTCCTGTGATCCATGCTGGGAGGACACCTGTCCCTTTTCCTGCCCCTGCCAATGACATGATGTGGAATCGAATAACATGAGGTTGTGTCCATGGCCGTGACATTCCATTCACTCCCACCTCTGGTCATTGCCAGGGGCAGGAAAGGGAGTCTCTCTCTCCCCTCGAGGAGAAGGGTGTCCTTCCCAGGCAGGAGGAAATTGTGGCCGGGAAGAGACAGTCAGCTGAGTTGTAGTTTTCCATTTTTCTTATCCCTTTTGTTATCAATATTGTTGCTGTTCCTGTTTGTTCCTGATCTTGTTGCTGTTCCCAATAAATTCTTCCTATCCTAGCCCAGGATCTTTGCCTTTTGTGCTTTCCATGGGAGGCAGGAGGGCAGCAATCGGCAGCGCGGTTTTAGGGGGAGCAGGAAATTGGGGAATCCCATTCCTGAACCCCGCCCTGTGGAAACCAAGCATCCCAGCTGGTCCCAGCCCTGGTGGCCATGCTAAGGATCAGATTAGTCACAGGCCCACAGAGGGGTTCCATGGGGACTTTCCAAGAGTCTCCAGGCTGTTCAAGAGCTGGAATGTCACAGGCAGAGATGGGGGCTCCATGGACACCTCCCAGGGCTTTCTGGGGATGGTAAAGATCTTCTGTGGTCAGAGACAGTCACAGCCATTCCACGGTGACCTCCCAGGGCACCTTGGGCTGCAAAGGCACCCATCTGTCACAGGCACTCACGGGGGCTCCACGGTGACATCCCAGTGGTCCTCAGGCTGCCAACGAGCCGGGATGTCCCAGACACTCACAGGGGTTCCTGTCATGGGCAAAGTGGGAGCTTCAGGCAAAAGCTTTATTTCTTTATTGGGGAAACTCCTGCTGAGTCATGAGGTGGAGAAATGACACCCAACACCCACCATGGATCCTCAAACCCCTGCAGGGCCTCTACTTCTAAAATTCCTTCTGAAAAAGGAAACTGGGAGCGGCTGGATGGAATCCCAGCCTCAGAATTTTTCAAAGGTGTAAAAGATTGGACAGGTAGAATTGAACCTTAATTCAATTTGTCCCACAGGATTAACAATGGAATACCAGATATATTTATATAAATATGGATCTGAATGATTCTGATCATGATTAGATAACACGGCTTATTTACACCACAGAGTAAATTTAAAAAAAAACAAACTAGTTATTTACTCCACAATATGGGAACTATAACAGTTATTCAAATATTCTGCTTCAGGAAGCAATTTTGAAGTCAACAATGCCTTGCTGGAGTTGTTGGAGCCCATGGCAGGCAGACCCTCCTGCTCCAGCAGGAACTGCCTTTCCTGTGCCATCAACAGGGCAGGTCCCACTGCAGGAAAAGCTCCAGGCCAGCCCCAGCACAGGGGAGGGCTTGGGCACAAGGGCAGAGTGCCGTGCTGGGAGCTGTGCCAGGCAGAGCCTGAGGCACCAAAGGCACCTTGGCAGCAGCAGCTGCTTGCAGGGCATGGCCAGAAGCCTCCCTTGGCAGCCCGGCCTGGTGGCCAGCACTGCAGAGCTGCTGCCTCAGGGCTCATTTCTGCCTGGGCTCTGAAAAGCCACTTGTGCTCCAGGAGCCTGCCTGGGAAGCCATTGGTCCCAGCACCTTGGGCACAAGATATTAATGACAAAACTCTTCATGCCAGCAGAGACAAGGCAGGGACATAGGAAAGAGGAAAGGAGAGAGCCAGGCCCAGGGGACAGGGCTGCCATGGTGATGGCTGTGAGGTCCCTGCCCCTGCAGCAGCCTGGCTGCCCTCAGCAGACATTCTGGCCAGAAGCGTAGTGAGGGCACCCCAGCACAGCAGAGAACCCACACAACAGGAATTCTGTCCTTGGGGATGAGAGGGTCAGGTTGCACAAAGGTCCTGCTCTTGGATAATTCCTGGGATGAGGAATCCACTTCTCTAGAAAAACAATTGCAGTTTTGTGCCACTCTCATAATTGTGAAATATTTCCTCCTTCTAACAAATGTAAATCCACCCTCATTCATTTCAGAGATATTGAGCCTTGTTCTGTCACTGCAAGACTTGGGAGAAAATAATTTCTACCACTATTCTTCCATTTTCACAGACTTTGGAGAGAACCCAAAAATCTCCCAAGATGGGGTTTGAAGGCCTCATCACATAACCAGCGGGAAGAGGCTGCAGGCTCTGGGCTCAGGGGTGTGGAGATTGAGGACAGAACAGGAGTAGACTGGGAGGGAGTAAAGGGTGGCTTCACAGAGCCTGGAGCTTCTCTTCATAGTGGGAATGAGCCTGAAGAAGAAATAATTGTGCTAAGGGCAGCTGGGGAGGCCCAGACTGGACAGCAGGAGAAAGGAGTTTCCCTGCCAGGGCAGGGCTGTGGTGCAACACATCCCCCAGAAGGCGTCTGGAGCAGCCCAAGGCTTTGTGTGGGCAGGCAGAGGCAGGCAGGAGGCAGAGCTGTCAGCAAAGGAAGGGGCCAGCCAGGTGGGGCAGCCAGGGGATGACAACAGCCTGCAGGGACAGAAGCGCAGCTTTGCTCAGCATCAGAGACATCTTTACCTCGCTTGTCCCCACCTGTCATCACTGCCTCCAGTGTTGTTCTCTGGCTGCAACCTGGGGACACTTTCTCAGTCCTGTCCCTCAGAAGGATTGGTTTAAAGTATGAGAAACTTCTGTGTTTCACTCTCTTTTTGAGTCCCTGAGAAGTTCTCTGAGCACACTCTGAGGGACTGAGTCTGATGCAAAGAGCACCAAAGCCCCAGAGGGTCATTAAAGTCCTGGTGCTGTGTCTGTGCTGCTGAGCTGGGCTGGGCTCCTGGCCCAGAGGCAGCTCCTGGCAAGGGCAGCGCTGCAGAGAGACAGCTCTGGCCAGGAGCAGCTCCTGTGCACAGCCCAGCAGGGCTGGGGCACTGCCAGGGCAGCTCAGGGACACCAGCAGGGCACAGACAGAGCTGACAGGGGCTCAGCACTGGCAGGGGCTGGGGGATGTCCCAGAGGGGGCTGTGTCACAGCGGCACCTCTGTGGCTGTGTCCTAGAGGCACAGAGCAGCTGTGATGTCAGCAAGGGGCTGTGTGACAGCACAGAGTGGGCTGTGTGAGGTCACAGGTTGGGCTGTGACATCACAGAGTTTGTTGTGAGAGGTCACTGAGTAACTACAGCATCATAGAGGGGATTCTGTGACATCACACAGCAGGCTGTTACTTCATGATATGGCTGTGTGACATCATAGATCAAGCTGTGAGGTCAAAGTTTGTGCTGTGACATTAGACAGTGGCAGTATCACATCATAGAGAGGCTTTTGTGACATCACTGAGGGGGTTGTGACATCACAGAGCTGGCTGTGATGTCATAGAATAGGGTGTGAGGCCATGGAGCAAACTCTGCCAACATGGAAAGTGGCTTTGTGACATCAGAGAGTGGGTTGTGACATCGCCGTGTGACTGTGTAACATCACAGAGCAGGCTGTGACATCACAGAGTAGGTGTGTTTCATCTCAGAGTTGCCTTCGACATCGAGGAGTAGGCTCTGTGACATAAATGGCTGGACATCATAGAACGGATTATGCCATCACAGGGTATCTCTCTGACATCACAGAGGGGCTGTGACATCACAGGTCAGTTTGTGACATCATTGAATGGCTGTATGACATCCCAGGATAGGTTGTGTGATATCACAGAAGAATCTGTGACACCATCCTGTGGGCTGTGACATCACAGTGGGCTCTGTGACATCACAGGGAGCTGTGAGACATCACAGGGGGCTGTGTGACATCACACATCAGCCGTGTGACATCACAGATCAGCTGTGTGACATCACAGGAGCTGTGTGAGGTCACTGGGGAGGTCACTCTGCCCCAGCCCCCCCATCACAGTTCCCCCAGAGCAGTCCAACGCTGCTCGTGCACAGTGGGGTCCCCTGTCCCCCGGGTACCCCCGCCCCCCATGCTGCAGCCTCCCCCAGAGGATGTTCCACAAGATTGACCCCAGAGCCTGACACGGGGACAGGGGGTCGGGGCCCTGGTGGGGGGACAGGGGGACAGGGACCCCCCAGCAGCGTCCTCGTGTCCCCCAGGGCCAGAGCCTGGGCCAGGGCTCTTTCACCCTCTTATGCACGAGCGCTTGAGAGCGCGCAAAAAATCCCCAGCAAGGGATCAGCAAAAGACAGATTTAATATTAAGGGATAGCAGCCCAAAGTTCCTTGGCAAGAGTCACTCTGTTCCTGAATGGGCAATTCAGGCACACAAAGGAAACAAAGAAACAACAAAGCCAAAACAAATCCAGCCAATCAAACCAGAAATGAAACAAGAACTCTCCCTGTGTGTGTGAGTGTGCCAAAAGGGCAGTGAAGGCAAGGATAAAAGGAATATGGCCTAAAAGCTTAACACAGCTCAAACCTAACAGGACTAAACCTTGACTTCTACCTTGAACTTCACAATTTAGCAAAAGAACAAAGATAATAGTATTTCACCTAACTTGCAACCTATGCCATACCAATATAATAGAGAAATAACAGTATTTAACTCAGCTTATAACTTATATTAAACATAACAACATAGCAAAGGAGCAACTCTTAGCAGCATTTAACTTCACTTAGACCTTGTGCCTTAACCTCATTTACAGGTCTGACTGACTCAACTATCCAAGGCACTCCAACCCCTCCGAGAGCAGCATTTCTGCCACATCTCCCCAGCACAGGCACTCCTGTGTGCACACAGACACAAAGAGTCAGTGCAAGGCACCTGTGACAAATTCCCCTGAGGGCAGGAAATACTCCCTGTGGATGCTTTGGCATCTCCCCAGCGGGTGAAGGGTTGAGCCTGGAGGAGTGGGGGGATCGGCCCAGGCTCTGTCCTTGTTCAGGATCCCCGAGTGCAGCAAACGGGAGAGTTCCCGGCTGGGAGAGGCCCCACTCAGAGGGAGTCGCTGGCCCAGGAGAGCTCCAAGGGGCTCCTTTTGCAGCGCTGTTTGTAGGGCCCCAAGAGAGGGGCTTCAGTCACAGCAATGGTTCCTCCTGGCCGCACTTGGCATCAACAGCTTTCTTTGGCAGTGTGAGAACAGGGATGTTGTGCCACTGAGGGAACAAAACCAGTTCCCAGGGCTGCTCCTACAGCAACCAGGAGCTGGTTGGGCAGCAGCAGTGCCTCGGGCAGACAGTGTTTGTGCTGAGCTGCAGAGGAGCTGAGCCCAGGGGCTGTTGACCAAGGCCAAGGCCCAAGGAGCATTTCTCAGCTGGCAGGGCGGTCTGAGAGCGGCAGCAGCGCCCGGGCCAGGCGGGGCTCCACGGCGCCGGGCCCGGATGGCGCTGCCGGGGCAGCGGGCGGGGCTGGGGCCAAGCTGCGGCGGGCCGGGGAGGGAGCCCGGCCAGGCGGGGCTCACCCATGAACCTGATGGCCGCCTCTCGCAGGGACTCCTGTGGGCTATCCAGGAACCGCAGGGCCCATTGCATGCGCTCGCTCGCTTGTCTCCTGTCCTCTAGCAGCTGCAGAGAGCAGCAGCAGGGAAGGCTCGGCGCGGGCTCAGCCCCTGTGGCGGGCGCTCCCTGCACCCAGCCCCGGCCTCCCCTGCCCGCACAGCCCTGAGGCGCGGCCAGCAGCCGCTGGCGCCGGGCTCCGCAGGGGGCAGAGGGCCGGCTGCTGCCCGGGGAGCCGCGGGGCCGCCCCGCAGCCCCGCCGCGCCGGGGCTCCATGGGCACCCGGCTCGGGCCCACAGCAGCCTGGAGAAGAGCCCGCGCGGCCTCTGGCAATGGAGCGGCGTGTGGGGTGGAGGCTGGCACCCCTGCGTACAGCACTTTACATGGACTGACTCCAGACTTCAGACCTTACAGAACATGGTTTCACAGTGACATTCACACAATAACAGATCTCTAGAGCTTTGGGCAATCACACAGCAGGTTCTTGTTTCCATGTGGCAGGATGGTAGAAGTGCTGCCACCTCCTTCGAAGCATCTCCTTCAGAAACCACTTGGAGCAAGGCCACAAGAACAGCCATTCACAGTCCATGCACACATGCACGCCTCACATAGCTCAGCAGAGGAAAGACAGGAGGGGTCTTTGATGTATTCCAGTGAAGGTTTATTGCATCCACCATGCCAAAGGGATCAGGGACAAAGACCTGGCCATGGGGTCTGCACAAGGTTAAGTAGGGGCCAGTGGGACACGGGGGCAGCACCAAGGGCAGGGCAAAGGGCACTGGCCTACAGGGAAGACGGGGCTGGCCACCAGGGGTACCACAATCAGTGAGGAAACAGGGAAAGGAAAACCAGGAGTCTTTGGGACACGTAGGGAAAAGAACTGGGGTGGATCTTTGTGTTGCAAGGCTCCATGGGGAAGTTTTCTCTTTCAGCCTAGGTGGAGACTCTGGTATATTCTTGCAAGGCAAGGCCCTTGGGATTGCCCTGAAGGATTCAAAGGATTCCAAAGGTTTTATATAGGAAGGAATTAACAAAAAGCACAGTTTTCACATCCAAGGCAGAGAAATGATTAAGGGAAAATTAATTTCCAGCAAGGAACCTTATCTCAAGAATGTATGATGCAAGCTAACTGCCATGTGAATGAGTGAAAGCCTGGCTCCTTTTCAGCAGGAAATATTTCCCCATGTAAACAAATAGCACTGCTACTGTTAGTGCTGGATCCCCCAGGATGGTGTCATGCACAGCACACAGTACAGCTGGGTCATGAGATGCAGGGAGAAAAGAGCAGCAACCTCTCTGAATGTATCATAAGGATATAAAGCTAGCAGGGAGCATCCAAAGTGGGGAATGAAGATGATGAGGGGACAGGAGGGGAAGCTGTATGAGGAACAGCTGAGGTCAACTGGCTTGTTCAGCTTGGAGAGAAGGAGGAGGAGAGAGAGAGAGAGGAGGTCTCAGCATTGTGGAGGATTTTGTGAACAGCTGGCTAGCTGACAAAGGTCACACTGACATAATACCGTTAGTTAATGAAGAAGGAGATACGTACAGGAGCCAGCAGTCAGTGTCTAAATCAGGCTCAGGGCCCAGTATTCGGTGTCTGCACCTTCAGCGAGGGCAGGGGGCCAGCAGGGGCTGTTGTCTGGGTGCTGCCAATAAAGGGCAGGGGGCAGTCGCAGGGCTGGCAGCCAGCCCGGGCCCTGGCGGCTGCCCAGGCCACGGTGCCGTGACCGCGGCCCCCCTGTCACAGAGCTCTGAGCCCACAGAGCTGCTGCCACCATGGCGAGGGCTCCCGCGTCACCTCCAGCAGGGCTGCACAGTCGCTGCTGCCCCGGCAGCTTTTGGCCCCACAGAAACAGCACCAGAGCCTGCTCAGGAATGTGCTCAAGAACAGCAAGTCTACTTTCAGCACTTCCATTGGCTGCTCCTTTAGGGTGATCGCACCACACTCAGAGACACAGAACACCTTCTCCTTCTCCTTTGAGAATTATGTCTGTCCTCTGCACTTTCGCAGTGCTCCAGATATTAGCTGCTGGCCTCAGCTAGACATATAAACAATGCTGCATTAAACTTTAAACTCCCCTGGTTTTTTATGCAAGGATGCATGAAAAACACACAGAAAAGTCCAAGAAGACATGCGAGTGGCTCTGTAGAGTCTCTCTGTCCTGTGAAATTCAGTAGCTGTTGGTGCTTTTGTACTGCAGCTAATCCCAGCTATGGAAAAAATCATTCCAGGAAAGAGCAACATCATCTGACAGAGACCAAGTGTTGCAGCAGTGCTCCAGGTGCTGCTGCCAACAGCCCCTGCAGGGAGGAGCACAGCCCCCAGTGCACGTGGGCTTTGGCTCCCTGTGGCACAGAAGCCCCCCGGGGCACACGTCTCTGGGGCAGGAGAGGGGCAGCAGCGCTGCCAGGGCTCGGGGGGTGGCAGCTCTGCTTGGGCGGGGACTCTGCCACACCTGCTGATGGCAGCGCTGCCCGGGCCCCAGGGCTCAGAGCAGCATTGGTGCCCTGGCCCACACGTTCCCTCTGCCTATCACAGCCGCGGGTTTAGGATGGCCAGCAGCCGGGACGTGTCCCAAGGAGGCCGTGCCAGCTTCCCTGGAAGGCCCCGTGCCGTTGCCAGCGCGGCTGCCTCGGCAGCCCTGGCGGCTCCTTCTGCTGCCCTGAGCCTGCAGAGCAGGGCAGCGTTTGCTGATGGGCTGAGCCCTTCCTAAAGATCCTGTCGGGCTGCCTTAGACACTTGGGGCCAGGGATTCCTTCCAACCTGGGCCACTTTGGGTGGGCTGGGGGCGGCCCCAGGGCAGATGGCAGTGTGTGCAAGGGCCCTTTGTGACACGCTGCAGCACGGTCACCGTGGCATGGATATCCAAGGGCCTTTGTGACACGTGCAGACATAGGAGCTGGAAGTGATAAGAACACTCCAGAGTTCTCTGAGCACGCGATGGGACAGAGCGGTGCTGTGAGGAGCCCCCACACAGTGCACTCGTTCTTGTCTGACCCAGAGGTTTTCTGAGGCGTTGTTCCTGCAGCTGACCTTGAGGCCAGAGCACAGGACCTGGTGACCTGTGGCCTTCCGAGGCTTCTGTTCTGCAGGTGCCCTCGAGGGCAGAGCTTGGGACTTGGTGCCCTGGACCTTTTCCAAGGCCTCTGTCTTGCAACTAGCTCCAGTCACTGACATGGAGCAGAGACCCCCGAGAGTACCCAAGATGGCCTGTTTGGAGGAGGAGAAAGAAGGCTCTGGAGCTGCCACAGCAGAGCAGACAGAAGAGGTGGTGCCATTCCATCCACCACAGGAGGGTGAGTGGCAGAGTTGGGCCACAGTGCTGGAGCCTGCGGCCAGCCTGGCCCCATCCCATGGCATCCCATCCCAACCTATCCCATGGCTTCCCATCCCATGGCATCCCATGGCATCCCATGGCATCCCATGGCATCCCATGGCATCCCATCCCATCCCATCCCATCCCATCCCATCCCATCCCATCCCATCCCATCCCATCCCAGGCATCCATCCCTGGGGGCCATGCCCATTGACAGGACAGAAGAGGGCCCAGGCAGACACCCCGCAGTGGCCGTGCTCCATCCCCCTGGGGCATCCCGGGGCTGTCCCTGCCTGGGGAGCGCAGGGCTGGGCTGTGTTCTCCGGCCTCTCCCGCAGCCCCTCAGCTCTGGCTGCGCTCACTCTTTGTCAGATGCAGCCGTGGAGCGCACACAAGAGCAGCAATCCAGCCGTGGCCGCTTCCGCAGAACAGCGCAGGTACCTGCAGCCATGCCCACCTGGGCTGGGCCTGCTGTCCCTGCTCGGCCGAGCACCGTGTGTGGAGCACTCCATGGAACATCCCTGGCTTCTTGCCTTTCTCCTACAGCTCGTTTGCAAATTCATCAAGAGGATTCGGCAGGAAGAGACCATCACCAGGGGAGCTGCGTACAGACCATACTCGCCCATCTTCCAAAGCAAGACCAGTGCTGCCCTGCTGTATATGCTTGTAGAGGAAGATTGTTACCATCCAAAGCAAGTAAGCAGCCTGTGGCCAGGGTTTGATCCCCCAAGGAATTGCTTGGTCTCCGAAGCCACGCCTGCTGGTCCTTGTGAGCCTCTGAAGCCATCGCAGTGTGATGGGAAGGGAAGAACATCTCTGGGGAAGCTGGGGACATTGCTCCCTCTGGCAGCTTTCCAAGTCTCCCTGTGCCTTCTCCAGGTGCCCGCCATGGTGAGGTACATCCACCAGTGGCTCCTGGCCAATGATTCCGCTGAGCACAGGCTGGACAAGACCCTGCTGAATCTCACTGAAGCACTGACAAATGACGCAGTCATGACGCTCCTGCGTGTGGCCCCGTCCTGTGACAGGTAAGGGCCCAGCTGCCCAGAGAGCTCAGGGCTCCCCAGCCCATCACCCTGCACAGCCTGGCCCAGGTGTCTAAACAGCAGAGACTTCCAGGGCCCTCTGGCTGCTCCCTTTCCCAGCCCTGGCATGTCAGCCCCCGAGCCTGCTGCCGTGCTCCCTCCCTGCCCCTCAGGGCTCTGTCCACACAGGGCTGGGCTGCCTGAGTGCTGCTGGCGAGGGATGGTGGGCAGAGGCAAAGCCAGCAGTCAGCCTGGGCCCTTAGAGATGCCCAGGCCACAGTACTGTGTCTGAGACCCGCCCTGAGACAGAGCTCTAACCCTGCAGAGCTGCCATGGCCATGTGGAAGACCATCATGGGCTCAAGCAGGACTGCAAAGCCAGTGCAGCTGACACTCCTGGATGTGCTGGGGAACTGGCCAGTGTGCAGCACGTGCACCTCCGATGGGGACAAAACGGGTGTCTTTGCCCTGGCTGTGAGTTTCTGCAAGTGGCCTTTGCTGGCCCCAAGGCTGCCTCTCCAGCAGCTCTCCATCCTCCTTCCCCCACTGCATCTCCCTGCCTCAGGCACTGGCCTGAAACCTGGCCCAGGGGCAGCTTCAGGGCCACCAGGCCCCCTGCTCCCCCTGCGTCTCTCCGGGCCTCTCCCTGCCACGCTCGGGCCCTGCCACACGGACACCTCGGCACTGAGCGCTCTCTGTGGGGCTTTGTCCTTTGCAGGCAACTCTGGTGATGTGGAAGGTCCTCCAGGTGCCCTGTATCCCACGTATAATGAAGGTGTATTTCCCACACCTGTTTGTGCACCTGCTCTTCCAAGTGTTCTTCAGCACTCTGGATATGCCAGGAGAGGTGGATACCTTCTGGAAGGGATGCCAGGAAGAACACGGCCTTGCCACCAGCCCCAACAGGTGCTCCATCCTAGAGCTCCTTTTCCTGCCACGTGGCCTGGGAAGGAGCCAGTGCTCCCAGTGTGACCTGGGCTTTGCTCTGCACACAGGTTTGCAGTGCGGACCCTCAAGTCCCTGCTCTGCCTTCTCCGCTGTGAGGATGTGGTGGTGGCAATGGAACGCAAGGGTGCCTGGGACACGCTGCTCTGTGCTGACACCCACCACTATGCTGTGGGTCTGCTGGCCAGGTGAGACCCCCTTCTCCCCATTGCTCCAGCCACTTGTGCTCTGTGCCCAGGGTGCCCCACACAGTCCCTGTGGCTGTGGGCCAGAGGCCCTTGTCACTGAGGGATGGCCAAGCAGACTGGTAAAGCCTGGGAGAGGAGGGTGCCCCCAAGGAGCTTCCTCCCAAATGGCCCAGGTCCCCTTGCAGGCTGCTGGAGAAAGACCAGACCTGTGTGAGTGAGTCCTGGGAGAGGTTAACTCTCCTGACTCACAGTCATGTAGACTTTTTCTCCTGCCAGGGAGATGTCCTGTGTCTCCATACCCTCCTGTTCCCAGATCTTTCGCTACCTGCTCCGGCTGCTGAGCACACAGGAGCCACGCTGGGATCTGCCTGCCCTGGCGTTCCTTGTGGAGGTGAGCCTGAAGGCCAGCGCTGCCTGGCTGAGCTGCCTCCCAGCTCTCTGCCCTCTCGTAGCCGCAGCTGCCTGGGACGGTGCCCGTGCCCTGTGCTCCTGCCTGGGCCCAGCCCTGTGCGGTTCCGGGCTGCTGCTGGCCGGGTGCCCTGTCACTGCCCTGTGCCTTTCAGGTCCTCGAGTGCCTGGACTTGAGGGAATGCAGCGACAGTGTTCTGGAGATCATGACAAAGAACCTGCGGAGCAAGGACGGGGAGAGGCGTCACTTGGCACTCCGAGGCCTCGTGGTGCTGGGCAAGAATCCCTTGATGGTGAGAAGGGGGCAGTGGCTGAAGCCCTGCCGGCAGTGTGGGGCTGGAAAAGGCTGTCACTTGGGCTTGGCTGGGCTTTGGGCCCAGGGCAGCTGCTCCCAGCTCTCCTGCCTCCCGCTTCAGCTGCCCGAGTGCTTCGGGACGGGCTTTGGCCTCTAGGCCCTGCTGCAGCCGGGTGGCCTTTCACAAACTTGTGTTCCACACAGGCCGAAAAAATGTGGAGCCTGACTGAAAGTCTTGTGGAGCTCCTGGAGGAAAATGATAGTGACGTGATCAGGATGACCATTCTCCTACTCAGATATTTATTCCTGGATAATGGTACCCCAATACCCAGCTCCCTCGCCCTGCAGCTGGCTGAGGCGCTCCTGCCACTCTTTGACCGCGTAAGGCTCTGTGCCCACAGCCACGGCCACTGGCTGCTGCCCGGGCACTTGGTGCCCTGTGGAGATGCAGGCCTGTGCCCTGCTGGACCCGAAGCAGCTGATGCTGAGCTCTTTTGTTCTTGCTTTCATACAGGATGATAGCCAGGTGCAGCTGAGCTCCATGATGGTCTTTCAAGAGATGCTGGAGTTATTAACGGAAGATGGAAAACATGCCCTGAAGTCACCCGTGCACCACAGCCTGCTGCCACTCTACTTCCACTGCCATGATGAGAATCAGATTGTTGCTGAGGTGAGGACATATGGCTGGCTGCTGTCTCCCTGGCAGGGGGCTGGGCTGCCTCCTGTCCTGGCGCTTTGCAGGCTGCAGCCTCCCCCAGGCTGTGGCACTGGGATGCTCCTGTGGCCTGGGCTGTGGGGCCATCTCCACGTTTCTGCTGCTTTCCAGTGTTCTCGGGAAACGCTGCTTTGTGCAGCCAAGTTCCTGAAGAGGAGGGATATAAAAAAGCTGGTGAAGGAGGAAAAACTGTGGAAGTTCAGCAAGTGCCTGGTAAGGACGACCGAGAATCCCCAACCTCAGCCTGGAGAAGGCCCCTGAGCGTGGTGCTCAGTGTGCGGGGCTGGCAGCTGTGCCCCTGCCCGCTGCTGCACCCAGAGGCGGCGCGGGCTCTTCTCCAGGCTGCTGTGGGCCCGAGCCGGGTGCCCATGGAGCCCCGGCGCGGCGGGGCTGCGGGACGGCCCCGCGGCTCCCCGGGCAGCAGCCGGCCCTCTGCCCCCTGCGGAGCCCGGCGCCAGCGGCTGCTGGCCGCGCCTCAGGGCTGTGCGGGCAGGGGAGGCCGGGGCTGGGCGCAGGGAGCGCCCGCCACAGGGGCTGAGCCCGCGCCGAGCCTTCCCTGCTGCCGCTCTCTGCAGCTGGCAGAGGACACGAGCCGAGCGGCCGAGCAGCTGCGCCGGGCCCTGCGCTACCTGGAGAGCCCCCAGGAGCCCCTGCGAGAGGCGGCCATCAGGTTCATGGGTGAGCCCCGAGGCCGGGCTCCCTCCCCGGCCCGCCGCAGCTCGGCCCCAGCCCCGCCCGCTGCCCCGGCAGCGCCATCCGGGCCCGGCGCCGTGGAGCCCCGCCTGGCCCGGGCGCTGCTGCCGCCCTCTGGCAGCCGTGCCCTTGGGCGGCAGCGTGCGGCAAGGGCCCGGGCTGAGCCCTGCCGGGCCAGCAGGGCGTGTGGCCACAGCGCTGGCAGCGCCGCTGGCAGGGAGCTGTGCCGCTGCCGCCGTGACAGGCTCTGTGTTCACAGGGGTGGCCGGGCGGCACCTGAGGGGGCAGCCAGGAGAGCTCCAGCTCCTCACTGAGAGTGAGTGCGGGCAGCGGGCTGACAGCGGGGCTGGCAGGGAGAGCTGCAGTGCCTGGGCAGGGAGCTACTATCCCTGTCCTGGCTGCGGCAGGCTCGCTCCCTGTGTGGATGAGGGGTGGCATGGGCAGAGCACAGAGAGATTGCAGGGATGTGGGAGTGTGGATTCGTGGCCAGCTGATCCAGTTGACACCCCCTCTCTTGTGGCCATGGCCAGAGCTGGTTGGGATGGCCCTGGCAGGACGGTCTCCTAGGATTCCCACCGATCCAGGCTCTGACTGTGGCTCTGTTCCTCTCCGTTCCAGCCCTTCAAGCCCTGAGGAGAGATGACAGCCCTTCCCAGGCATACATGTTAGTTCAACAGATAGTCAGTGGGAGAGCTGCAGAACTGGCACAGAAGAACCAGAGTTTGTTGAAGACCTGCAAATGCCATGGAAGATGAGACTGCCTTGAGACCAGAAGAGACCAGCTGGAGCTCCAGGCACCGCTGATGATTGGCACAGCTGAGCCTGTGGGAAACTTGTGTGGCTTCAGCCCTCTCCCTGCTTATAGATAGCTCCCTCCCTCCAGCCCTCAGACTCTGCCCATCCCTTCTTTTTCCCTCCATTCTCCCTCCCTGTTCACAGCTCTTTCCCTCTAGTCCTCAGATCCTGCCCTTCCCCTTTTCCCCTCCCAGCTCAACCCTTTGCTTCGCCTTCCATTAATAAACAGTTTGGCTTCTTCACTTTGCCTGCATCCCTGTGGAGCTGCAGCAGAACAAATTCGGGGCCCTGGGACACACAGGCCCCTGCTGCCGTTCTCTGCCACGCCGTGTTTTGTGCACAGACCCAGAGGAACGAGGGCAGCTCAGGCTGGCACGGTCCCTGTGCTGAAGGTGCAGTTCCACAACCATGTGCAGGTACAGATCCTGCTGAGCACACGGAAGGCCAGCAGTGGCACAAGGAGCCCGTGTGTCAGGAGCCAAGTCGTGTCTAAGGCCCTGCCACATTTGATCCGCTGTTGAGCACGTCAGCAAGATAATGAAGAACAGACAGTGAAGGAAACCTTATGGTTGAACTGGTGGGAATGTGACCCTTGAGAGAAACAATGGATTGGTCAGTTGATGGGAAGTCAACCTGTGAAAGAGGAACAGCACACAGTGGAGCTGTGGTTGGCATGGAGGTGGTATCAGAAGCGATTGCGGCCTCATCTGATGCGCTGGCCAGGTGTGAGATGACGTCCTAAGTGGAAAAACTGCAGAGGAGGAGATGTCAGGCCTGGTTCTGGTGTGGAGGGATGAAAAGGACAAAATGCACGCCCTGTTGATGCAGGGGATGCCCTGAAGGTGGGTGGCCTGCCTGCCCCTCCCACTGGAGCACCATGCTGAGATCCCCTGAGAGGAGCCCAGTGCTCCTTGCTCCTCTCTGCTGACACGTGAGCCTTTGTCTGGGTTCGGGGTGGCCCTGGCTGTGTGAGGGCTGCTACGTGGACACGAGACAGCCGGCTGTCCCACTGGGTCCCAGCAGTGCCTGGCAGCTGTCCTGCATCCACGTCAGGATGCTGGCCAAGAGCGGTCCTGGAAGCTGAGGCACAGGTCAGGGCCCATGGTGTTCCCTCAGGATACAGCAGTCCCGAGGGGTCTCCCTAATTCAAAGAAATCTGCAGACAAATGCACTGTCCACCAAAAGCCCTTTTCTTGAGCTGACGGGAGGGCAGGGGTCTGCACCCCACCAAAATGCTTCTCTGCCATGTATAAATTTCAGTGGGTTGATGTAGGAATTGTGTGAAAAATACCATCCATCTTTACCCTGCCGAGGTGATTGCATAGGCAGGGGGTTAGAAATACATTCTGTCAGATTCCTGTACTTGAAGCTGATGTGCAGGCGCTGGCCAGAGCGGTCTCCATGCCCTAAAGCAGCACTTCTTCCTCATGGCTTCCCTGCACAGGGCTCATTGCCTACTTGCCCTTCCTTCTTCTGCTAGAATGTGTCTAAAGCTTTTTTCAAGTCCCTCTCCTGTCAAGTTAGCCCCGCCAGGTTTTTCTTATGCTAACTGCTGCGAAGTACTTCCCTGTGTCTGTGCTAAGTACTTGTTTGCTTATGTGAATTGCTTGTGCTTATGTCAAACAAAGGCCTTGTTTCATCCTCCCCTTCTCTTTATCCTGATGCAAATTCTTTTGCAAGATTCCCTCCACAGTCCACAGGACATATCTACTGTTATGCTGCTCTTTTCATTTTCTACCACATCCATAGGTTCATGATGATTTAGAGGAGGGTTAATTTTTTTAAAAATTAGAACGGGTTTGCTGAGGAAGCTAAAAATCTGAGGAGCTGTTGGTGATTGCAGATTTGTCCATCACAAGAAGACATCTGACTCATGATGTTCTCTATCTTTCTCTATTTTAGTGATGATTTTGGTAACTTCTTTGATACCAATCTGAGTGTCCATAAGGCTCTGTGAGATGCATTTTTGACTTCTGCCACTAGCCATTATATATTAGGCTGGTACAGTATTTGTTTTGGAACATCAATGTTCCTTCCAGTTTGGAATTTGGGTGCTTCATGATACACATCGTACACATTCTGCATAATCTGAAGAGAAGTTATTGTGTGGTGCAGCTCAAGTCATATCCACTTTTGGTTGTGAATTACAAATAGAGAAGGTAGTACCATTAGCAGTTTCATTAAATGAATCTGTTGTAATAGTTGTGCTAGCAGATCTCACCCAGGCACATCCCCTTCCCACATAACATACCTGTGACTGTGCATGGGTTACTGGGCTCATTTCACAAATACAAGAGCTGTCCTCAGTGTGCAGACACCAATCCTCTCTGTCAAGCCCTGCATTTTTGCACACAAAATTCAGTGCATCCCTTGGCACACATGCTTTGATACTAAGAGTTTGCCAGTTTCCAGTTTTCTTGTTGAAAATGGCCCAGACATTATGCTGAACGGGACTGAGAGTTACATGAGTTCTTATAGCTCCAAGGGCCAAAATTGGAATGACACAGTATTTTGTTGCGTTCTTAATGGTTAATGTAAAACACTGCAGGGTTCTGTTCATTCTATGTGAAACTGACCAACTGCCACCAAGTGTGGAAGTGTTTTTCAAATTCCTTTGTGGTTTCATTTTTAGGCATGATTTAGTTAATTCTCTTGGCAATTTCCTCAGCTCTCCTTTTTCTAAGTTTTCCTGAGATTACAGACTGTAGCCACAGCTGAGCTTGTCTACACTGAAATGCTAAAGAAATGTTACCCTGTAGTTTCCCCATAAAGCCAACAACTGCTGGAAACAATCCTGCTGTGTATTGTTGGCCAGGGTGGTTGATAGGTTAGCTGCCAGGCTGTGGGTTTGGGCAAGTGTTAGCAGGGCTGATCTGAGAGGAGTTTGTGTCTGTCCAATATAAGAATTCACAGTGCTTCATTTATTGGCTAAGACTTCTTGATCAATAGAATTTCATATTCCCAGTTCAGACCCAAACCATCCCCTTAAGCCTTTTTTAGACCTATGATTTGGTGTCTGGGAATGCATCCATGTCTCCCAGCCTTTTAGGCTTTGCTGTATGAATGGGTAGTATTGCTGTTTAATTTTGGATCTATTAGCCTGTATCTTTACATCCAGCATTTTCAGAGAGTACCTTGGATTTAGAAGCAACAATTGTTCATTTATTTTTCTTACCACAGAGTGAGAGACTATATTATTTCACACATGGGTCCTGTGCTATGCCATTGTTTGCTCATGTAAAGTTGTTTGTTTTACTTTTAAATGCCTGTTGTGTGACCCGTTCTGTTTCGCTCCTTGTCGAGTACCCAAGGCATGGTAACAGGTTTCTTCAGATACATTGCCTGCCTTTAGGCAAGCGTTTCAGAAAACTTCAGAAACCTTACACTGGCCCCTGGTAGTATTACAAAGGACACTTACTTTACTAAAGTTCCTACTACAAATGGCTGAGTATTCTGAGTACCTCAGCCCATAAGAGGATGTAGTTGTGCTGTCAGGATTCCATTCATATCTGGGTTGCCATCACGCGGTCATGACATTGGGCATGATATACCCTAACAGGATGATTGTGCTCCCGGCTTCCCCTCCAACTGGATTGGTGACTATTTCTGATGGCCTGGAATAAGCCAAGAATGAAATTCAATTCTCAAAAGCAGATGCTCTGTGAGACCTGTTCCATGTACTAAGCATACCAACAGGACAATTTATTATTCTAGTGGCACAAGAGCTGCCTGCTGGAAACAATATTTGTTGGGTTGCATTCCTGGCAGGCTCAATTCCTGTATCTCTGTGTGATGATGGTCCTCCCACCCCACCTGTGCACTGCAGAAGGAGGGAACTATCTTGTGCTAGGTTATAGTCTCCCATTTTAATTTGCATAGCACAAAAATCCTGATAGGAATCACATGAAAATGGATTCACACGCTGCTTTTTAGAAAGGTCACAGATGTGCATGGTCACAGTAATAATCACAACTAAAAGAGGTTTGTGAGTTTCAAATTCACACGCCATAGAGGTCCTGCTTTCAGGTGGGACAAGAAAGGCTGGCATGGAGTCAGGTTTTCCTCAATCTTCAACTGCTTGGTCATTAATCCTTAAAATAGCATAAAGTGTTTTTACCTTATTATTCCCTTTTAGCCAATTAGGTCCCAAATATTTTTGAATGTTCCATCTAGCAGGATCTCGCAGGCCAAGCAATCATGATGGTAGTGACAGTCACCTACTGTGGCTTGGATTCTGATCAGAAATATCAGGAAGATGATGATGGTGTGAAGTGCATCTTGGTTTCTTCTGTTCTTTCTGAGGTCCAGCTGGGGACTCCTCTTGCCTTTTGCAGAAGTCTTTTAATTCTGGAACAGTGTAGCCAAGAGGTTAACACTTCAAGCTTTAAAGGCTGTATAAGTGATTAATAGTACCAAATAGAGTCCTTTCCATTTTGGGATAAGAGGCTTTCCCCCAGGGGATTTGACATATACCTGGTCCCCAGGCTGGATTTGTGGAGAGGAGCATCCTCTTGCTCCTCTGCTCAAAATGTGTTGATTTATTTGATGCAGTGTCCTGGTTTCGGGCAAGTTTGGGAGATAACTCCCAAAGGGGCTTCTCTACAAAAGCAGATTCAATTGCCCCTCCCCCCTCCAACTGGTTCGGGAGAAAATATCTCCTTGGAGAAAAGTGGAAAGAAACCTGTTTATTAAACAATAGAAACCAAACAATATTAAACAATAAAACTTCTCACTGATCCAAGGAAAGCAAACTCAGAACAGTCCCCTCCCCGGGTTGCAGCTTGGCTCACTCAGTCTTTGATCAGTCTCTCTGGTGCTGGAAATGCTGCTGCCCAGGCCCAGCCAGGGGGGCCACAGGTGGAGCTGCCGGTGCTCTTCTGGGTGTTCAGTGCAGAGCAGGCTTGAACAGGTCCAAGAAAAAAGGAAAAAATCACAATCCGGAGAACTTCCTTGCCTCAGCTAGCTAAAACTAACTAAAAGCAAGAAAAAGGGAAAAAAGGAGCTCTGTCCGGCTGTCTGTCCATCCGCAGACAACACAGTCCAGGAGCAGGAATGTGGAGGAGTGAGAGCAGTCTGAAAACAAACTGCGCGCTTCTTCCCTCCCCTCCTCACTGTCTGGAAGAGAGTCTTAAAGGTGTAAAACTTATTATTCAGTATAAACAGAACAAGACGATTGGGGATAAAAGCATCATATAGTCAACCCAGGACATTCCACCCCTTATCCTCATATCGTCACCTTACTACTAAAACTAATATATATATTCTAACTCTACAAACACATACATTATACATCTAATATACAGCTATAGACAGACAATGGTGGCAACATTCAGCAAACAGTGATATTTATACATGGTTCTCACCCAACAATCAGATCTCCCTGAGGTACACATCGTGTTCTTCCATTTTTGCATTATCCACCATGTGCAACCTGGTCCCTGAGCAAAAACAAACCCGCGAATGGGTTTGTCTGTACTCGAGGCAGGATTGATCCAAACTGTCTTCCCTAACAAACCCCTGACATGTACCACTGGGACTTTGTCTCCATCTACTCTGTGCAAAGGCTCTGATTGGGCAGGGCCCACTCGGTTAGTAGAGCCACGGGTATTAACTAACCAGGTGGCCGTTGCCAGATGCTGCTCCCAATTTTTGAAAGATCCCTCACCTAAGGCTTTTAAGGTGGTTTTTAGCAGCCCATTGTACCTTTCCACTTTTCCCGAAGCTGGTGCATGGTAGGGGATATGGTACACCCACTCAATGCCATATTCTCTGGCCCAGGTGCTGATAAGGCTGTTCTTGAAATGAGTCCCGTTGTCTGACTCAATCCTCTCAGGGGTACCATGTCTCCACAGGACTTGCTTTTCCAGGTGCAGGATGGTGTTCTGGGCAGTAGCATGAGGCACAGGGTAGGTCTCCAACCACCCTGTGGTGGCTTCTACCATTGTGAGCACGTAGCGCTTGCCTTGGCGTGTCTGGGGCAGTGTGATGTAGTCAATCTGCCAGGCCTCGCCATACTTGTACTTGGACCACCGCCCACCATACCATAGGGGCTTCACCCTCTTGGCCTGTTTGATGGCAGCACACGTCTCACAGTCGTGGATAACCTGAGAAATACTGTCCATGGTTAAATCCACCCCTCGGTCTCGTGCCCACTTATAGGTGGCATCTCTACCCTGATGACCTGAGGCATCATGGGCCCCTCGAGCTAGGAATAACTCTCCCTTGTGCTCCCAATCTAGGTCTATCTTGGACACCCCTATCTTTGCAGCCTGGTCTACCTGCTCATTGTTTTGGTGCTCCTCATTGGCTCTACTCTTGGGGACATGGGCATCTACATGGCGGACCTTCACAGGTAGCCTCCCTACCCTGGTAGCGATGTCTTTCCACTCTTCAACAGCCCAAACTGGTTTTCCTCTACGCTGCCAATTAGCCTCTTTCCACCTCTCCAGCCATCCCCACAGAGCACTGGCTACTATCTATGAATTAGTGTAGAGGTAGAGCTTTGGCCACCTCTCTCTTTCAGCAATGTCTAAGGCCAGTTGAACAGCTTTGAGTTCAGCAAGTTGGCCTGATCTACTTTTTCTTTCAGTTGTCTCTGCAACTTGTTGTGTGGGGCTCCATACGGCTGCTTTCTACTTCTGATTCATTCTTACCATGAGACAGGAACCATCAGTAAAAAGAGCATATTGTGTTTCTTCCACTGGCAATTGGTTATATGGTGGAGCTTTTTCAGCACGTGTCACTTCTTGTTCTTCTTCATCAGTGAGACTGAAGTTTTTACCTTCTGGCTAGTTTGTAATTATTTCCAGAATCCCAGGGTTGTTCAGCTTTCCAATACGGGCACGCTGTGTTATGAGAGCAATCTACTTATTCCATGTAGCACTGGTGGTATGGTGGGTAGAGGGAACCTTTGCTTTGAACATCCACCCCAGTACTGGTAGTCGGGGTGCCAGGAGGAGTTGTGCTTCAGTGCTTATTACTTTTGAGGCAGCTTGGACTCCTTCATAGGCTGCTAAAAATTCTTTTTTTGTTGGAGTATTGTTGGCTTCAGACCCTCTGTAGCTTCCACTCCAAAATCTTAGTGGTTGGCCTCGAGTCTCCCTAGGCACCTTCTGCCACAGGTTCCAGGACAAACCATGGTTCCCGGCTGCAGAGTAGAGCATATTTTTCACATCTGGTTTTGTCTTGACTGGGCTAAGGGCTACTGCATGAGCGATCTCCTGCTTAATCTGGACGAAGGCTTGCTGCTGTTCAGGGCCCCAGTGGAAAGTGTTCTTCTTACAGGTGACTAGATAGAGAGGGCTCACGATCTGACTGTACTCAGGAATGTGCATTCTCCAAAAACCAATGGTGCCTAGGAAAGCTTGTGTTTCCTTCTTGTTGGATGGTGGAGACATTGCTGTGATCTTGTTGATGACATCAGTGGGAATCTGACGCCGTCCGTCTTGCCACTTCACTCCCAGAAACTGGATTTCTTGAGCAGGTCCCTTGACTTTGCTCTTCTTGATGGCAAAGCCAGCTTTTAAGAGAATCTGGATGATTTTTTGTCCTTTCTCAAACACTTCTGCTGCTGTCTTCCCCCATACAATGATGTCATCAATATATTGCAGATGTTCTGGAGCTTCACCCTTTTCTAGTGTACTCTGGATCAGTCCATGGCAGATGGTAGGACTGTGCTTCCACCCCTGGGGCAGTCGGTTCCAAGTGTACTGCACACCTCTCTAGGTGAAGGCAAACTGAGGCCTGCATTCTGCTGCCAGCGGAATGGAGAAAAATGCATTGGCAATATCAATAGTGGCATACCACTTTGCTGCCTTGGACTCAAGCTCGTACTGGAGCTCTAATATGTCTGGCACAGCAGCGCTCAGTGGTGGAGTCACTTCATTCAATGCACGGTAGTCCACCGTCAGTCTCCATTCTCCTTCAGATTTACACACAGGCCAGATGGGGCTGTTGAAGGGTGAGTGGGTTTTGCTGACTACCCCTTGGCTCTCCAGCTTTCAGATCATCTTATGGATGGGAATCATAGCATCTTGAGTGGTTTTATACTGTCGACGATGCACTGTGGAAGTGGCAATCGGTATCTGTTGCTCTTTTCTCTTCAGAGGCTCTATTGTAGATGGATTCTCAGATAGTCTAGGCAAGGTATTCAATTGCTGGACGCCCTCTGTCACTACAGCTACTATCTTAAATGCCTACTTCAGTCTTTTTGGGTCTTTGAAATACCTACTTTGGAGATAATTTATGCCCAAAATACATGGGGCTTCTGGGCCAGTCACAATAGGATGTTTCTTCTACTCATTTCTAGTCAAGCTCACATCAGCTTCTACTAAAGTGAAGTCTTGTGATCTCCCTATTACACCAGTGATAGAAACGGATTCTGTCCTTACATGTCTTGATGGAATTAAGGTACACTGTGCACTAGTGTGGACTAAAGCTTTATACTCTTGTGGTTCTGATGTGCCAGGCTAACGAATCTACACTGTCCAGAAAACACGATTTTCCTTAGCCTCTACCTGGTTAGAGGCAGGGCTCTTCTAAGCTTGGTTATCTTTCTTTTCTTGGGCATATATCTTAGAGGTTCCTTCAAGGGGATCGGATATGTCATCATCATCATCATACCTGGCAGTTCGGCTATGGGCAACTGGAGTTGCTTTTCTTGTGGTGGAACTTCTTCTCTGAGCTCTGTCTTCTTTCAATTCATGCACCTTTCGGGCCAGAGCAGCGGTGGATTTTCCATCCCACAGCCTCAAGTTTTTTCTATAATCACGCAGGAAAAACCACAGCTCAGCTGGTGGGGTGTACTTTCTCTCTCTATCTGGGGAACGTCTGTGTTGGGTACCAGAACTTTTGATCTGTACTGCTGAGATTTGGAGAAGGTCTTCTTTAATCTCCTGTCTGAGCTTCTTATGATTCTCCTCTATCTTATCCTCTAATCTCTGCAGACGTGTTTCCACTGCTGCGATTCTGGCATGTGTTGGGCCGTGTACAGCATCTGCATAAGCTCGGAGCTTCTTTGCCATGTTAAGCATGGTCTCATCCCTGTCATCCCACTTCATGATAGCTAGAGCAGAAGCATATTCGTGTGGCCCAAGTCGTACCAGTTTTCGCCACATCACAGATGTGCATGGTACCAAGTCTGGATTCCTAGTTGTTATGTCATCTGAGAAGATAATCTCAGCCACTGCCATTTCTCTCAGGCATTGAATCCCTTGTTCTGTGGTCTTCCACTGTGTTTGCTGCATGTAGAGATCATCGGCACACAGGTATCTTTGCGCTACACTGTCCAAGACCCGTGCCCAGAGGCTGTGAGGGTTAGCCCCCCTCATCATGCCTTGGTCGATGACAGGATCATGTGACAGGGATCCCAAATGCCTCGCTTCAGTGCCATCCAGAATTGTAGCCTCGGCTGCAGCATCCCAAAGACAGACTAACCAGCTAATTCTGGATTCATCAGATGGTCGGGTGTAATCCTTCCTTAGGCCACGCAGGTCCTTCAGGGAGAAGGACTCAATATTGGCTTCTGATCTTGTGCCAGTTGCTTTGACTCCTGATTTTATGTCAGGAAATGTTGAGGGTCCTTCTCCTGCATCATCATCATCATCATCATCATCATCATCCACTGGTCGATCGGTCTTGTCTGTGCACTTCCCACTTCTAGTGCTAGTAGCAACAGCCATTGGTTGAGGCTTATTGTCTGGTTTAACTGCTGGCTTTGAGCCTGGGGTGTTGGCTGGAGCCTGAGTGACTGGGATAGCTCTTGATGTATCTCTCTGCCCTCTTTCTTCTGTCTGCTGCCCTAGAGTATCTAGCAGTGTGTGATAAGCATATGCTAGGGCTTAGCTCACTGCAATGATCTTTTTCTCCTTAGGGTCATTATGATATTTCTCTTTCAGATATTTCTTCACCGTAGCTGGGTTCTGAATTTGTTCATG
This sequence comes from Passer domesticus, assembly GCF_036417665.1. Lineage (NCBI taxonomy): Eukaryota > Metazoa > Chordata > Aves > Passeriformes > Passeridae > Passer > Passer domesticus. Next base: position 34,327,193 of record NC_087484.1, read on the forward strand.
GGGAAAGTCCCAGACTATAGGGTCAGAGAATTCTTTCAGGATTTGGCCCATATTTTCCCATTCTCCACCCCACTCAGGATTCTCCACATGTGGGTCTACTTCTGGGTCAGGGGTCTCATCAGCCCTTCTAGACATCTCAGCCCTCATTCTAGAGAAGCTGTAGACCATATAGAGGAAGCTTACCAGATTAAATACCAGAAAGATGGTGTCTTTAACATTCAGGGGAAACTGAACATTCTCCAAAAGTGACGTAACAGATTCAAAGGAGAAGAAGGAAAGGAAAGGCTGGAAAGCCTCATTCCCCGCTCCTCCTCTAACTAGCTGGGTGTAATTACTAATAAATTCTCAAAACATACTGTTAGAACTGGGATGCAGGGTAGGACAAAGAAACCATAAACCACACATATCATAAACAGACGCCAGTATCTTTGTAAATGCCCTATAAAGCATTATCACCAAGGCCAGCACAATAGCTAATCTAATCCGTGTCTTTTTACTGGAAAAACTACATGATAGGGACAATAATTTTAGTGACCAGAAAGGTATTGAAACCTCAAAAAGGTCTAGAGACCAGAGCCACATAAAGGCCTCCCCAAGAGACATTACAAATTCAAACAACATGGCTACTGGGTACTTTAACTTAGTACACAGCAAGCATAACCAACCTGCGATCAATAAAGGGTTTTTTTCTACTTTCTCAAGCCGCACGTTGGGCGCCACTAACTGTATTTGTCTTGGTTTAGGGCAAGTTTGGGAGATAACTCTTAAAGGGGCTTCTCTACAAAAGCAGATTCAATTGCCTTTCTTTTTTCTAACTGGTTCGGGAGAAAATATTTCTTTGGAGAAAAAGTGGAAAGAAACCTGTTTATTAAACAATGGAACCCAAACAATATTAAACAATAAAACTTCTCACTGCTCCAAAAAAAAAAGCAAACTCAGAACAGTCCCCTCCCCGAGTTGCAGCTCGGCTCACTCAGTCTCTGATCAGTCTCTCTGGTGCTGGAAACGCCGTGGCCCAGGCCCGGCCAGGGGGGCCACAGGTGGAGCTGTTGGTGTTCTTTTGGGTGTTCAGTCTAGAGTAGGCTTGAACAGGTCTAAGAAAAAAGGAAAAAAAAATACAGTCTAGGGAACTTCTTTGCCTCAGCTAGCTAAAACTAACTAAAAGTAAAAAAAAAAAAAAAAAAGGAAAAAGGAGTTCTGTCCGGTTGTTTGTCCATCCGCAGACAACACAGTTCAGGAGCAGGAATGTGGAGGAGTGAGAGCAGTCTGAAAACAAACTGTGCGCTTCTTCCCTCCCCTCTTCACTGTCTGGGAGAGTCTTAAAGGTGTAAAACTTATTATTTGGTATAAACAGAACAAGATGATTGGGGATAAAAGCATTATATAGTCAACTCAGGACATGTAGTTAAAAACATTTTGTGGATTTTAATTGTAATTTTTTTTTGTTTTGCTTACATTTTCATGGTTTTTACGCTGTTGTAAAAAAGCCATGGGAGAAGCCTTTTTAATGAATAAAGGTAGTGGAGTTGTGAAGGCCAGTGGGCCAACAGGTAAAAGTCTACAACTGTCCCCTGGATGGAAAACCCCTCAAGCAATAACCACTCTTGTCAAGGTGAGAAGAAAGGCTTCTTCCAGCATGCCTTGCTGTGATATGCAGATTCAATGTATCCCATTGGCCCTTCCCACTCTCTCCACCCCTGTGCCCTCATCCCATTGGCCCTGGTGTACTGTCCCGCCCCTCAAGAACCCTATATAAAGCTGTGCTTTCCCTGCCTGAGTGGCTCCTAGTCCCCAGACTTTCCTGAAGAAGAAGCTCAATGAAGGCTCTCCTTGGAACCCCACACAAAGACCCCATCTCTCTTTCTGCGTCGCCTGGATCTCAGAAGAGCAGAAATCACCCTGCATGAGCGCAGTCGTGCCTTGTGCTCCTGAGGAGTCTTTTCCAAGACACTTCTTTGGGAAGGTACTCTAGACAGCCACCCGGCACGACAAGTGGTGCCCAACGTGAGGCAGCAATGCTAAGGGCCCTGAGGCCCTGATGATCATTGATTGCCAGCGTACCAGACACACTCCCCTTGGTAAGAAAGGAGAAGAGCTGAGCATCAGAGGCAGCAGAGAGCGGGTCAAGACCAACAGCCCCGTAAGTCTTTTTTTTAAAAGTGCTGTCAAGCTAGGACAATTTTATAACAAAGACCCGGGTCTCATCCCCAAGAGCTTTCAGGCCAAGATTGCAGGAACCCCCAGTCCTAGTGTTGCGTGGGGGAAAGTTTACAGGGACAAAGATAAAGATGGGAACAATAATTACAAAGGAAGAACAAGACATTTATAAACATTTTAATTTATTTTTAGATTCTTAAGGGACAGAGTTTTCTAAATGGGATCTGAAAAGAATTGTTTGGTGGCTTTACAACACTTTTCCTGGTGCATCTGCAAGACTCCATATTTACCATCAACTTTTGGGACCTAGTTTGTGTGAAGAACACTCACTATGGCACCTGAATTGCTGCCCATGTCCTCTGCCATCCAAGAGACCTTACACCATCATGCAGCACATGGAGGCCTCCTGCCTTTGGTCATGTCTCCCATAAAACCCCTTCTAGCTTCTGTGAAGCTCCCCTTATTCTGCCCCTCTCTGATTTTCCCATACCCTCCCCAGTCCCTGATCTGGAGTAGTGTTGGCCATGCCATCCCAGACCCTCCTTTTCAAGATGGTAATGGTCACACCACCTTGAAACTGTTTTCCAGCTCTTCACCTTCTCTTCCTGGCTCTGATCTCGCCTCTGTCTCTGCCTCTTCTCCCGAATGCACCATCTCTGGAGGCTCTGACCGTTCCATCATAGGGCACGCCTCTTCTAGGGAAGATGGAACCAGAGACCCCGCTCTGGAAACCATTCTTTTTTTTACTCCGCCAAAATGGTGGCGCCCATAACCCCCTGACTGGACCCCCAGACAACTTGCTACAGTTACCCAACATACAACATCAGGGCTTCCACTCTCTCTCCTGAGAGGGTCTCCCCCTTAGTTGCCTCCACCAGCACCATACAGCCCCTCTAAAGCCAGGCTGATCCATCAGACAGTTTGGGACATGTGTTCCAGTGTCGAGAGCCTCCTTTAAATGCAGCCATTGCCATCTGGACTCCCCAAAGAAACTTCATATTCAATGAATTTGTGCCTGCGCCAGTGACCACTGCCATGGATTGCAGTGGCAGGCATCTCCAGCATGCTGTGGCAAACTGCATTCAACAAAGTTTGACACCTAGAGCTCCCAAGCGCCGCCAGCAGAGGAGAAATCATCACCAAGCCTGCTCCAGACAGCAAATTAATGTAACTGTACAAGTTTTCTATAGAAATCATAACACTTCCCCTTTTATTCCTCCTTCCTGGTAAATATATTTTCAGTTGTATTTAGATAATTTTAAGTTTAACCAAGTTCTAGATCACCTTGAAGATGTGTTTGTTTGATTAACCTTTTACAGCTCCCCAGTCTTCATTAAAAAGGAGTAACTTGATTTAATAGTATTAATTGAAGTGATGTAAGCTATTCAATACCAGTATTATTCTTTTGTTGGTTAAAGTTGATTTAGTTTTTACAGACTGTTATTATCTCTTTCAATTTTAATATATACAAAAATGTAAATAGTTCTCAACTAAAGTTACAAGAATTTAATATGACAGAAACAATCCTAACTCCCATTATTCATGTTAAATCTTTAAATGCCTCTATTTTAATTAATTGGAAAAATCGAGTTTTTAGAATGCACTCTTTATACCCTGTCTATTGTCCTTTCTGCAAGGAACCCCGCAGAAAGACAATATCATATTGTAAAAGTATGTGTCTGTCATAGGGTAAGAAGGAAGTGAGTTTTTTTGGGAAGCTGTGATTAAAGCAATCAGTGCTTAGATTTGAATATTGGCACTTAGCTTGGCCACTGAAGGTATGGAGTGCCTTTGAGAACACCAGGGGTGAAAAGAGCAGAGAACTCCTAAGAGAACTTTCTTGGTCCCAGTCCGTGAAGCAAGTCAGACCTTCCCTACCCAGCCAGGGCTGGGTGGGGGAGGCGAAGCCTTGCGGCTGGGTGAAGTAGGCCGGAGCTTCAGGCAAAGGAGGGGAGGTGAAGGCCTTGTAAGATGAAAAAGTGGAACAGCCCTGAAAAGCATTGAGCCACCCCCTACTCCCCAGGAGAGAGAGAAAGCCAGTGCCTGTGCTGCCTTAAAATTCAATATCACAGCCTGACAGCACAGCTGGCCAGAAGGAGAAGTAAGGGATGTGGCACAAAAAAAGTGCCCAGCAGCCGTGGGAGTTCTGATTGTAAGACAAGGAGTGATAGTATAGAATACTTGAAAGACTTAAAGGGAAGAGAAAGAGGAAAAAAAGGAAAAAGAAAAGAGAGACAGTGAGAGTGAGAAAAAAGGACTAGTTTACTTAGATTAATGGCATTAAGTTGAGAACAAAGAAATGAAAGAAAAGACTTTCCTTAAGTGTTACTTTGATTATTACGTTAAACTTATTTTCTTACCTATACCTTTCAATCTTTACATATGTCAAAATTATTTTCTTGTATGTACCCCTTTCATGTTTAATCTTTCCATTAAGATTGTTTATTGTCTGAAGTTTAGCTAAAATTATCAGTTCTATAATTGTCATTTACTTGTTAATAGTGTTTCACTGTTCATTCTTATGTCCCCGGGAATCCCTTTATGAGTTGTCCTAATGCCTCTAGAAGTTACTCCATAAGTATGAAGGAATTTAAGTTGAAGAGTATTCTGGGGCCATAACTTAAAGATTGTTCTCCTGTTTCTAAAAGAAATAAAAAAGGGGGAGTTGTTTTGTGCCCCCGCCCCAGGTGGCAGGGATTCTACCCAGACAGACAGCATGGGTTGAGGGGTGTGATTTAAAGAAGATTCCACCCCTCCACCCTGTGGGGCATGTCCCTGGAAGTCCGGAAAAAGGCATTCCACTCCATCTTGTCAAAGAAGGAATGGCTCCAGAATGTTCTTCCTTTCCTGTACCCCCATTGGTTTCAATTCTACTGCAATGTCCTCACCTTGGTTTTTTCCATTGGTTGTCCTCCTGGATCCACCCATTTGCGGTCCCCTGCTCCTTCTGCTATTGGACCCTGACCCTAAATGCCACCCCTAGCCTGTCATATAAAACCCATGACTACCCCCTTGTTTCTTGTCTTGGTCGCTGGCACAATAAAGGATCGAGGCTTTTGCTAAAGCAAGAAGCATCCTGTTGCCTGCCTTTCCCTGTTGGTCATCAGTGCCTGCCTGAGGTCTGAGACTCCAGGGCCCAGGGGAGTTGTTGCAGCACAGTCCCCATCCCACTCAATTTGGAATTTTAGGAGGTGGCAGGCCATGGGGGGCCACAGGCCCCTGGGCTGGATGCAGGTCCCTGGACACGAACGCCAGCCGTTTTTCATGGGCAACAAAACTGACCAGGCCAGTTTCCTGATGTCCTTTCCAGGAGGTGCTTCCCACTGCCAGGGCAGCCTGAGCTTTAGGTGGTACCAGGTTGCCTCTGGGAGACATCCTGCGCCGTCTGGGATTTCAGGAGGCAGCAGACTAGTTGGGGTCACAGGCCCCTTGGCTGAACGCAGGCCATTTTCCATTGGAAACAAAACTCACCACCCCAGTTTCATGGTGTCACTTTGCAAGAGGCACTTGGCACTGCCAGGGCAGCCCGAGTTGGAGGTGCTGGCAGCTTGGGTCTGGGAGACATCCTGTGGCATTTGGGATTTTAGGAGGCAGCAGCCCACTTGGGGTCACAGGCCTCTGGACATGAATGCCAGTGGAGGAAAGATATAATGTTAAAAGCATGGCCCAGGCAATGCTCCTTTGACAAGTTCTGCCCTGAGCTTTCCTCAGGAAGATCTGAAATGTTCAATGTCACCAGCAAAAGCTCCTGCAATGGCTGCTCGCCATCAGAGCAGGGCTGTCAGCTGTGAAACAAGTGCTGCCACAAGCAGCAGCTTACCCAGGGCAGCAAATCAAGAGCTAGGAAGGAGCCGATCTGAAGGCCAAACTTCCTTAGCTCCTTCTAAAAGAGCTGGAACAGTTCCTCTTTCCAGTGCGGTGGAATGCTGGGCACCACAGCTCTAGGTGAGAACTGGGCACAAGTTTTCTCTCACTGAGTGCTGTGATGTTTTCTGGAGGAGCTCTGGGCTTCTGTGCATGCTGGCCACAATGAGGAGAGAAGGAATCAAGTGCACTGACACACCTTTGCCTTGAGCATAACCCAGCCTGGACCAAACACACTGAAAGGTTTCCCCCTGTCTCCAAATGGCAGGTCCACTGTTTGACAACTCAGGTTGGTTTGGTGTCAAGGAATTTCCCTGAGAAATACTCAGTTTGTCTTCCTCTCTGCCTTTCCCTCAGCAGCCTTGGGGATGCTCCTATGTGAAGCCATCTGTCTCACAGAGTTTGAGACAACTTAAAACAGGATACTGTGCAATAAGTCGTCTCCTCTAAACCGTTCTAACAATCCCTTTCCAGGAATAGGAAATTATTACTAATAGATGAAAGTGGAAAAAAACCCCAACAGTTTATTAACAAACAGATCCCCCTATGACACGTGTTACAAGGTGGAGCCGGGATCTCTCTCGGGAAGAACAGGAGCTGTCATGGAGTAGTTCTAGCAGCTGATGAAAGCTCGGTGGCTTGTCTGGCATCGACTTTCTGCCAGTGGCAGAGCTCCATGGAACAGTCACAGCAGGTGAAGCAGCTGGGCTGGAGCCCCTCAGTGCCTTTTCTCCCTGGCGTGGCTCAGCTCACAGACTCTTGGGCTGGGAGCAGGGCTGCTCCGCTTCTGCCAGCACCATGTCCCTGGGCTTGGACAAACAGTTTTCTGCTAGGAGAGCCCTGCACTCTGTTCCACATCTCTTTCATAAAGGCCCAAACCAACTCCAAACACTCAGTCTACAGCAGCTTTTCACAATGGGCTGCAAAAATCGAGGACTGCTGCAAGTGAGTGTTGGAAGGCTCTTGTCTTGCTCCTGCCAGCAGAATTCTCTATGATTTTATGCAATTTTATTCAGATGCAACAGGAGAACTGAGGTTTTTTATTAAAATATTCCATAATGAGTAACAGGCCTTGGGAGCATGAGGTACAGAACTGACATGTGAAAGCATGAGCATATCCTCCAAAGTGGTCAGTTTAATTGTCCATTTTATTACTCTTCTATTTACTCTACACTAAGAAGGAAACGCAAGCTTTGCTTGGAGGCAAAGCAGGCATGGGATACACTAGGATCCCTCGCAGGCTCACCAGGGCTGGCAGTGACAAAGCAGGCAGACTGCTTCATTGAGAACCACTACAGAGCTACATCCCAATGCGCTTTTAAGTACTATGGTATTATTAAGAGCTCCTTTTCTGCATGAGATACAAAAAAGGAGGTCCCAAATGATCTTCATGCAAGCATGCAGTAAAGACCTGATCCTGCTATCCTAATGAGGCTTTGGCTTTTGGCAATTACACACTTCCCATTCATCTTTTGATGCAGACACTTGTGGTTTTCCCCTACACCCTTGCAAGGCTGGCAGTTGCTGCTTCCCATTTCCTGTTCTTCCCTAGAGCCAGTACAGTGGCTGCTTTGAAACAAAAAGCCCTGAGATCTGGATAGCTTGAAGGAGCATGAAATGCTAATTGAGTGTTCATGGTGGTCATACCCAGGTCTGCACTTCCCAGTGCTCTGAAGCAGCAGCAGGAGGACCGTGCATCATTCCTGTTGGTGGATGTTCATGTTTCTGGTGTGCAAGAGCAATGACTTTGGGGAGGGACAAAAATGCCCCAATTCAAACAGTGGCTGTGCAAGGAGATGTGAAGTTTCACAGCCTTTTCTAGGATATTTTAGAAAGATGTAAGAGAATATTGAGGCATGGAGTAGGTACCTAATTTTGTCTCCAGAGAAATCCCCAAAGGCCACATTCACTCTGCTGGTGATGGCAACCCCACAAGCTCACGGGCTAGTTTTCCCGGCAACATGCCACCCTGCCTGGGCTTTACTAGGCCAGGACTAGACCCATAGCTAAACAAACACATGCAGCCAGGTGACATAGAGTTTTTCTTTCAGAAAGCCTAATTAACACAATTCCCATGTCGTTTCTTCTGTAACATCAGAAGGTGGCAACCATGAGAACTTTGCTGGCAAAAGGTTACATTTTGCACTGGGCCTAGAAGTGTTTTTCCCTAAGGCAAAGCAAAGTGAAATGTGAAGTTCAAAAGCTTCAAATGCCTATGAAAGAAAACTGTGGAATAATTTCTGGAAAGGCAGCATTATCAATGATCATGCAGCCCACTAACAGCTGGAGCTGCATCCAGAATTGCTTCTTCCAGCTGTGCAGGAATTCATTTCAGTGGCAAGCACTGTTCCATGATGAACAAATTGTCCCCTAGCTCTGGGCTGAATGGCACCCAGGCTGCGGTACAGATTTGAGGAACCCTTGTCACTTGTTATTGGCCTCCCAGTGCACTCATCCTTCTGCAAACAAGGTGCAAACAACACAGCTGGGCTGCTGTCCTGGGTAAATATACATAAAGAGACTTTTCCAAAGCAGTGCATCTTTTCCCAGTGAAAGACACGAATTCTTCTTACCTATGAAATTGTGATTGAAGACACCTGTGAGCCAGATCTGTGTGAGACTGCAAAGGAGCAAAGCTTTGGGGTTTGGACACTCTTCTCTTTGTTTCTTTTCTCTGGCCTTTTCTGAGCACAGAACACACCTAGGTAGAAATCTTTTGACTATACAGGATCTTTTGGATCCATTGTCCTCCAAACAAGTCAACAGGTGGCCCTGTCGTAATATCAAGTAGCAAAGAGCAGCACAAATGACACCAAGAAAACATGGCCAAAGAGGAAGAGGAGAGGCCCAGTGAGGAGGAAAGGATGTGGTGGGACCCTGGCTCATTGAGTGAGCTGCACTCCCATAATCTCTAGGCTAGCAGGACCTGGTCTCACATTCTCCTCCTGGTTTATTTAAATTTAATTAATTAATTTATTTTTTTTCATCATCAAAATTAAAAATATGTAATCAAGATTTAAAGGTACAATCAAAACACATTTATTCAAAACTACATCTAAGGATCAGAACATATGTACATCTACTACAAAACCTAACATATAAATCCTATTCTTCAAACACTCTTCATTCAGGCAGCAGCTTTTTCCTGAGCTTGGAGGAAAGAGAGCTCTTCTGTACAGCAGGCAAGGACTTTCTGGGTAAGGCACCATGGGAATTGTCCAGAGGAACCTTCTCGGTAAGACTGTAACCAGTCCGATCTGCAAAATGGAGACACAAAGTTTAACAGGGGCCACAATGCAAACCTAAAGCAGCTAAAGCTCCATATCTCATGGGACAGACTTCCTGCAAACTTCTAAAGAGCTGCACAGGGAAACATGCTCCTGCTGGCAGATACTTGAGGCAGGCCAAGGGAAAACCCTGGCCCACTTCCACAGGAATGCCACAGGAGCACCCTGGCCTCTGGGCTGCCCTGGGACAGCAGGGAGCCCAGAGCCCTGTGCTCTCCAGCAATGGCTCAGCTGCACATGCACCCTCCTGCTCCTCTGCCTGCCCCACAGCTGAGCAGCCCTCCAGCTCCACAGGCACTGGCAGCAGCACAGCTCATTGCAGGGGCACATGCAGGCACAGCTGTTCACTGAGAATGTGCACAGGCTCTCTGGGCTGCCACAAGACCCTTCCTCCCACCTGAGATTGGCCCAGCTCTACCCCCTCACCTCTGTGTGAGGCTGAGCCATGATCAGCCTTCACCTTTTCCTCAGTCTGGAGTTGCTTCAGGCTCCCCATGCCATGACTAGGAAGGGCGATGGAGAGAGAGGGGGCAGGTGCACACCCTTCCTTAGCATTTGGTCTCTTTTGGCACAGCTAACAAGGCAGATCTGGAGGTGTCCAACTCAGCACGTTGTCATCTCTCTGGAGAACATCATGCCTTCACCAGCCCAACATTTTGGAGAGGTTTTCCCGCACATGTGGAGGCTGGCTGGCAGCACATCTCTTCAGCTTGGTGCCCATCACCTTGTAGAGGGCAGAGGCAAGCTTGGTGGCCACAGTGCGGACATTGGCGCTTCGCACCGGCAGCGCCTTGTTCTCCAGGAAGGACCAGAGCACGGGCAGGGCGTCGTGCTGGACCACTTCAGGGCTCCTGGCATAAACCCACTCCACAAGCACTGCCGGGAGAGAGACACAGCTTCTCAACCACCAGCCTAATGCAAACAGGGATCTACCTCTGCTCTTGCTAATTGGAAGCCTTCTGGCTAAGATCAGCAAAATAGCACAGAGCCCCATGATCCAGAAACGGGCAAAGCAGCTGATCATCCTGGAAACAGAACCACCAACCCCTCAGGACTAATTTCTCCAACCACAGCCTTGTCCCTGTGGCAGACTTTGTACCTTTACTAAATTATTGCACAATCACTTTCTGCATGAGCAATGAATGAAATGTCCAGTTGCTTTTTATTTCCATTAAGAAGTTGTCTAAACCCACACTGAAGATTTGGAAATGCACCATAGAGAAGAAATGGAGGGATTTCTAATAAAAGGGATGATTCCATTTTCATAACTTTGATGTCAAGTGCCACATGTTTAATCTGGCTCTTCCCTTTGCTCAGTGGCACACTGCAAAGGGCAGGATTAGAACACACCTCAAAACTCCAGCCCACCAGAGATGGCTGCTGCTTGACAGTTGGATTGGAAACATCAGTGACTAGCTGGTGTCTTTGGCAGAATGCTTCTGGGGCTTCCAACAAGCAGCTGTTTCAAACCTCAGGGTGCCTTAGAGAATTATCCAGACCCCATTGCTATGGCATTTGAGCATCTCCACATTTTAATGCCATTTCCCCTCCCAATCTTAATGGCATTTTTTCTTATAATGTCCACTGAAGTAGGGGCATAGAGAGAGCAAAATGCTACACAAGGGACTGAAATTCATCCAAAACACAAGTATTTTCTCATATTGTCTCTGAAAACTGCTCTCTGCTCATTTTCTGAACCAAACTATGTCAAACACAGACAAAAATTTACTACCAACAGGCTCCTTGCATGGCAGATTTGGCTGAAAGATCAAATCCTGAAAAGCTCTGGAGACCATTCTTATTTTCTGATCAGGCAAAATGTTATCTAGTAGCCATTTATTATTCTGTGGTGGAAGAGACTTCATTTTCTCTATGCTTTTAATCCACTGGCAGTCATCAACATTAAAACAGCTCCTGAAAGTACCCAAACCCCAATTGTGCTAAGCAGGAAAAGGGTTATGATACCCATTTTAACATGGGAATTCATTTGAGTTTAAATACAATTAAAGACATTGGTGACTATTGAAGGTAAGGAACAGCTGTCTCTTCCTACTGAATCTCAGAGAGAACATCTACTTTTTCTAAAGTAGTCCTAATTTATGTTTCATTCCTTTATTTGAAAAAGAGATCAAAAGATCTGTAAAACTAAATTCCCTGTTGCTGGAGATCTACTTTTTTCAAAGCTCTTTAAAGGGCCTTTGACATTCCCAATTGCTGAACATGCCCTTTTGAGATTCCTAATGAAGACACAAAGTGTATTAAACCTTGCATTCAAAGATATTGGCCTAATTAGCAGTGGCTTTAGCCCCAGTTAAAGCAAGGCTATCAATAGTCTGTTCTAGTATATATTGGGATTATAATTTTCCCATTCCTTGGCTATTGCTGACATAGCAAGCACCTCTGAGGAATCAATTATCAGCTGCATTTGTAACATTTTGGACAGTGCTGACACAGGCAGACACTGTTTGCACACCCTGAAATGCTCAGTCCAGTGCCACTTTGACAGCACAGGCAGGGAGCCTCAGCACTCTGCTTCTGCCCCTCTGCCCCCAAAGGCTGCCTTGCACTAAATCCCTGCCTCTAATACGTCTGTTGACTTTTGACCTAAGCTGTGACCCCAGGCTCTGCACAGTTCAGCCTCAAAGCTTTCCAAGAGAAAAACAAGAGTTCTGTGAGGACAAAACAAACTGATCCCCTGAAACAGCATTTGCCACCATTTTCCCTAAAAGATGACAGATGTCCCTGAGCTTCCAAGAGAGGAGCCAGCTGGGGTATTTTGAGTCCCTCCCTTTCCTGGAGCTGGGTTCTGAGATGCCCCAGTGGGAGCTCAGCCCCGAGGCCGAGCTCTGTCCCCATCTCAGGTGCTGCACAGCTCTGCAGCAGCCAGGGAAACCTGCCAATTACACCTGCCTTGGGCACTGGGCAGGAGGGACAAGCTCAGCACCTCCTGGTTTGGAGGAGCTACTCTGCTGTCTGCTCACAGGCATTGCCTGTAAATACTCCCTGGGAAGACCTCTTGGCTTACAAGGGGAGGCCATACCTGTGATACACTCCGTGACATCCAGCAGAGCTTGGCCACTCAGTTGATTCCACTGGTAGCTGAACTCCTTCAGCAGTGACACTTTATCTACAAGTGAAACACATGTTTCTGCTCACTTTTCTGAGGCCATAGGAGAAAGGACAGTGCAGAGGGAAAGGGTAGGGGCAACCCCATTCTATAAAATAAAGTACATTTCTGCTGGTTTTTGAATCCTTTTCTTCATTCCTTCCAGTCTGCTTGGCAGGGATTTAAATTGCAAAAGAAAAGCTCTCCTTTCACATTTGTAAATGCAAAGTTGTCTGCTGTATCAGGAGCTATGTTAAAACATTTCCCATCAGGGACATCAAGAGTTCAGTCACATGTAAGTAGTGAAATGGTTTTGCATCCCAGAGCAAAAAGGAAGAACCCCATACTTGGGACACAGAAAGGCACCGAGTCAGGCAGTTCCTGAGTTCACAGAGCAGCTGAGGAGGAGAAAGTGGCAACTCCCCTTGAACACCTGCCTCTTCAACACTCCTATTTTCAGGCATATTTCCTCAGTGTGGCATTTTCAGAGCTGACATAAATCTGTGTGGCAAAGGAATTGAGAGCAGCCTTTGCCTATGTAGCTAACTGCTGTAGACATCTTGCCCCATGCAAAACAACATGTGGAACAGGGCATCATTGACAGCTGGGTTTATACCTGTTTGTTATAAAGAAATGAACTTGGGGAATCCTAAGTTCCCCTTTGAAAATAGAAGACAAAGAAGAAAAGGGGTAAATAGGCAGCTAATGCCTATCATGTAGAGCATTCCCGGTGGCTGCTCTGCAGGAGCTCTGATGGGTCACTCTCCCTTCATGCCAAGAGCAAAGCTATTCATTTGGGAAGTCAAACGGGGCCCAAGCAAACTCCAAACCCCCTTTGCCTCTGAACTGTAGCAAAGCTGTAGTCTGGGACTTGCTCTTCAGACAGGCAGCACAGAGCCAAGGGCTCCTGGGACTTTTGGGAAATGCTGATCACGTTCAAGCCTGTTGGGGGACTGGTGCATAAGGACTGCACCTGCACAGCTTCTGGGGGATGCCAGCTGGAGCTTTCCACAGACAACAGCAGCTATCAAGGCACTCAGCACTCTCTTGTGTCGGAGAGACAGAGACACAGGTGAGGAGAGTCCATGCCAGGGCTCAGCCTTACCTAAATGAGCAATGGATTCTTCCAGCGCTTTCACAGCTGCGGCACGAACCCTGGGGTCCTTGGAGTTCAGGTTCTTCGTTATTCCTTCCACCAAACCAATGATCACCGGGTTCAAGGCATCTTTCAGGACGCCTGTGATTTCAGCCAGCACGTCCAGCGCCTTCTGCTTCACTTTCTTGTGGCTGTCAGATATTCTCAGGACAAAATATTCAAAAATCTGTGAATAGAACAAACATGAAAGCTGGATTCACATGTCCTTGTTTGAAGAGTGGATGTAGCAGTCAGCAATGTAAAAGATGAGAGTGATCCTTTCTGCCAGGTCAGCACTTGCTTGCACAATTTCACTCTTTTCCTGTGGGCCACTCACTGGAATGGTGGCGCAACCTCATGCTGCTAGAAAGATTTTCTTCTGTTTTTAAGAGGTTTTGTTGGGGACAGAAGAGTTCCTATGGTATTTCACTCCATCTGTAAATCATTAAATCCATTCCATTTATTCATGCTAAAGACTACCTTTGCTTTAGAAGTATGGAAGCAGATGTTTACAATGCCCGGTTTTCTACACAGTTGCCTCAAGTACTGAGGGCAATTAGGATTTTGCCAAAACTACGGCTGGAGGAGATCTAAGTTTTCTTTTGTTTGTCTCAGCGGCAGTATCTGGAGAAGTGCAGGACTCTGATCAACTCTTCCAGGACGCAGACCATTTCTCTAAGTAACAGGTAGACTTCTGGAATTTAATGAGCTGTACAGCCCTCATTAGAGCAGGTTCAGTCCCTTGACAGACACATCATCAGGCACCTTTTCTTGGAGAAAGGGGAAAAGCAGCTACTGGGAGGAGATGGCAGAGATGAGTCCTTAGCTGTTTTCCTCCTTTTCCAAGGAGAAAAAAAGACCCCCCAAGAAGGGTGAGCACTGTCTTTACCAAGAGGAATAGGAACAAGGATGGAAATGAGAGCCAGAGTTGTGCCTGTGCAAGACTAGATGGAGTATATGGAAGTATTCTTAAAAAAAACCTGGGTTTAAACCATCCCAGTCTGATCTTCTCTTCCCTAGGTAAACCCATTTTTGGTCTAGAGAATAATTGCCATGCTTTCAGTGGCTGGATTGCCTTCACTTAACCCAGCTGGGAGTAGGAGAGAGCAGCAGTCACACCAGCAGAAAATTCTGTCATCATCTGATGAACAGCATCAATAGGCTCCTGCCAGACGTATACAGCTGGACTGAAATAACTTGTCCTGAAGCCTGGACCTGCATTAAATTTGTCTGGGTAAGAGGGACCAGCATGTCCCAAACAGCCAGGATGGAATGCCAAGACACACTGAATTAACTTTACTGCTACAGGCTTAGGAAAGGAGCTAAAGGAAAGGAGCAATGAAGATACCCTACATACTTGGACAATGTTAGTGGAGATGAGCTGGGGGCTGGTTTTGCACAGGTCTTGGAGGAGTGACACTCCTTCCATGCGCATCTGAAACCCGTTGGCCTCCAGGAGATTGTAAAGCTTCTGGAGCAGCTCCGTTTCTTCCTCAACCGGAGGTAACGTGACCTGGGCTTGTGCACGGTGTAGGAGGCATCCATCAGAGGTAGATTTCACCCTGGAAAATAAAACCAAATGAGGACCTGTTGGTGATAATACCTTCAGTAAATTGTGAGCAAAACATCTTCAGTAGCTTTTCTAATGATGTGATTTCAAGCTGGAAAGTCATGAGGCTCTGAAAAACAACGTGGACCTAATGACAATCATTTTGGGAGACAATCTGCAAGGAACGTTCTCACCAGTGCTCACTCAGAAAAAGCAAGGATAAGATGCATCTGATCTATCTTCAGATGGCTGTCAAGGCACACAGGTCACATTGCTTTGTGGAGAAAGAGACACACTACTTCCAAGTTTAAGTGGCTCCTCATATGGGATGTTTTTGTCTCATAATAAGGAAACTCATCACTCTGGAGAAGTGTCTCTACAACCAGGCATGACAATCTGCAAAAATAGCTCAGATGCATCTGAACAGATGAACAGGGTCATATGTGAAGGATTCAGAAAATCAGTCACAGAGATAAAAACAGAAGCCAGACACCCCAGAACTATGCTCACATTTCATTTGCTTCCCTAGAGACTAGATCCACAGCTTAACAACCCCCCTGGGAACAATTCTCCTGGATCAACCTGTCTCTTCCATGAGCATGGAAAGATGCTAGCTATGCTACTGAGGCATGTGGTCACTTTCCTGCCACTGCTGAGCGTGACAGAGCTAAATAAATCCCCTCTGTGATCAGAGGAGAACAGGTACAAGTAGCTCTGCAACTGCCATGAAGAGACAGCAAGGACCAAATTCCTGTCTTAAATGCTGATTGCAGCACAGGATGAAATAAACCAAACATGCTGTCTCCATCAAGCAAATCAGATGAAGGACAGGAATATCAAGACAAAAAGTCCACATTGAGACACCTGTTGCCTGAAGTTGATCAGGAATTGCATTGCTACTTACTACTCAAACTTGATACTGTTTCAGGGTAAGAAAACCATGATTCAGCCAGGCCAAACCACATGCATGAGAACTGCATCTTTGTGGAATGGCATCCTGCTTCTAGACTGAGACTTCTCATCAAAACACCCATCAGGAAAAGACTCCACTCAGATGAAAAAAAAGCCCTGGTTGAATTTCCTTGTCCCAAGTCAGGCAGCAGAAACTTGGCCCTGTCACAGCCTCCATACCACTGCCCTTGCCACTGCACTGGATCGTCTGAGCTGCAACCAATGGGGTCTTTTTGTCTCTCAGTTGTGAAAACCCCTCCAAAGAAGTTGTGTTCAGTGTAATGCAGAAGTAGACATTTTTTTATCATAGAGCATTTGTAGGGAAAGAGAACAATCTGTGTCACTGGCCATCTCTGCCAGAAAGATTTTCCTGAGGAAGAGACATGTACAGCTTGTCATGTGCTTTGTCACATCTGAATAAAGTGCTCAGTACTGTTTGCTAGAAGACAATGTGGCCTGGGGCTTCTTGGAGCCATCGTTCCTCTTCTTCACCAGCTCCTTGACAGATGGGCATTCAGCCTTCTGGTTTTCCATCCCCTACAAACACATAGAGAAACCCCATCAATCTTTAGAGTATAAAATAGGAAATTCCCTGTTTAAAACACAAGTTAGAACCAGGATCACTGCTACCAAGGCTTAGGGAAACATTTCCTAACTTGCAGATAGAAACAGCCCAGGGATTCAGTGATGCCAACTCTTTGCTTTCAATAGCCCAAGGCAGGCTATGGGTGCTACTAGACTGAGCAGCAGTCTAAAATCCCAAATTCATTAGTCTTCAGCATAAATGGGAATAATGCAAACTGGCAGGCAACAAGTGTTCGTAAACAACAGAAGCAACAGAAAAATCTGGACTCTCTGGGGGTTGGCCCATTGTGTTGGAAGGATTTGGTTCAACACTCACTCTCCCTCTGCCTGAACAAAGGCATGCTCCCTTCTGTAATGTCGATAAAAAAAATAAAATCCCCGCCCCCCCCACAAAAAAAACAAACAAACAAAAAAAAAAACCCAAAAAACAAAAACAAAAACAAAGGGGTTTCCACTGGATGCTGCTGAATTCACCAAGATTTTTCCAGTTCCACAGAGCTTGACAGCAGGGCAGTATTCCCAAAAGACTGTAACTGTAGTAACTAGGATTGACTTGGCCATCTTTTGTAAATTTGGAAATTTTTAGTACTACTACTTCCAGTATCTTTTGCAAAGACTCTGTTCTCTTCAGAAGCACTATTCTCACTTAATTGCTTTACTGGGGACAGAGGAGGGAGAGCATGGTGGGGGCTTACACTTAAATGTAAACCCATTTGCTCTCTTTCCCTTTCTTCTTTGTGAATGATATTGAAAATATTCCAAACTCCACTTTTTCCCTAATAACATCAATTTCTTTGTGGTTTGCAGATGAACAGGCTGAGGATTAACATCTCATTCCCAGGAGAAAAATGATTCAGTAGAAGAGGAATGAGATCAAGACAGATTGGGGATGTTTGATCTCATATTAGCAGTGGCAATACTTGCACCAAGGAGCCATTTCTACTGCCAAGCACTTACTTTCTTCTGCATTCTTGTCAGAATATCTTCCAGGTCATGGGTGGAAAGAGATCGCTCCAAAAGCATTTTAAATTTTTGATGATTGAGCAACATCTTCACCATCTCCTGTCCATAATGCCTAAGGGAGGGAGGGAGGGAGGAAAGGAAAGAAAAGTGAACAAAGAAAGGAAGAGTGTGAACAGAAGAGGCTTATACCTTAAACTCATCATGTGCAATCCTTGCACAAGAAGGCATTACCTACTCAGCAAAGAAGGAGATTTGCCTCCACTTGACACTGCACAGTGCTGTCAGATGAACACAGGAGGCAAGAGGAGAATGTGGGGCAACAGAAAAATACCATTTCACTCTGAAACTGTGGGTGTGCTCCTGTGGGATCAAAGGATCCCAGAGAACAAGCAAAACACATCTGCTTTGTTGTCAGAGCCTATTAGCAGTGTCTTGCTGCCATTGCACAATAATTTGCCTTTCTTTAACTGGCAGGGAAGCCAGGACAAAACACCTCCTGCATCCTATTGATTATTCTATACTATATGCATGCACAGGGGCAGCTAGTTGCTCTGGTGTTCTTGGCAGCTATTAATGGGAATTTCATCATCAGAGTAAGGGGACTTTGGTGGTTTGGGTTGATTTTGCCACTGGGAAACCACAGTTTTCTTCAAGAAGAAATTTGGAGGTCACTGAGCCACAGATAACAGCATTCTAGAAATCTGCAGACCAAGTTCAGAAAGACTGAATATGTTGGCTAAAGACCCCTGAAATATTTATAGGAATGTATTAAATTAATGAAAAACAAATGTTTGGGATCCTTCAGTAATGAATATTAGCCAACACTTTGGCTTTGTGTTGTGCACCTAAAGACAATCAAAACTGTTGGACTGGCTCATCTGAGCTCTTTTGATCTCAGTAAAGAATCCTTCAAGCCACAGGAAGTTGGCAATGCTCATTTCTGCTGGCCAACCTCAGGTTACCCAGTACAGTCATTTGCCCAGGCAAGCCAGAGCAGTGGTCAAAGCACCAAGGCTGACAGAGCTCCAGAAGCCTTTGGACAATGCTCTCAAGCACATGCAGTGACTCTTGGGGTCACTGCATATGACCAGGAGTGTGACTGGATGACCCTGATGGGTCCCTTCCAACTCAGCATATTCCATGCTTCTACGACCCTTATTCACACAGTGAGGGAACTTCATATTTCCTTTAGTTTCCACTCTTGTGGGGTTTTACCTTTATAACCAGGCACAAAAGGCTTTTCCTGTTTTAGGAGGTGAAATGAAGATCATTACCTTGTGTCCTGGTGACAGTCCTGAGCAAGCTTCCCTGCCACGTGTGCCAGCCTCTCAGCCCTGGCTGTGCCTGCCAGCTTTGTGACTCCAATTCTCTCCATCAGGGACAGGAGGAGCTCGGCCCCACACTTCCGCACCTGGGCGTGACGGCTCCTGGGAAGGAGAGAGCAAACCCTGGGGCACAGGGAGAAGGAGCAGCAGCAGCACAGGCCTTGGCCAGAGCCTGCTCCCTGTCCTTGCTGGGGGAAGGAGGCCTGGCTTCTCCCTGCAACTTTAGACACCGCTAGAAGGTTCTGAACTCAGGTAAACACAAAGCTAGCATTCTACAGAAGGACTGCCTGCAAGGCAGAGGGAGGAATTCAGTCTCCCTGCACTCTCTGATACTCAGCTCCTTTCACAGTATTTACTCTGAGAAAGATTAAGGAAATAGATTACACATGAATGATTTAGAAATTAAAGATAACTCATGCTGACCCATCAGAGGGCAGCCAGTACACAGAGCTGCAGCAGGACTGAGACTCTTTCCACCCATGATCCCCAAATCTGCAGACCTCTGGGAAGAAACAAATGCAGGGAAAACACATTGTGGGCCATGAAGTTGCAGAATATCCAGCAATGCAGCCTGTTTCTTCTGTGAGGCTTGGCAACGGATACATCTGAATGTTTTACCCTATTCCAAAGCTGAGGAAAGGAGGGACAGGCAGTTTAGCCAGGCTGTCCTGTTCTAGAGAGTGTCTCTTGGGAACTATCAGGCCCAGCACCAATATTTAAGGCAGCATTTGCTTCAACTGTCCCATGGCAGTCAGGCTGTGAAGGTGCCTTTAAAGGGATTCATCATCCCAAGGCTAACATGAAACATGAGTTTGAATAGAAAGTAGAGTTCTATGGCCAGGACAGTCATACAAGACTCCTTTTGGCAGGAGCTGCACCTGCTGTGCAGGCTGTGCCACACCCAGCAGATTGTCTCCCATGTGCTCCACGCCTCAGCAAGTACCCTCCTCCTTTCTCAAGCTAATGGCATCATGAGGAGACATGGTTTTCCCAGGGCCCCTGTGGTTAGTGCTGTGAAATACCAAACAGCACTCACAGCTGCAATTGCAATTGTCCCTCTTGCCACAAAAGCACAAGGCTCTATCCTCAGGCTTTGCAGGCACTTTCACTTCCCCACCAGTCACCACAGCTAGGAAAATCTGACAGCCTGGGAGAACTCCAGGAAGCAGCAGGAAGCTGAGTCAGAGGACCTTTCATTTGGGTATCAGGAAAAAGGTTTTTCACCCAGACGGTGGTTGGGCACTGGAACAGGCTCCCAGGGCAGTGGTCACAGCACCAAGCCTGACAGAGTTGAAGAAACATTTGGACAACAATCTCAGGCACTTGGTGTGACCCTTGGGTTGTTCTGTGCAAGGCCAGGAGTGGACTCAATGGTCCTGATGGGCCCCTTCCAACTCCCCATATTCTAAAGTTCTGGGATTCTGAGAACTAATAGGCTGCAGGAGGGCAGAAACAGGTGACAAGAAGAGAGAAATGATGTTGATTGGAGAATGAAGTCACTGAGTTCACAGAAGATGCAGCATACAGGACCCTTCCCTCTCAGCATTCCCATTCTCTGTCTCATCCCTTCTCCCTCCCACACACTAGAAGGTGAAGAATATCACTAAAAGAAGAACAACCTACTTGACTCCCATGTCCATGAGAGCAGTCATTGCTCGTGCAGGAGTCACATTCTCCACCATGATCCCCAGGGTCTGACTGGCTGCTTTCTGAACAAATTCTGGGGAGTTGGACACCATCTGCAGAAGGACCCGAGCAACCTCATCCACCTCAGAGTCCATGTTCTTCTTCAAGGTCACAAAGAGCTCTCCCAGAGTGACAATTGCAGAGTAGGACACCTTGGAACGGAGGTTGGCCACCTGGACAAGTCATGAGGGGAAACATAAGAATCACCTTGAAAAGAAAACCAGTTGCCTTCAACAGAAGTCCCAGAAAATGACAACACATCCCACTGTGTCCAGAGAAACATCAAAGTACAGTAAGAGCAGGAGAGCACAAGTACAGAAAGGCTTTTACTCTGGCACCAATTTCTGGTCTCAGACCTGCTTACTGCAGGCCTAAAAAAAATATTTCATTCAAGTGTTCTACTTAACCCTTCTAAAATGTTCACAGCTTTGATTTTAAGCCCTTTGACTAGAAAACTGAAGCAAGGGCTGCTTTCAAATCATAAAAGCACAAATAATAAAGATAGAAGAGTCAGGTGCTCCTGTTCAAAAAACAACACCAGCAGCTGAAGCACTCAGCCAGGAAACAGAAAACACAGGCTCAGACCCAGAGACCAATTTGCAGTGTTGAATTACAGCTTGGGCAGAGACTGGGACTCTGGCAAATAACCTCATTAGTGTCTCAGTTTCTGCATTTGCACATTGCATTATAAGTGCACCACACTCAAAGACAAGTGTCAGATACCCAACTTACCAGTAAATACAGCTACATGTACCCACAGATCCTACAGATAGCTGACAGACATTAGAAATAGAAGGTCTAAAAGCAGAAATGAAGGCAGACCCTGAGCACACATGGAGACGAACAAGCAGATACCTGCTCTACACACCATGTATGAAGTATGTGGGACAATTCAGAACAATGTTCTCACCTCGTTGGTAACTGCCAAGCAAATGTCATGAAGTCTGGAAAGCAGGACCTCTGAATGGGACCCAGCCAGGTGTTTGATGTTGTAGAGTCCCTCCTCCTTCAGCTCCCTGAAAGGCAGAAGATTATTTTTTTCTCTCCACCAAGGCAGCACCTGCTGAGATTATCAGGCTGGCAGCTCAGTCAAACAATGGGAGGTGCTTTTCAAGGAGTACTTAATTTAGTTATGGAAAAGGTTGCCACAGGATGATGTGGCTGTCAAAAGCCTACACAAATCCAAGAGGTGAATAGAGGGGTTTCAGAGTGGCCATTTAAGCAGACAGCCTTTCTGAAATCTCTGGCACATGATGCCCCCCTGGCACTGCTTCCTAGAAGCTGTAGACCAGACCAAGCTGCTGTTTCTTGTCACCTCCCTGTGCCTGTCCCTGAGACACAGTCCCACCTGGCTGTTTTTGGGGCATTTTCCTTCTTTGTCAGCTGCAGCAGGCAGTTCAGCACTGAGAGTCTGCACTGGCACTCTGGAGCTGATTTTCCCCTCTGCCATCTAGGCCTCTCTGTCACCCCCTCCATTCCACCTCACACATTCCTCAAAAAAGCAGCAGGATGTCCCAGAAGATTCCACCCCTGAGCAAGAACTGTTGAAACTCTGGCTTTTCCCAAAACCCCCTACCTAAAACAACCCCCACAACAGCAACATGTTATTTAAAAGGTGCAAACAACTCTGTCTCTCAGCACTTTGTGCAGGGCCTCAGCTACAGGAAGGAATGTGAGGCATCAGGGCTGCAGCACAGGGCTGGCGACTGATCCCACTGGCACCCCTGAGCGTCATCCGGATCCCCCACACCTGCAGAAGCTCTCTGCACCTCACAGGACACCCAAGAGAAATAGGGAAGAGAAAGCAGAAGAGAAAGGACAAAACAAAGGTGACTGCACAAGGAGATGCATCGTGGCAGATTTTTCATGCTCATCCCAGTGTGTATGGAGTCCTTACCCCTGTGTGAATGAAGCATCTACCAGGGAGAGATCAAAAGGACATTAAAAAGGAAACCAATATCACCTAACATTTGTAGGGTTATCACCTCTGGGCCTCCTTCTGCCTGTGTATAATTTTGGGACACATGGTGAGTGTTGACAAAACATCTCAGGCCCATATGAAGCAGTGAGAAGGAAAAAGTTGAATTCCAAAAGTGCAAGATTCCTAGAGGATTTCATATCTTTTTCCTTCTCTTCTGCCATGAGCCCTTCAGGAGTAATGAGAGGCTGAGGGACTGGACAGCACAAGTCCCTGGAGGAACTCCCTGGAGCTGCTTCTGGGACTCCCATGCAGGAGGTCACAGGGAGACGCTGTCACCTGCCATTGCTGTCAGCAGTGGGGGCAGAGAGGAATCTTACTCAGTCCCACTGGGCCAGTGGCCCAAGGCACCCAAATGTCTACACTCAAAACTTCTGCCATCCCCTCAAGGTTTCCTTTGCAGCTCCATGGAACAACAGGCAAAGCGAGGAAACAGCACGGAGCTGCTGCAGCTGGAGCAGTGCTGCAGAGCAAGGCCAAGAAAAGGCTGCTCTCAAATCTTTATCCTCTCACTGCTCTGGAGTGGTTTCACGAGTGCCCTTTGTCCACTCTGGGCTCTCGGGGGCTCAGAGGTACTAGCAAGACACGATTCTAACCTACCTTAATGCCAAGAGGGACACAGAGTGAACAAGGCCTTTCTTACCAGTCATCGCTGCTGAGCAAGGAGAGTGCCTCCAGCAAGGAGTGCTGTGGGTCTGGAGAGGCTCTGTCCTTCTGCCCATGCCCACGGAGCGGCTCCTCTCGGCGCTGGGCACCAGTGGCCGTCTGCGAGGTCACTGCAAGGAGAGGGTCGGCCATGGGCGCTGCGGCCCGGGCAAGGCACCCCGCCATGGAGCGGCCTGCAGCCCCATCTCCCAGCCAGGGTTCCCTGTGGTGCCAGCTGGCACTGGCTCAGAGACTTCCCTGCTCTCTGGCTCCTGGGGCTCCTTGCTTTCTCCCAGCCCCCCAGCTGGGCACAGCTCCAGGCTAAACCTGACAATTGCCCCGCAGCCCCAGCTCCCCAGGGCAACAGGTACCACGGCCAGCGGCAGGTTCCTGCAGCCGCAGAGCTCCCGCTCCCTGCCAGACAGCGCTGACCAGCAGCACTCGCTACCCAGGAGGGAACCCCTCAGTGCCCCTCTTGTCTCAGCACCCTGATTTCCCCAGCCCTGAGGACAGGGGCCCTCTGCAGCTCCCTGAGGAGAGACCTGCAGCTGCCTGGAGACAGCACCAAGCCAAGCCTGAACAGGCCAGCCCTGCTGGGCCCGGCTCAATCCCCACGGAGCAGCTACCAGGGAACAGCCATACCTGACCCTTCCCACCTGACAGCGCCTCTGTTCCCACGGACTGCAAATATTCTAGACAGCAGGCAGCTGAGTGCACATACATTTTAGTATCCCTACTATTGTGAAGGGAGTACTTTATGGATGTTGTTCTTTCCAAACATCATCAATCTGTACTCTTTCAGAGGTGCACACTGCCTGTATTTCAAAGATGCTGAGGTGAAATTTGTCATCTAATGGATGTGTTTGCAAACTCAGTAGGTTCTAAGCTTTCTCTTGTGGAAAAAAATGTACTTTCCAGACTAGACAGTTGATTAAAAAGGTTTCCAAATGCACTCTGAGGATAAAAATATGCAAATACAGATCCACATTGTTGGCAGACACACTCTCTTGTTGATCAGTTGACCTGGGTTTGCCTTAATTAAATTTATGGTAAGGAAAAAAACTTACAGGGTATGAAGAAAATCAGATGATAAATGCATTTCTTATGAAACCCATTTGTCATCAAAAGCACTGTCAATCAAAAATTTCATGTTGTGCACTAAAAAGCTCCTTTTCTAATGTGTAGATGAAAACATTTGAGCTGTCTACAATGATGGATTATAAATATTGCACAGAATCTTGATGAACTGCCCTAGACTTTATAGGGTTTTTGTGCTACCTTGCATGCTCTCACAAAATATGGAGGAACCATAACAAGAAAAATATTCAGACAGGAGCTAATCTGGGTGTCCCTGAGGTACCCCAGCCACTGACACCAGTGATGTCACTGCAGAAGTCTGTAGACATACACATCTGGATTCAGTATGAATGGAGAGCCACCTCGGCCTAGCTCTGGTCAATTCTGAACATGGAAGTAGTATCACTAGAAAACAGCATTGAAGTATCACTCCTAGCTGCCTTCTTCTTATCTCACCCTGCTTGGGATCACAGCACAGGCAGGCTGCCCACAAAGGAGAGACAGGAGCCACTAGGGACTGTCTGCTGTGTATTTCCTGCAGGCAGCAAACAGCCTGGGAGCAGCAGGCAGCCCCTCCTGGTGTCATCGGCTGCACACGGCCGCTGTATTTGCTGGGTGACACAGGAGGCACTGCTTGTTCCCTCTTGGCACTGCAGGCTGTGGGATGGCAGCAACGAGGAGCCTTCGGGCACTTCTGGGAGCAGCAGCAGCACGACTGCACCAAGCTGCTGACTGCCCTGCAAAGACAGCCCTTGCAGGGATAGCAGAAAAGCTGGCTGCAGAACTGGACAGCAGCACAGGCAGTGGGCCAGATGGTGAGTGAGCAACTGATGGTGGTGGTTCTTGCAGGTGCACGGTGAGCACACCCTGGCAGACTGCCCTGCAGCTCACCCTGCAGCCACAGCTGCCTCCTGGCACCAGTGCTGTAGTTTGGACTATCAGGATGGGCAAAAGCCAGAGCTTAGGCCTTTACACTACTTGATTCAGCTCAACTTTCCAACAGAGCTCTAAGAACCACTGCTCCAGCACTCCCAAGCTGGAGTAACTCAAAAGTAGATTTGCTGTTCCTTCTCAGGACAGACTATGGACCCAAGATCCCAGCTGTGCTGGCTGAGGCAGGAGGCAGTTTGTACTCCTTGTGCAAGGAAAAACCTGTGTGGAGAAAGCTGCCATGGAGCAGGCTTACCTGAGGAGCTGCGTGGGAAGCTGCCATCCCCATGGATGATGGGCCTATTGGGCAGTAAGGACACATTGTCCTGCTTCTTCAAGACCTTCTTCTTCAAGGCACTACCAGGGTGTTTTCTCTGCACTCTAGAAGCTGTGCCATCAACAGGTGGTAGGCTAAAGCCTGCAGGGACCAAAGAGGAGCTTCTAAGTGGAAGGCACTAGACAGGGTGATGATGGAAAGGGTGAGAAAACTTGCCAGAGCTGGGTAACATCTCATTGTTATCCCAAAGAACTTCACATATAACAATGGCACACTAATATGGGAAAAAGAATCACAGATTCCTAGAAGAGTTTGGGTTGGAAGGCACCTTTAGGCACCATCTAGTCCAACCCCTGTGAGCAGGGACATCTTCATCCTGATCAGGTTGCCCAGGGCCCCATGTAAGCTGGCCTTGAACACCTTCAAGGATGGACCAACAACAGCTTCTCTGGGCAAACCCTTCCAGCTTTTCATCCCCTTCCTTTAAAAAAAAAATCTCTAATATCTACTTTAAATCTACTCTCTTCTAGCTTCAAACCAAATTGCAGTAATGCTTCCCCTAAGAAACAAGGAAACCCAGTACTGCTTTGTTTTTGTTTTCCTGTTCCAGAGGCTGGCAGGGGAAGTTACCAGAGAAAGTGCAGATAACCTTGCGTGCTGCCCTGGGGCTGAGTGCTGCCTCCTGAGGGCCCTGCTGCCGCCCTCGGGCAGCGCTCACAGCCCTGCAGGCAGAGCCCCTCGGCCAGGATTCAGTCGGGAACACTGCTTGCTCCTGGGGCTACAGCAGAAGCACTGCATGGGGGCTTCAGCACAGCTCTACAGCACCAGCTCCTCAGCAGGGAGTGGCAGGAGAAGGATCTCTGGTGTTTTCATGAGAAGGAGTTGCATTTTGTTTCTTCCAGGTTGCACCCTGGTTGAAAAGCATTCTTTTGGACTCACCTTGCCTGAAGACTGCTCTCCAGGAGAGAGTCTGAAGCTCTAGTGTGCTTTGCAAGACAGAATTTTCTACTCTGAAAGACTTTTGAGGTGAAGGGGGGAAACTGATATTCTGTTACTGACTCACTGAGGCCATGGGCAAGACACTTCATGCCCCTGTATTTTTCTTTCAGAAACAGAATTAAATCCCAAGCAAGCTTCCACTCAAATGCAAGTGGAACAGTCCCCCAGTCTGACTGCAACACTGCAAAGGGCAAGCAAGTGGTCAAAAAGGACCACCACAAGTGTAGCCACCACTTACTTGCTTCAGCTTCATCCCCGGGCTCAACTGTCTCCAGAATGGGTTGCAAGGATGTGTTCCTTTGCCTCCTTTTCTTCATCTCTCTCTCCAAAATCTCTGCATCCTTCCGCTCTAAGTTCTTTTGAGCCAACATGCACAATGCAGCACGGATCTAGGTGCAATGAAAATGCATCATAGACTGTAAGGAGAGACACACAAACCAGACACAACATCTCCTCAGGAGCACAGAGTCCACAGAGTGCCATAGATTTCAATGCAGCTCCATATCCATTCCAAAAGTTTCAGAGGAATGTCTCCCGTCCTCACCTTGGCAATTACACACAACCAGGTGGAACATTTCTGTGCCACAACCTTACACTGCTCCAATTGCAGCCTATGTCAGGAAGCCCTGCTTGAAGCATGAAGGTCATAGGAGTGCTCCAAGACAGAGGAAGAGCTGACACGGCCAGTGAGCAGGCAGTTCAGTTCCTACGGGCCATGGCAGGAGAATAAAAACCATGCGCAATATCCAGCAAGGAGGGGTAATTAGCTGTTGCTTAACACTCATGGCCAGGAATTGCAGCTGTTTCTCACTTCCTGGCTTCTGAAGGACTCAGCTCTAAAGGACTCTGAAGGACTTGGTCTCTGACATCAGGAGACCAAAATGGGGAGTCATATGAAAACAAGCTGCAGAAACACTGCTGTTAATGAGCAGAAAACTTGAGAATGAGAGGGCTGTGACATACAGCCACAAAGGTAACCAGGAAAAATCAAACTCTCCCATTTTCTTTTTCAGACTTGCTTACACACAACATTAGAATCTTTGCTTCTCTGCTTCCAAGGATGCACTTTGCCCACGTTCACTGATGTGTAGCTTGTTCTGTCATTCAGAACTTCTCTAAAACAGCCTTTGCACATAAAGAATACTTCTGACATGACCTTAGCACCATCTGCAAACCAGACACCTTGACACCACTGGAAACAGCCAAGCAATTGCTCTCTAGTTGTCAAATATATTCCCAAGAGAATCCACATTGCCCAGGAGAGGATGATTATGATTTTCAGTGACATTTTGGGCCAAGCACTAAACAGCCACTGGAAAGGAAATCTGCTCATCCCTGTCCTTCTCCCTTACCTTTCCAAAACCTTCCCTCAGGTCTGTGTCACTCGTAAGACCAGGATCGGTGTGATGATCCATCTCCTTGGCCTGGCTCAGTGGGAGGCCTGGAAATGAAAGCAAAGGTTTGTGTAAATCTCTGGCAGATGTCAAGCCCCCAAAACCACAATGCTGGGCAACAGGCAAGACAGGTTCCAGATTGCAGAGCCCTCAGAAGACACAGAGACTGTGACTGAGAGCAGCAAGGTACAATGCCTAGAGCCTCTCCCAAGGGATGGGCTACTGGCAGCAGACATGACATTACTCTGCTGGCCAGCAGACTGAAACCTGCTGCATGATGAAGGCCCCAGCCCCTGGATGCTGGAGAGCCTCTGTGTCTGACAGAGATGGGCAGAGATGGAGATTGCTCTTGACAGCAATTCTTATCTGCTCTTATTCATGCTGATATTAGTAAGCATCTTCTTTTGGTTCCTAAAAGTCCCAGGTTCTAATACCTGGATGCATTTAGATCAACATTTTCTTCTCTTTGTTGGAATATTTTAGAGGACATGCAAAGAAAAACTTAGCATTGCAGGAGTGTTACCCAAACATGAACTGTGTTCTTGACACTAGATAATTCATTTTCCCCAAGGATTTTCCTTCTGAACTGTATGAGAGTGGGCCAATTTTGGGCCAGCCTGACTAAAGGCTGATTTTCTAATTGCAAGAAGAACAATGGAGCTCATTCTGAAATACTCTCCAACAGAGCTGTTAGAGCTAAGAGAACTAATTCTTTACATGGTTTCACAGAGGGTAAATTCATACAGCAGCCAAGCAGTTTGAGAGGAATCCCTGTCCTAAAATGGGATTCCTTCACCCTGTAGAATGCTTCAGTCAGTAATAAAAGTGGGCCAGCTAAGGATTAATGTCATAGGTCATTTCTAGTCCAGAATGAGTCCAGAAAAAAAGTCACCTTCCTTACTGAGCAATACTTCTCCCTAGCTGCATTAAGCATTCCAGCTGCACATCAGCAATTAAGGAGTCATTCCAAAGGGGCTGTACCCAGGATTTGCCAGAACTAACCCGGAGCAAAAGGATCAGGTCATCTGATCCATTCTTCTGCATCAGCAGAATTATTTCTTCAAGTCTCATCTGTCCCATCATGACACACCCAGAGATGGCAGAGGAACAACAACAGTGTCATTGAGGCTTTCAACTTGAAAGCATTGGCTGAGCCAGATGCACCAGAGAGTGCATTTTGTCTGGCACAATGCCACTTGTCAGGGATCAGGCAAGGCAGGGAGGGAGGACAAGGCAGAAGGCATCTCCTCCCCCAGCCTCAGTCTGCAACACTGACACAGGCAGAGAGCCAGGGAAGAGATTTGTCATGATGAACCTGCCATAGGTGGCTTTGGGCCACTCCTGCTCCTGCCACTCAACAATTCACACTGCAGGAATTTTCACTGCACCACCAGAGAACACTCCCAGTGACTGGACTCTGGGAGAGTCCACTGAGCCTGTCAAGCAATTTAAATGCATTTAAAGAAATTTTAAAAAGAATGGGTTTTAATCAAGCTTTCCAAATGTCACCTCTGAGTCAAGACCACAATGGTCATTTTAGGACAGACATGCCCTGTACCTACCTGCATGTTCAGAGTTCTCCTCCTTGCTTCTGCTGTTGGATCTTGGCCTGCAGAAAATGGAGGACAATGAACATGTGAGGAGGTAGAAAGAGAAGGGAGGGAATGCCTGTACCATGAAAGAAGGAAAACCGCCATAAGATGGGCACTCTGATGAAGGAGGAAATGCAACACAGAAACACACCAGGATGCAAAGCTGATTAATTTTCCTTAAGCTTTCCATTGCGGGAGTCACAGAGAGCTGGCCAAGCTCTGTGTGAAACAATAACCAAGTCCAGCAGAAGACTCATCTTGAGGTGCTTTGAAGCCCTGCCTCCTCTTCCCCACCACCACCTCTGCTCTTGGCACATTGGTGTTGGCTTTGACATTGTGCTGGGTCATCATAGATGGGCAAATTGCCTAAATACATGGGACACCTGGCTGTGCAAAATAACCACACTTTGGAACGGGAACACACAGGTGAACAGCACACTGCAGCAGCAGCAGACACCTTGGCTTACCTCATCTCCTGGGACTCCTGGGATTCCAGCTGCGGAGAGCTTTGCAGAGAGCCCACAGCACTGCCAAGAGGGGGATTTACTGCCTTGCCTATGGGGGGGATCAGAGGTGGTCCCAATGACCCCTTCTTCATATCCCCTCCACTTGAATACAGCAAGGAAGCCTGCAAAGAGTAGAACACAGTGCTCAGATCAAGCATGCAGCCTTGTCCCTATTCATGCCTCAAGACATTTAGATGTGCATTTAATTGGGACCTGGCAGGAAAAGACAAGGCAAACTGATGGAGCAGCTTGGCCCAGGATGGGGAATGTTGACCTAGGAAAGGAAAGTGGTGAGGGAGATCCCAGGGCACACATTTGGCACCTCTCCCGTTGTGCTCAGTTTTCTGCATTCCCAGCTGGAATTCACATATTTGACATCAAAATGTTCTGAGGTGCCACTGCCTCCACCTGGAGGACAGGATGTCATGGGAATGGGTTTAGATCACTATTCTCTCCCTGCCCCTAAGGTACCTCACAGCCAGTGCTGATCTCCAGCCACGTCCCCACAAAGCCATTCTGCAGGAGGCCAAAGCCTGCTCTTCTCAAGCCCCTCATTTCTTCTGCTGCTGCCCTTCCCTCCTACACTTCCCCAGCAGCCTTTGAGCCCAGATGCTGCTGCTGAGCTCTCAGGATGCTCGCTGCTCTCCAGCCCCCACACATCCACCATCTCAGCCTCACTGGCTTTCAGGATGTTCAGCAGAGCTCCCTGCCCTGCTGCTCTCTGCAAGGTCTCTGCCTGCCCAAGTTCCTCCAGGGCCCCCATGCCATGGCCAGGAATGGGAATGGAGGCAGCAGGGGCAGATGCACACCCTTTGTTTGTATCCCATCATTTCTGGGCCAGCTAAAGAACCAAATCAAGACCTGTTCAGCTTCAGTGAGAGGGACAGTTCCTGTCAGGGAGACACTGGACCTTTCTCAGCAAGGCTGAAATCAAGTATCCAAGCCTTTGATTGGACATTTTGTCTACCAAAACTCTTGTTCATCTGCCTCCTCCTGCACCCCATGGCAAACCCAAAACAACTGCAGCTCCTGGTCCTGCTGCCAAGGCAATTGTGTGCCTGGGCTCTGGGCTGCTCTCCCCATGGCCACCTCCCACCCCTTCCCTCTGGACAAAGCCATGCCACAGCACACAGCTGCGCAGAAGCTGATGAAGTCTAGAAATAGCAGCAGAGACAACTGCAGAGGGCATGGCTGTACAAGTCAAAAGCTGAGACAACCTGGAACTGACTTTGCAGGACTGCCTGCTCCAGCAAAGACCTTTTTCCATCCCAACCAGACACAGCTGACCAAAAACACCACCAAGACATAGACATGGCTCACAGATACCCATAGGTTACTAAATCTAGAAGGACAGCTTGTCCAGATTGGACAACTTTAGCTGCTCAACTTTAGCTGCTGCTGGTGTTTTCTCAGCCATGAGACAGAGGAGGAACCACAACAGAGCCCAGAAACCATTCAAAGACCTCTCCTGTTATTGACACATGCTGAGGATATGAAGTCTGCACTCTACATCCACTGCAGAGACAGCCTGAAGCACAGTGTCCAGCTGAGCTCTTCTTTGGCTCAGCTGCTTCCCTGAGGTCACACCACAGGAAAAGATCTCCAATCTCTGCCTCCAGCACATAAACTGAAAATCTACTGCACAGGACGTAGTTTGGTCTCCTTACCTTATAACATTTTTCTTCTGAACTCTGCTCCTGGTGTTTTCTACTGTCATTATCATAGCCAGTGCCAATGTCCTTGTTCTCTTTCTCCATGCTGTACATTTTATTATTGTTAGAAGAAGGAGAGCTGATCCTGATGGGAGGCAATGGCTTTGAGGGAAGGAGCGAAGAGGGACATGGCCGGAAAGACGTGGAGAAAATGAACCTAGTCACGCCTGCAAAGTGGAGGAATTTTCACTGCACCACCAGAGAACACTCCCAGTGACTGGGCTCTGGGAGAGTCCACTGAGCCCATCAAAAAACTGAAATGCATTTAAAGAAATTTTTAAAAGAATGGGTTTTAACCAAGCATTCCAAATGTCACCTCTGAGTCAAGACCACAATGGTCATTTTAGGACAGACATGCCCTGTACCTACCTGCATGTTCAGAGTTCTCCTCCTTGCTTCTGCTGCTGCATCCTGACCTGGAGAAAATGGAGGACAATGAACACGTGAGGAGGTAGAAAGAGAAGGGAGGGAATGCCTGTACCATGAAAGGATGTAAACATTCTTAGCGTGGGCACTCTGATGAATGAGGAAATGCAGCACAGAAACACACCAGGATGCAAAGCTGATTAATTTTCCTTAAGCTTTCCATTGCGGGAGTCACAGAGAGCTGGCCAAGCTCTCTGTGAAACAATAGCCAAGTCCAGCAGAGGACTCATCTTGAGGTGCTTTGAAGCCCTGCCTCCTCTTCCTCACAACCATCAGTCATTCCTCAACTGTCATCCTAACTCCCCAATTCTGCTGTCTCTCCTTTTGGAGCCAACTGGCTCCTACAGCCACACTGAAGCAGCAAGAGCTGCTCAGCTGAGACATGAGACTGTATGGAGGGCAGCTACTTTTGTACAGATGCCAAAGCTTGACTTTGCCTGCTCATGCCTTAACCTGGTGACAGTCTCATGCTACATGTGGTCAGAGCACTGCTGTCTCCCGAGAATGCTATGACACCTCCTGGCTCTTTCAAGAACAAAAAGGCTTTTTCCAACTCAGCTGCTAGGGGAGGATATTCAGATTGCACTTTAAAAGCCCTCCCAAAGATTTCCAATTCAAATGATACTTCTGTGTCTCCTTCTTTATTGTTATCACTCGGATAAGCTTGACAGCTACATTTTCTCTCCCATATCCAAGCCAATATCTTTCCATCAGGTACGGTCCTGTAACTCTTGTCTACCACCTTGCCCGCTTTGATCTTAAGCCCAGATCAAAATATTAAACATTGATCAGATTATACATCTATACCCCAAAAGTTCTCTGGCATCTCATTTCACAGTGGAGGCCCAGGCACAGAGAAATTATTCCTGATGTTTACAGAAGCAGCACCTGAATTTGCAGACCCCTCTCCAGTAGCCAGTATTGGCCCATACATAATCTCATGGGTGCAGAAGTTAACAGTCAAGAATGACAGCATTCAAATATCTGCAGGACCCAGACCCAAGCAATTCACTTCCCAAAAAAGAGCACAACCATTACAAAGGGAATCAATAGCCAAGTCCAGCAGAGGACCAATCCTGAGGTGCTTTGAAGCCCTGCCTCCTCTTCCCCACCACCACCTCTGCTCTTGGCACATTGGTGCTGGCTTTGACATTGTGCTGGGTCATCATAGATCGGCAAAATGGGGAATACACAGAGGTTTGCCTAAATACATGGGACACCTGGCTGTGCAAAATAACCACACTTTGGGATGGGAACACACAGGTGAACAGCACACTGCAGCAGCAGCAGACACCTTGGCTTACCTCATCTCCTGGGACTCCTGGAATTCCAGCTGCGGAGAGCTTTGCAGAGAGCCCGCAGCACTGCCAAGAGAGGGACTTACTGCCTTGCCTATGGGGGGGATCAGAGGTGGTCCCAATGACCCCTTCTTCATATCCCCTCCACTGGAACACAGCAAGGAAGCCTGCAAAGAGTAGAACACAGTGCTCAGATCAAGCATGCAGCCTTGTCCCCATTCATGCCTCAAGACATTCAGGAATGCATTTAACTGTGTCCTGGCAGGAAAAGACAAGGCAAACTGATGGAGCAGTTTGGCCTAGGATGGGGAATGGAAAGGGAGATGATGAGGGAGAGACCATGGCACATATTTGGCACCTCTCCCATTGTGCTCACTCTTCTCCAAAAGTGGCTTCATTCCCAGCTGGCATTCACATGTTTGACATCAAGGTGTTCTGAGGTGTCACTGCCTCCACGGGCATTTTGGATGTCATGGGAGAGGCTTTATAACTCCCTGCCCCTAAGGTACCTCACAGCCAGTGCTGATCTCCAGTCATGTCCCCACAAGGCCATTCTGCAGGAGGCCAAAACCTGCTCTTCTCAAGCCCCTCATTTCTTCTGCTGCTGCCCTTCCCTCCTACACTTCCCCAGCAGCCTTTGAGCCCAGATGCTGCTGCTGAGCTCTCAGGATGCTCGCTGCTCTCCAGCCCCCACACATCCACCATCTCAGCCTCACTGGCTTTCAGATTGTTCAGCAGAGCTCCCTGCCCTGCTGCTCTCTGCAAGGTCTCTGCCTGCCCAAGTTCCTCCAGGGCCCCCATGCCATGGTCAGGAATGGGAATGGAGGCAGCAGGGGCAGATGCACACCCTTTGTTTGTATCCCATCATTTCTGGGCCAGCTAAAGAACCAAATCAAGACCTGTTCAGCTTCAGTGAGAGGGACAGTTCCAGCCAGGGAAAAGGTCTGAGAGCTCTGCTGACAGCATAGAAACTGGAAATTGACCACACTGCACTTAGCTTGGTCTCCTTACCTTATGTCCTTGTCCCTCTGAACTCAGCTCCTCTTCTTTTCTCCTGCCCTCAGCATACCCAATGCCATCTTTCCCATTCTCCCGCTCTCCGCTGCATATCAGGCTTGTCTTGGTAGAAGGAGAGCTCTTCTGGATGGGAGGCAATGGCTTGGAGGGAAGGAGCATAGAGGGACTTGCCAGGGAAAACCTCTTGGCAAGCGGGTAGCCAGACAGGCCTGCAAAGTGGAGACACAAAATATAAGAGAAACCAAAATGCAAACCCAAAGCATCTGAAGCTCCATATCTCGTGGGACACATTCCCTGCAAACTTCTAAACAGCTGCACAGGGCTACATTCTCTTGCTGGCAGACACTTGAGGCAGGCCAGGGGAAAACCCTGACCTACTTCCACAGGGATGCTACAGGAGCACCCTGGCCTCTGGGCTGCCCTGGGACAGCAGGGAGCCCAGAGCCCTGTGCTCTCCAGCAATGGCTCAGCTGCACAAGCACGCTCCTGCTCCTCTCCCTGCCCCACAGCTGAGCAGCCCTCCAGCTCCACAGGCACTGGCAGCAGCACAGCTCATTGCAGGGCCACATGCAGGGCACAGCTGTTCCCTGGCAATGTGCACAGGCTCTCTGGGCTGCCACAAGACCCTTCCTCCCACCAGAGATTGGCCCAGCTCTACCCCCTCACCTCTGTGTGAGGCTGAGCCATGCTCACAGGGGAAGAAGTGAGTTAGGTGAATTCCCACCTTTATCATTAACATATCTAATGGGTGTGGCACTCAAGGGGAAGAATTTTTAATTTTAGAGAAAATTTATTTGGGTTCATTTTTCATGGAACTAGCCTGCATTTAATTCCTATGAACAGTATGGAGCTGGCAAGTCTGAAGGGAAAAGGCGAAGGCTCCAATGAGAAGAGGAGAAAATATTCCTTCTTCAGTCTGGCCCGTGAATCCACAGGAAAAACCCACACAGCTATGACTGCTATTTCTGTAAACCACCAAGTCCTGTCAGCAACAGGCAGGCCTTATTGGTGTTTCTGTAGCACTGTAATACCATCCTCAGGGTTGGACCTGACCAGCAAGCAGAGGAAGAATGGGAAATTTATCTGTAGTGAGACCTGACATTGATGGCAAGGAAAGCAAGAGGACTTGCATCTCATGACCATGTCCAGTCTGTGCTCAGCTGTGGCCACAGTCCCTGTCCTGGCTGACAGTATGAGTGATTTGGCTGCTGTCAAAAAGGAGAAAGCAGAGTAAACTAATGACAGAATGTTGTGATGCCATGGGCATCCTTGTAGGATCATCTGTATCTGTCAGCCACCTACTCTGACCCAGAGCCAGCACTGAGCACCATGGAGCAGTTTTCCCTGAAATATGGTGGGATTGTTTTTCCATTTGGCTTCATTCTTTCAGCTCCTTCCTATGCTCACCTTTTCCTTCAGAGGTTTTTCCTTTTCCAGTAAACTCCATCTTTGAACCCGTGCTTCTGCCTGGCAGAAGGATCTGGGTTTGAATTTGGGAGCACTCTCAGTGTAGCCAGCGACAGGAGCTTGGTGCCCAGCCTCAGAACAAGGCCGGGTGACTCCTATCGCCAGCGCTCGGCACAGAGAGGCAGAGCCAGACGCGTCTGCTGCCGCTGCGGCCGTGCCAGCCACAACCTTCACAGTCTTCACAGCCCCAGCGTGGGGCTGCCCCTTTGTGACACAACAGCCCATGGGGCTGCCCCTTTGTGATGCAATAGCCCGTGGTTCTCTCATTTCCATGGCTGCAAAACCCCACCCCAACTCCATCCCTTTCCCTTCCCTTCCCAAGGGCAGCCAGCCTTAAGCCCAGCCTGGCCACAGCTGACGGTTTCACACTGTCTAGGAAGTAAACCCTCTCCAAAGCTACTTTTCAAGTCCTTTATTTCTGGAATTCCCACTCAGTTCTGGGTTGCAGCTGGTTGGTGTGGGAATTGGTTAATTTCTCTTCACATCAAACAAAGTGCTGGGACACAAACAATGGCACCATGCTGTGGAAGTTAAAGCAGCTCTGCACTCCCCAGTAGATGAGCCCACAATTCAGCTGGCCAATAGCTTTAGGGAACAAATTGACCATCCAAACATTCCACTTTTGCTCTGCTTCATTGTTCCAGTGGTTTATTTCCTGCTTTCTTGATTGCAGAGACACCCAAACCCAACATAAACATCATCTTCCTCAAAACATTTCTGACCCTGGCAGTTCCTGACAATTCAAAATTTTCTTCATAGAAATAGCACTTGGCAGGTCATTCTAAAATACTCTCCAACAGAGCAGATAAAACTAATCATCCTTGATTTGGCAGAACTAAGCCTAACCCACGGGACACGTGGGTCTGATCCCTTCTTCAGCATCTGCAAAATTATTCTTCAAGTCTCATCTCTCTTATCTATTCAAAGATCTCTGCATTAGATGCCCCCAGTGTTCACTGGGCTGACATGATCAGTGTATCTGTAGGGTGTAAATTGGCCATGCAAAGTTCTCCATTGTTGTGCAAGGGGTTTATTCCTGCTTTCTTTCCTGCAGACACACCCAAACCCAACATTACAACACCTGCCTCAAAGCAATTCTCATTTGGACTGTCCCTGAAAATTCAAACCTATACTCAGAGTGTTTCCCTGTCCCCAGGGACAGGCTCCAAGGCTGGGCTCTCTCCTGCATGGAATGAAGAAGAGCTGCTGCCCTTGCCAGCGGCTCCGGGGTCTCGTGGTCAGTGCTTTGAATGCAGCTTTTTTACACACACTGCCTCTCTGGGCCAAGCAGCATTCCGGGACATTGGCAGCACCTCTGCAGGCCAACATCCTCCAGGCACAGCTGCAGGAACGAGATTGCAGCAAGTGCTGGCTGAAGGAGTCTCCAGGCTGCAGCAGCCCTTCACCTGCAGCAGAATCATCTTGTGCTGCCGTGGGAGAAAGCAAAGGGGGTGACGGGCTCTTTGCAGATGAGGGTCTCCTCCAAGTGCTGCTGCTCGCTGGGCTGATACAGCTGCTGGTGCCCTCCCCTGCAGATGTACCAGGAGCCTGTCTGGAAAAATAACACTGCCAGTGCCAGTGCCAGCCACCCATCCCTGCCATGGCCCTGCCCGCAGGGCGTCCTGCCTACCAAACTGCTCCAGTCAGGTGATGTCAGACACCATCAAAATACATTCAAACTATGCATTTTACACATTCTTTCCAAATCATGGCCATGCAGTCCACATGCTGGAGGCAGACTGCTCTTGGCAGAATGGGGGAAGCCCCAGCAGCTGCTCTCCCCATGGCTGGATGGCCATGGCAGCAAAGCCAAGTCTCTCACCGTGTCCACTGCTGTTGGGACCCAGTGCTTTGGACATGTTCTCACTGAACTCAGGCTTCTGCTACAGCAGTATTGTGCCTTCACACATTTGATAACTAAGAGTTGGAATGGCAAGGACTCCTTACAAGAGCTACCAAAAAAAAAAAAAAGAGGAGGGAGGGGGTGAGTGAGTTAGAATAGTTTGCTCCTTTTTAATACAAGCATACCTGGATTGAAGCAGGGACACTGGGCTAATCGTACTGGGGACTGGTTTGTAAGCCTTGTCTCTAGCAATTCCCACCAGTCTGCAAGCATTTTTTAGTAGAAAGGGGTAGATAAATTTTACTGCACATCCATGAGTAAGTTGAAGCCAGAACTCCAAGTACAAAACAAGTACTCCCAAATCGGCCACCCATGGGGAAAGGAAGAAGAAAAGCAGGTGAAACAAGTGCCACTGCAACTGAATTGCCTGCATTCATCCCATGGTCCAGCCTTTGTGGACAAAAGCACTTCAATTCAAACACACAGCTTAAGAGCAAGGAATTCAAGTGTTTTGAGAGCATTTAAAATCTGATTCCTATTACTTTCAAGGAAAGGTAGATGCTAAATTCCTTAAAAACACAAATATGTGTCTATTTGGGACTGCATCCTTCAAAGCAGGAATGGAAGTTCAGAATTGCAGAACTGTTTCCATTGGAAAAGGCCTTTAAGATCATAGAGTCCTCCCAATAACCTGTGACCACTAACACTGCCAAGGCAACCACAAAAGCATATCCCAGGAAATGTTTGGAGATGAGACATCTTTCTTGTCTCCTTTGTCTCCCCAGGAGCCCCTTGGCAGGAGAAATGCCCACATGGGCTTTATCTGACTCCTTTCCAACCAGCCTTTCCCTCACTCCCAGGTCGCATTTGCTCTGCAGGCTTCACTAGCTCGCTCAACTCAGAGGAGCTCTCAGAGGAGAAAATGCTGCCTGGCGTGGGGCTGTCTGATCCCTGTCCCATCTTGATTCCATCTGCCCCATTCCCTCTCCCATCAAAGAGACCGAAGGATCCCCCACAACCCCACGGTACTGCAGCAGATCCCGGGCACGTTCCCTCCTCCGCTCCTTGGTGGCCCTGGGGAGGCTCCAGAGCCCTCCCTGTGTGTGGGACAGCTGCTGCAGCACCGCTGCGCCTGCGGGCCAGCAGCGCCCAAGGAGCAGCTGCGCAAGTTCAGGGTCTGAAACAGAATCCTCAGGGCACACAAATGACAACTGGCATTTCAGGGGCTGGCAGGAGAAGCTAAATCCATCTGCTCGCTGCCCCTGCTAGCCATGGCCACGGTGATGCAACTGGAAGAATTGCCCCTGCCCAGGAAGCTCTCAGGTAGAAGAGAGGAGCAAAAGCCACGTGTTTCTGAGCTGCTAGCTCCCAGTGCCTCAGGTTTTCCTTCCAATTGCTAAAGGGTTTGGGCTATTTTTACTGTTTCAACCCTTGTTGTGCACCCCTGTGAGCAAGTAAGAACCACAAACCCTCTCCCTCAAAGTCTTGAGGTAGTGACAAAGCAGAACTTGTTCTGGTGATTTTCTCACTTCTAAAAGAACTTCTAAAAGAACTAAAAGAACTCACTTCTAAAAGAACTAAAAGAACTAAAAGAACTTTTCTCCTGGTGATTTTACAATCCCGTGCAGACTCTGACAGCAAACCCATGCTGTAGAGGAAAGATTGACCTTGGAATTGTAGGGCACTTTCTGGGTGGGTGTTTGTCTTGGTTTGACCCAGAAGTGAGTTTTTGGAAGGGTTATGGTCAAACCAGTCAGTGGCCAGATTTGAAATTGGCACCTGGTGTGGCCACTGGGATTTGGATACGCCTCTGAGAACACACAGTGGTTAAAAGCAGAGCATTCGGAGAGAAACTCCGTCTTTGGAGTCCGGCAGGCAGGTGAGCTGGTCTGACCTCTTCCCCCTGCCCAGCTGCGTCTGGGTGGTGGAGGGGAAGGCCATGCGGCCTGTGGGGAGAGAGGCTGGAGCCCCTGCAAGAGGCAGGGGTGGAGGAGAACTGGGACGGTTTGGGCAGCCCCCCCAGGAGAGAGTGATAGAGTCTGTGCTGGCTTGGAATTTGATATCTCCTGCCGGCACCACGGCCAGGAGGAGAAGCGCGGGGGCGCAAGGTGCCCAGCCGCTGGGAGACCAGGCTGAGCTTTTAACTCTTTTAGTATTGAAACAATGGAAGCTGTAAAAACACTGATCCTCCCCAGCTGCGAGTTTAGAGAGGACGGAGGATAAGAAAGAAGAAAGGGTTTGAGTAGTTGAAGGAAATGCCAGCAGATGCGAGTACCTTAGATGGAAGAGATGATTGGAGTGGCTTTATCTGAACTTTTCTCTCACATAGCCACGAGCGAAACAAATTTCTTCCAATAATGCAGAGACTGCACCTTGAGAAAGGCAGTTGGCCGGAAGCCAAGAATGATAAGGCCGCGAAGAGAAATAGAGAGAACAAAGACAAAGGGGGAAAGTGTGGTGGAGCCCTCTGCCTTCAGCGAAAGATCTCTGTTCCTGAGACCCAGACCCCAAGAGAATAAAAATATAGGGGGGACAGGTGTCCCAAATGGTAAGAGGCGGCCACTTCTTAAAACTGGGTGATGCATTCTTAAAAGGACCTAAGGAGCAGTTTGGATCCATGGCCGGTAGTGAGAGCGCTGGACATAGGAAGAAAATGGTCACCACAGCAGATTCTCTCGGGGTGGCTGCCACGTGTGACACAGAAGCACAAGAAGTTCCAACTGTGTTTCCGAGAAAGGACCATGGTGCTAGAGGGAGACTCGTCTCCCCGGATGAACTGGGGGAGCATGTGTGAAGGAGGGTATTGGACTGAGATTTGAATGTTAGAGGACTAGGGGGAGGAGGAGTGTTTTGGGAGTGTTCCATTGTGGATTGTTGTGTCTGTTTTTTTCTTTTTCCCTTATGTTTCTGTGTTGTAGATTATTCAAGTGTTGTGTTTTTCCCTCCATCCCCAGGTGGGAGCCTGCTTTGTTCTGTTTCCGGGTCACATCTCACAGTAACCATTTTGGAAATACACCTTTCATGGGGGCCCTGGCATTGTGCCAGGGTCAAACCATGACAGGCATAAAGGCGTCACCTCTTGTTCTTCAATGAAGTACTGCTCAAGTTCATTACTCAGAGCTCTAATTTGCATTCCCTTTAAAACCTGCTTAATTAGCTGCTATTCTCTGTTATTTTACCAAATGTCCCTTTTTTCTTGAGACTGTGTCTTTTTTTTTTAGACAAGTCTCAGTACTCCATTTCCAGCAAAAGGTGTCACAACAACTCTAACATGGAATCATGACACACCAAGTGCTGCAATGATGACAGTGACTGCCACAAATTCATTTCACAGCAGCCTCCAATTTGGGAGCCAATCCCACCAGGAAGAATTTTCTCCTTTCTGCCTCTCTCCTCCTGATCTTTCTATCAAGGAGATTCCTGATGGTTGGATATCAAACCCAGCACTGCCAGACATTCCTGTAACATTCCTGCCCTAGAATAGCCCAGGTTCCTCCCTGGCCAGCAAGCAGATAATCCAAGGCTGTGTGGTTCTGCAGAGCCTCATTTGTGTTGGTTGGAGCTCACAGTATGTGCTATTGGACATTTTCACTGCATCACTTATTATTTCTTGTAATAATTGATTTAGCTCTAATATAAATTGGGGGCAGCCATGCACAGCCAGGGGTTTCCGTTTCCCCAGTGGGCCATTGTTAAGGGCTTGGAGCACACCTGGGAGATGGGTTCTCCATGGGGACACGTTCCCATCTCCTCATTTTGTCAACTGCTCTTTTAACAACCCCTTCACCTGTTCAATCAATCCTGCAGCTTGTGGATTGTCTAGCACATGAAAAACCCAGAAGTCTTAATGTCTTTATTTCTCACAGTAATAGAAAAAGCACTCTGCATCACAGTATCAGCAAACCCTATGAAAATACCCAATTTCATCCTGTCCTCCTTTATTCATTACACACAATATACAAAGTATACCACTGACATTTGGGTCGTGGCCAGTCCTTTTCTGTAGGGTATTTAGTGTTACAGTGAGCAGCCAAAGCTAACAAATTACAGTTTTCAACATTATTTCACATTATCCATTTTTTATGGGAAGAGGAAAACAACTTGTGTTTTTGGGAAGACGAGGGTGAATTTTGTTAATGACACATTGGAAACAACACCAACAGAAGGAAAAACTGTTGTTGGAACACTCCCACATGAAGTGACAGAAACAGGTTTGTGTCTTGAGCTCAGGTTTGTTTGTGTGATATAATAATATTAATATTAATAGTAAATAGTTTCACTTGCACAAATGAACCTGACCTCAAGATTTAAACTTTCCTCTGTCCCTCTATGTGGGAGCATTCCAAAACCAATTCTTCCTTCAGTTGGTGCTGTTTCCAATGTGCAGTTAACAAAATTAATCTTCGTCTTCCCAAACCCACAAGTTCTTTTCCTTTTTGCATATGCAATTTTTGGATGCATTTTAATACATCTGGCATTAAAAGACTTTTAAGTGCTTGCTCACTGCTCCAATCTCTTTTTAGGGCATGGTTTCTGTTTTACCAAGAAAAAAAAGGAAAAAGAAAAGAAAACCAGGAATTTCTGGCAGGACTGATTCCTCATATTTACATTTCACAAGTGACATTTTGCTCTGATCTGGCCAGACTCTGCCAGTTTTGTTTTACCAGTGGGCAGGGTCAGCACCAAAGACACAGAATCCAACTGAAGGAATCAGTGTCATTTACTGCAGCTCAAAGCAGCAAAGGATCACAAAAGGACCAGCTCAGCAATGCACCCAATCATCAGAACCAAAGATTGCCTGCAGTGATTAAGAAAGATCCAGCACCTGTTACCCTCAGCCTTTACCATCCCCCAGATCCACACAGCAGCTGGGGGAAGCTGTCCCAGCCAAGGGCTGCAGAGCCACTCCTGGACACTGGGAATTCTTGCAGGTGCCTCCAGCCACAGGTGAGGCTCCAACCTCGCTGTGAGAGGGCTCAGCTCTGACAGTGCTGAATGAACAAACTGACAGCACTTCTAGTGTGGGAACATCTGGTTTCATCCTCCTCTTGGGTCCCTCCCAAAGCCTGGCCAGGGCTCAAGGAGGAACCAAGGGAGCTGACTTTGATCCTACAGCCCCAAACAAGGACAGATGTCAGATTTCATGGCCTTGTCCAGCTTCTAAATACAGAAAGGTCAATACATATTTCATGAATAAATGGCTACATCTATCACAATGCTAATGACCATGCATATTTCATCAGTGAG
This sequence comes from Passer domesticus, assembly GCF_036417665.1. Lineage (NCBI taxonomy): Eukaryota > Metazoa > Chordata > Aves > Passeriformes > Passeridae > Passer > Passer domesticus. The sequence continues at coordinate 34,370,209 of NC_087484.1, forward strand.
CATATACAAAGATAACCTTTGGTTGGAAGGTTCATCCAGAAGTCACCTTTGGCTCAGGGCCTGCTGCTCAGGCCTCACTCAGGGCTGTTATCCAGGCCTTGGCACTTCAGGGACATGGTTTAGTGCTGGGCTTGACACTGCTGGGTGAACAGCTGGACTGGATGAGCTCAGAGGTCTTTTCCCACAGAAAGGATGCTGTGATTCCATTATTCTATCCGCTGCATTCAGCTAGGTCTATTTGAGCAGCATTACTTTGCTCTAAAAGTTCCCTCTTGCTCAGCTCCTGTGGCCTATGGCGGCAGCTCCTTCAGCTCCTGGTGCTAAGCTGCTCATGCTGAATGAGACGACTCGGAGAGTTGAATACAGTCCATGCAATTCCTTCTGGGACACAGAGAGGGGAGGGTGTGGAAACAGGAGCATTGTTTGGTATGGCCTCCTCTCTGCCCTTCATGCCTTTCAGCGCTGTGAACCAGCCAAGAGCTTTCTCCAAGAGTGCAGTGAAGCAGCTGTTCCTGTCCCAGGTCTGGCTCTCTCCAGTCTCTGACCTCGCCTGGTTTTGTCCCTCTTGCTGTGCCCTCTCTTCCCCCAAGGCTCAGTGGCTGCTGCCCAGGACTCTGGGACTGGCTCAGATCCAGTGGTCAAGACTCTCCTTTCTTTGCCCTTGGAGCTGCCTGGGCACAGCAGCCTTTTCCATCTGGAAGCTCCCCATGGACAGGGAGTCCCCAGCTCCTTTCCTTGCACAACCTCCAGGAGCCCAGAGCTGCCATCTCAAGTCCCTGCTGGCACTGGGGGCTCCCAGGTGCCTCAGGCTGCTGTGACACTGCTGCACACAGGAGGGAAGAGTGGCAGGGGCTGTCCTGAAAGTCAGCTCCATGTGCTGCTGCTGCTGCTGCTGTGGGGTCATTTGTCCAGCCCTGTCCCAGAGTCAGGGATCAGATCCAGGCCCTGCTGCTGCTCCCTCGGGATCAGCCCCAGTTTGGGTGTTGCTGTCAGGGCCAGCAGGAGCGGTGGCTGGAGCAGCAGGTGCTGACAGTGCCCCAAGCCCTGGGGCTGGAGGGGTCCCTGGGCTGGGCTGGGAGGGAGCTGCCCCTTGTTCTCCCTCTGCCCCAGGCAGAGCTGGGCTGGGCACAAGTAGGGCAGCACAGCCAACAGGGAGCCTGCGAGTCTCTTCCAGCCCTGGCTGCTCAGAGTTTGGGCCTTGGAGCCTCAGGTGGCCAAAGGCAGCTGATCCTGGTGCCTCTGGGTGTGCCCGTGTTCAGCAGTGCTGCTCCATCAGTCTGTGCCCAGCAGTGGGGAAAAGCCTCAGCCCTGCAGGGCCAGGAGCTGCCGGGCTCTGCCTGAGCAGCTCAGCCAGCAGGAAGGGAGCTGTTCCACACGGGAACCAGGAGCAAAGGGCTGCAGCACCTCGTGCTGGGGCAGAGCCCAAATTCTGAGAGGGAATAACAGAGTTATTCATGTGCATTGGTGTGTCAGCACTGCAGGTGCTGTGCCTGCAAACACAAGGTTCGAGATCTACAAAAGAATTCTGCAGCTCTTGACGAGATCAGGATGTCAGCAGTGCTGAACTCCAGCACAGTCCAAATGAAACACATCACACCTCTGCTCACATCTGCTAGATATTTTTCTTCAGGGTATCCATAGAAAAGGAAACAGAGGAGGAGCCTAGATTTTCATTGTTTATCAGAAATATTTCTCATTTTGCTGTACATTCCTTTTGTAGGACGAGTTCTCTGTTAAAAACACTGGACAAAAAAGGAAAGAAAAAATATGAAAGATAAAACCAAAAATACAAATGTGTACTGAAAATCATCAGTAACTTTGGATTAAGAGGCAACTGATCTTTTTAAGAAGAGAAATCAGTTACTCTGTAAATGTTCTGATGGCATGGATTCATCTTACTGACCTCAGCATCCCTTTTTTAAAACATTCAGGGTTTTGTTTGCAATATTATGTTATTTTAAATTGTGATGGAATCTATAGGAAATTGAAAGATCTATTATGCATTTATGCATTACTGTGTCTTGAGTGTAAAAATATTGCAGTTTGAAATTTGGATTTAAAGTGTTGCAAATGAAAGTTATAAATCCCAATAGATTGTGTGACAGCAGCTTTTCCTAGAGGATGTGCAGCACTCTAAGGACTTCATCAGTGGGTTTGGGGGTACTTGGACCTTTGTCCTGTGCCACTCTGAGAATGTCATAGAATGGAACTTCACCTGCCCCCAGCCCAGGTCACCCTCTGCCACCAAAGCTCCTTGGACCTTGTGTCCCCCAGGCAGGCACAAAGTGTTTGTGCTGCTCCCCCTTTTGCACAAACCCACAGAGAGCTGGGATTTCTCCAAGTCTCATGTCTGCATTGGGCCAAATTCCTAGAGAAGCAGCAGCCCATCCCAATGAATATGGCGAGTTATGTGGATGGTTGTGAGCTCCACTTCCTACCTAGAAATCCTGAATCTGCTTCTGAATGCTGCTCCTTCAGCTCTTGGACGCCTTCTCCCACAGAGTAGGGAAAAAATACCCTGGCCACCAGTTAAATGGTGAGTTATGCTAAAGTTACTGCACTATGGGAAACCCCTATCCATCCATATCCTATTAATATATCCATACCTGGGGGTGTGCATGGTTTTGTCTTGTGTACAAAGGAAGGAGTGTGCAAGCAATGTGACTGACACATTCACTGTCAATGTTCATCCCATACCCATGGGTACAGAGACATTATGGAAACCCTGGCACAGACAGAGCCTTCTGTCCATGGATGCACAGACATCCAAGAGCCCCTGGCACACACAGAGCCTTCTGTCCATGGATACAGAGACATCCAAGAGCCCCTGGCACACACAGACCCTTCTGTCCATGGATGCACAGACATCCAAGAGTCCCTCGCACACACAGATCCTTCTGTCCCTGGATACAGAGACATCCAAGAGCCCCTGGCACACACAGACCCTTCTGTCCATGGATACACAGACATCCAAGAGCCCCTGGCACACACAGACCCTTCTGTCCCTGGAGGATGGAGCGTGGTGGGTGGGGGCGGTTGGTGGGCAGCGAGTCCCGGACAGCAGGCCAGACCCGGCTCCAGCCCTGCCAGGCCCTGCCAAGGCTCAGTGCCAGCTCCTCTGGAATGGGAAAGCCCTTCAGCATTGTCCCTGCCCAGAGGGACAGTGCTGGCCTGGCAGCACAGGTTGTTTTCCCCTCAGGCTGCAGGAGATGAGAACACACCACTTGTCAGCACTGAGTGCGAGGCACAGCTCCGGGTGCTCCCCATGAACCTCAGCTCTGGGAGCACTGTCTGCCCCAAGCTCCAGGGGCTGCAGTGGGAGCCCGGCTGGGCTCTGCCCCGGGGCCATCCTGCAGGGACAGCTGGAAACATTCAGCTGCCACAAACAGCCAAGCCAGGGCTGCAGGGTAGCTGCTCCAGCCCGGACTGCACTGCTGTGTGCTGTGCTCTGGGGCTGGGGCTCCCCACACAGGGGACTGGACTGGTGTGCCAGAGGAGACAGAGAAGCTTCAGCTTCAGCCTCACTGAGGTGGCTGTGTGGGCTGGGAAGAGTGGGGAGGCTCAAGGGGATTCACAGAGCTCATCCTGCTGCAAGGATGAAGAAAAGGGAGTGGGAACTCAGCAGTGAGGAGAGCTGAGGGCTGGAGAGTGGCTCTGAATGACACTAAAATCCCACTGGACCTCTGAGACATTGCTGCTCCTCAGCCAGTGACAGCACGAGTCCCTAAGCCTGAGGCTCGGCCTTCCTTGTGGTCAGGGGCAACACGGAAGGCCAGCAAGTAAAGGAGACTGCAATGGGCTGGGAATTCACTGGGGGAAAAAAGGGAGCAGTTGAGAAGTAAAAGGCAGGTGGGGGAGAGAACTGTTCAGAGAAGGGCTGAGCTACATCTTGAGCAAGCTGAAAAATGTCATTTGGAGTCATCCCAGATTGATTTGATTTCAAAAGGTATTGAACAATTTTAATTTTTGGGAGGTGTCATGTTTTCCCTTGGAGGTGTCCACGCTGCAAACTTGAGCTGCGTTGTCAAAATGCTCAAGCAAGTCTGTGCTGCAGGTGACACCATTTCTTCTTTGGCTGATTCCAGCCCGGTGCTGAGCTCCAGCAGAGCCCTGCCAGAGCCCAGAGCAGCCTCAGCATCTGCAGAGCCTGGCTGCAAGGAGAGAAAGCAGAAACTGCCCGTCAGCTGAGGGCTCCTGTCCCCTTGTCCCAGCTGCCCACAGTGCCCAGGCCGTGCTGGCTGTGCCCAGAGCTGTGCCCAGAGCTGCCCATCAGTGCTGCCTTGGGAAGCAGGGCAGGAGGGCAGGACATGTGCCCAGCCTGCAGCCAGCCATGGCACATCCAGCCCTCAGCAGCTGCCCAGAGCCAAAAAGCAGCTGGGCAGTCGACCGAAGAATTTGTTGCATCCCTCCCAGCAAAGGGGGAAACCTTTGGTGCCCAGCCAGGCCATGCCATGCCCAGATCTGGGAGCATCCCCCTGGCTGTGGAACTCACCTGCAAATTGGGTGTGGAGTGTGTCTTTAGAGAAGCTGCCAGAATCCAAGTCCATCATCTTCAGCTGGCCAGGCCAAGGAAGAGATTGTCGTCCTTGAGGTTGTCCTTGCTGTCTCCAGCAGCAGCCCCACCTGGTACAGCTTCTCCAGGAGCTCCTTCTCCTTCCCTGGGACCAGACCAGGCTGTCAGGGCTCTGCCCAGGGCCCCAGCCATCCATGAACCAGACAAGCAAAACCAGGGGGGATGGTGGCCACCAGTGCTTGCCACACCAGATCTCCAGCTCAGCTCCAGCCCAAGAGCTGCATGTTCCCTTCTGCTGACCCCTGCTCAGAGCTACAGGCAGGACAAAACCAGTCTGGTTTGCTTTGCCACTGAGTGCCAAGAAATGTGTGGAGCTCCTACCTGCCAGGCCCCTGGATCCAACTGTGCACATGGATCTCTCCCATCTTCTAGGGCCGAGGAGCGCCCTGCACCCAAGGATGGCAGAAAAGCTCTTCTAATGATGGCCTGTCCGAGGGTTGCATGGACAAACACCTCTTAATGACATCTTGGCATTCTGGGGAGACAAACCAGAAATCACCAGTCACTTGGAGAAGTTTCCCCCTGTTCCTGTGCCCAGGCCATACTGGGTGTGCCCAGACCTGGGCCTAAACTTCCCCATGGATTCTCTGTTTAGAGGAGAGCAGGACATGTGCCACCTCCTCAGCAGCTGCCAGAGCAGGATGCCCATCAGCCCGCTGCTGTCTCCCAGCACTGGTATTCCCCCTGTGCCCAGAGATGAGGATCCACCTTGAGAGAGCCGTGGTGGGAACAAGATGCGCCCCCAGATGATCTCCTGGCCCCTCCTGAACGGGTGCTTCCCCACGACCAGCTGATACAGCAGGAGGCCCAGGGACCAGATCGTCGCTGCCTCGCCATGGTAGCTTTGGTGCTGGGTCCACTCTGGAGGGCTGTAGGCCAGGGTTCCTGTGGAACACAGACAGAGCTCAGCAGGGGGATGCTGCTGCTCCCAGAGCCTGGCCCCAGCATCCCTGGGCATGTGGGGGCTGCTCTAGCAACACACGGGGTGACCGCTGCCCTCTCACCATCACCTGGGACTTGTGTACAAACTCAGGGCTGGAAAAGAAGCCACTGGTGCTGGAAGAGGGCAGCAGAAACCCTGGGAAGGCCCAACCATGACACAGAAAGGAAAAACCCACCCACTGGTAGAGAAAACCCACTCTCCTCTTTGCCTGCATGGGCCCCCAAAAAATGTTAATAAGCCAAGGCAAACAAGGGGAGTGGAGCAGTCCAAGCCCCTCCTCCCCTGCACACCAAACCATCCAGGGCATGGGTTCAGACCCCCCTCTCCACTACCCCCATGGGGGTTTTTGTCAGGCTGGCTGCACCAGCTCCAGCCCCAGCCCAGGGCACACTGGGTACTGAAGGCTGTCAGCAGGGCTGGGAGCTGGCCTCCCTCACACCCCAACCAAATGAACTTGGGTCCAGCATTAATCCCATCCCAGCTGCAGTAGGGGGAAGCCCTGGTGCTACACCCAGGCTGGGCCATGAGATGCCCAGGAGCATCCCCTGCGAGGGCTCACCTGCAAACTGGGTGTAGGCTGTGTCTTGGAGGAAAGCGCCACAGCCAAAGTCGATCAGTTTCAGCTGCCCGCTGGCCAGGTCAAGCACGATGTTCTCGGGCTTGATGTCCCTGTGCAGGACCCCGCAGCTGGTGCAGTGCCGCACGGCCTCCAGCACCTGACGGAACAGCCCCCGCGCCTCCTCCTCCGGCAGGAACCTCCGCTCCGCCAGGAAATCCGACAGCTCCTGGCACCGTTCTGGACGCTCCAGCACCATCAAGAAGCTGTCGGGGAGCTCAAGCCACTCCAGGAGCTGAATGACACCAGCACAGCCACAGGACACCTTGGCCAGCAGCACGATCTCCAGGGGCGCGCTGGTGCCGTCGGGCTGCGGGAGGAGCGCGATGCCATCAGTGGAGCTGAGGCCGTGCCAGGGCTCTGGGACCCCTCAGCCAGCCCGGGATGCTCTGCATGCCCTGCTCAGCCCACGCCCGCTCTCCCCACAGGGCTCCTGGTGGCTCCCACCATGCCAGGCCCCGGCTCCTCGGCGCCCGGCACGGCCTGGCTTCTGCCGCTGGCCCTGCTCACTCACCAGCTCGCTCCAGTGCCTGATGCGATCCCGCGGCACGCGTTTGATGGCCACCTATGAGCAAGGGAGAGCAGCGGGCTGAGCTCAACGCCCGTCCCGCCGCACCCTGACCTTCTCCTCCTTGTCCTCCTCCTCCTACTCCGCCCGCCGCCGGCCCTGCCGCTCACCGGGGCACCGTCCAAGAGCCGCGTCGCTGACCAGACGCTGCCAAATCCTCCGCGCCCCAGCAGGGAACCCAGGCGGTAGCGCTCCTGCAGGGCCTCCTGTGCCTTCCCTGCGGGCGGGACACGGCTGTCAGCGCTCGGCCCGGGGCCAGCAACGGCCCCCGAGCGCCCCTCACCCGCCCCGGCCCGGCCATCCCCCGGCGTTCGGTTTTTGGAACGCGGCACGGGAGGCTCGGGGCCGGCGGCTGCGCTGCCGAGCGGCGGAGCTTGGGCCGGGCAAGCCGCAGCGGAGGCGGCGGGAGAGGCAACGCCGCCTGTGTCCTCCGCGGGCCCCGGGAGGAGCCGGGGCCGGGGCCGGGCTCGGGGTCGGGGCCGGGGCCGGGACTGGACCCTGCGCCGGGGCCGGGGCCGGGGCCGGGCCAGGCGGAGCCAAAAGCCGGCGATGCCGCCCCAGCCCCAGGCATTGACGCCCGCCCAGCAGCGCCAGCGCCAGCACGGCCAGAGCCGGGCTGAGGCCAGGCGGCGGCGGGACGGCCGGGGGCGGGCACGGGGCAGCCCCGCCCGGGGCCGGGGGCGGGCCGGGGGCATGGCCCGGCCCGGCACGGGGAGAGGGAGGCGGGGAGAGGAGAGGGACGGCGGGAAGGGGAGAGCGGGAGAGGTACGGGACAGAGGGAGAGGGAGAGGAGAAGAGACTCTAAAAGTTTCTTCTGTCGCTGCTGCTGCCGCTGCTGCTGCCGCTGCTGCTGCTGCCGCTGCCGCTGCTGCAACTGAAGCTCCGGGGCCGTTTGTCCCCGTGTCCGTTTGTCCGTTGCCCGCTCGCCCCCGCCCCGAGCCCCACGTTCCCCGAGGGCAGCCCCTGAGCCTGTCCAAACACGGGAACTTTGCCGAGTTCAGCCAAGAGCCAGAGTCTGGACTCCTGCACAGTGGCTCAGGAATCCCCTCGGTCACTGCTGTGCATTGTCCCTGCTGAGGGTCAAACACTCTCAGAGCGCATTCCCTGAATGCAGAATTTGTACCTGACCCAAGCACTGCACTTACCTCTCCAGCATTGATTTCCAAGAAAAACAGGGAAAGCCAAAGTGTGTCTAGGTCATGGTATCTTAAAATGTCTAAAACTTGCCAACTCATGGATCTTAGAAGTGAGATCTGTTTGGAATTAATGGGATGGACAACTAGTGCAAGATGGAAAAGGGGAGCATAAAAATAAATCGAGAAAAACATCTTGAATTGTTTCAATTTTCATTTAATTTCTTAAAAGCTCTTTCAGTTTTTCCAGAATCTTCTCCTCAGTCCTGTTTGCTTTTTCCAAGAACCTTTCCCGGAGAACGAGGTGCAGCTTGTGTCACAAGGTGTGCCACCAACTGCAGCTTTCCACACTGTGGGTGCAGCACAACACTTGCAGCAAAGCAGGAGAAATATTTGAAGAATTTGACAGCTTGTTCTTTTCTTTTCCTTGTGGGCTGGGCAGTTGTGCCATTGGTAAGGTTTTCATTGTTACTGTTCTACCCTAAGAAAACATGACAGGCTACCAAGAACTCTTGGGGAATGCAAGCCTGACTGAATGCAGAGAAAGAAACTCTAGAGGCTGCAGCCAGAAGTGGAGAGCTGTGTGATAATCATTCCAACACCCCCAAGGACATCTTGAAAATGATCTAGAAGATGCAAATGGGCTGACAGGGAGTTTGTTTCTGTCTTCAGTCCAGATTCTTCTACATCTGAAAAGAATTCCACAGTCTCCATCTAAATCAAGAGTACAATCAGTTCATAAAAAGCACCAGAACAAACTGTAGCTCTCAGGAGATGACTGAAAGAATCTGAATAGGGAAAATGCAGGAGAAATGCATTTCTCAGCACTGCAGTACTTGCCTACCTGAAACCCTCCTCCATTTCCTCTGCATGCCTGGATCTGTTGGTGTCAGTTCTGTATTCGCTGGTGCCTCCAGCCCTGAATCCCCTCATCTACAGCCTGAGGAACCAGGAGCTCAAGGCTGCAGTGTGGAGACTGATCACTGGACATCTTAGGAAGCATTAAAGTGATTGCCAATTTCGGCAAATCACTTGTAATAAAAGTCATCTTTTATAGCTCTTTTAGTTTGGTTCTTTGATTTCCCTGTCATTTTGCTTTTTTAATATTCTTCCTAATGCTAGACAATTGTTTCTGCCATGTCTGACTTTCTTTCTCTCCACCTTCCCTGTGGCCACAGACTGTGCCAATGAGGGGCTGCAGTCTCAAAGGTTTTAAAGGAACTAAAGGATCTCCCAGCAAAGTTTTCTGCAGAGATCCCTCTATTCTTGCCTTCTCTGGAGCTGCAGCAGCAATGTCGGTGTGCAGAGCTGGGGCAGAGCAGTGCTGGCACAGCAGCTGTGCCCAGCAGCAGCAGCAGCAGCACTTGGTGTTGCCAGTGCTGCTGCCGTGGCCCTGCCCCGCTGCCCTGGTGGCCCTGGTGTTGCTGCAGGACCTGAGTGCTCTCGGGGCCGGGCACAGTCCTGGGGGTGGCAGTGCCGGGGCTGCAGCAGGGACAGGCCATGGGCACTGCTGGGGCAGCGCTGACGCCTCAGGCCAGGCCCTGGGGGCTGCAGGCTCCTTGCCCAGGCTCTCTCAAGAACACGGCCAGGCCAATGCTCAGCACAGAAAAGCCCCAGGGTGAGCAGCCCCAGGCTGGCCGTGGGCAGGCTGGGGGCAAACAGCATGGCTGGGGCTCTGCAAGGGCCCTGGGGGAGACGGGAAGGAGCAGCAGAGCAGGGGCTGATCCATCCCCAGTGCGCTGCACAGCCCAGGGCAGCGTCCTAGTGCGTCCTGATGGAGCTGCCAACAACATCCCCCCTCTGCAGCCCTGGCCTCTCCCCCAGCTCACAGAGGTGCCGCATCCTTGCAGGCACAGCCACGGCAGCACTGGCTCAGGAGCCCCTGTTTGCATTGCACAGAGCAGGCAGGAGCACCCCCATGCTGGTGCTGTGGGGACATGAACCTGAGGGAGCACAAATGCCATCAAGCCCCTGGGGCCAGGAAGGGCTGGGGGACAGCAGGGAAACCACTCAGCTTTGTCCTGGCCTCTGCAGTCAGCCAGAAACTTTGTTCCCATTAGCTGGGAGATTCCTGTCCCACTGCAGATGCTGTTGCTCAGAGCCAGGGCTGCCTGACAGCCATCCCTGAACTGCCCTGAGCATTTCCTTGGCTTCACCTTTGTTTTTTTTTTCCCCCTTTGTTTGTACAAATTTCTTCTGTTCCCTCCCCTGCAAAAAGCCCATCCCTGTTTGCCCTTTCCTCTCTGGCCCCACTCCCCATTGCAGTTCCTGACTTGGCACCATGGGAACGTCCCTTGGGGAGCAGGATCATCCTCCAAGTGCTGCAGGAATTGTCTGCAGGCTCCTGCAGTGCCTGGTGCTGCTCCCTTGCCAGAGGCACCACAGGCCAGGGGGGCACATCTGGGCTGCTGTGTCTGCGTGTGGGGCTCCCTGTTCTGGGAAATGAGGAGGAGCTGCAGAGGCTCTGCGGGACTGACAGGATGGGCTTTGGGCCTGGGAGGAGAAGCTGAGGCACCTGGGCTGCTGGAGCTTCTGAAGAGGGGGCCCAGGGCTCATCGTGCAACTGCTGCAAGGGTGGTTTCAGAGAATCCCAGAATCAGCAAGGTTGGAAAAGACCTTGGAGATCATCAAGTTCAACCTCTGCCCTGACACCACCTTGTCTCCCCCGGGCCTCCTCTTCTCCAGGATAAACAACCCCAGCTCCCTCAGCCTCTCTTCACAGGATTTTTGCTCCAGACCCTTCACCAGCCTTGTTGCCCTTCTCTGGACACACTCCAGCCCCTCCAATTCTTGCTAAATTTGAGGCCCCAGAACTGGACACAGCAACCAAAGTGCTGCCCAACCAGCGCCCAGCACAGGGGAAGAATTGCTCTCCTGGTCCTGCTGGTGACACCATTCCTGGTCCATAGGAGTGCCAGGGGTTGGATGAGGGAAATGGTCGGGAGGGGGCAGGAGACACAGTCTGATTGACTCTCAGCCATGAAGGGTCTTGATTTTCATAGCTATTCAGTCTGCATTAGAAGGTGCTGGGGGTCAATATCAACTGGACATTGCTGATATCAATCTATAAACAGGAAAAAAATTAAACAGAACAAACTGTTCTGTCTGCATTGTTTTCAAGACAGTATATACACTTTGAATACACTTCAGATATCTGTCTAATTAATTACAGAAAACTTGAAAACTTCTGTTATTCCAAATGGCTTTTCTTCTTTGGGCATGTTGAACAAATGTTTATGAGCTTTTCTCACTGAATTCCTGAACTGAAGGGCTCAAGAAAGAAGAGGCCTTGGGAGTAGGAAAATTCATCATCAACCTCCAAGTGGCTGAGGATCCATCCCCATCAGAGCAGCAATGAACAGCAATGGGCACAGCTTTGTGGCTGCCCCAGCTTTGGGATGGGCCCTGGGCCTGGAGCAGGAGCAGCTCTTGAGGGCCCCAAGGCCGGGGCTTTTGTGCTGCCCTGGGCACATGGGATGGCAGCAGGGGCTGCAGAGCTCCCAGCACCTGAGCCAGAGGGGAGCAGGGCAGCCAGGGAGCCTCCTTTGGCCTTGGCCCAGCACCTTCCCCCATGGCTGGGGCAGAGTCCTGTGTGAGCTGCAGCTGCTGCTGTGCCCTTGGCAGGGGCTGAGGCCGTGGGGCCAGTGGCCAGAGCAGCCTGGCCTGAGCAGAGCTGTGGGGCCAGAGGCGGCTGGGCTGGGCTGGGGAGAGGCCCTTGGTGCTGCCCAGAGCTCAGGGCAGCTGGCAGAGCTTGCAGGGAGCTGGGCTGGGCTCAGAGAGCCTGCCCCAGAAACCATCAGTGTCCATCTCAGCCTGGCTGAGCGTGCAGGGGCAGGACTCAGGCCAGGCCTTGTGGGGCAGGGCCAGCGCCAGTGCAAGGCATTGCAAACAGGCAAGTGTCCCAGAGAGGAGGCTGCTCTGTGCCCTTGGGGGCATGGACAGAGCAGGGAGGGGGCCCAGGACATTTGTCACTGCCAGCCTCTGTCCCCAGGCCTTGGCAGCCCTGGCTGCTGAGCCCAGCTTTGCCCTGGGCTGAGTTTGGCTGTGGCCCAGCTCCATCCTCCTGCGGGGCTCAGGGCCTGTTCCCGGCCATGGCCAGCCCTGGCCGGCCTCTCTGCTGGCCCAGAGGCCGGCAGAGCCCGGGGCAGGGCTGTCTGTGCAGGCCCACAGGTGCCTGGGGCTGTGCAGGAGCTGGCAGAGGCTGCCCAGCAGGGAGGCCATGGGGCACAGAGCCCCAAGGCTGCTGTGGGCAGCATGGCACAGGGGCCGTTCCCAGCCGCAATGCTCCTGGCCTGGGCTGGGCCTGCACAGGGGCTGGGCCACCATGGCTGGGCCAGCACAGGGCCACCAAGGGGCCACGCAGCCACTGCCGGGGCTGACAGCAAGGCCAGGTACACACAAGCAATTGCTGAGCATGGCCTGCGCTGGCCAGGGCTGACTGTGCCACAGGCAGAGCTCAGCTGCCCTGGGGGGCTGCAGGAACAGTCAGGAGCCCAAAGAGCCTCCATGGCTGTGCTGGAGACCAAGGCTGAAGCAGGGAAATGCAGGGCTGCTGCGGGATCGGAAGAGCATTGAACTCCAGCACACACCTCAGCTCTCTGATTATCCCAGCACCATGCTGGACCCCATTTCAGACTGGGGCAGAGCAGATGTTGATGGGACAGAAGCCCCGCGGGGCTGTCAGGGACCTGCAGCTTGCAAGGTGCTCTGCTCTCCCTCAGGTGCTCTCGGAGAGATCCAATCCCAGCTGGGCACCTCAGGGCACAAGTGGCACTGCCTGTTCATGGGCACACAGCTGATGTCTGCCTGGAAAGGGGCACAGGTTTTAATACCTATTACTTTCATAATATACTTGCAAATCTTTTTTATCTGGGTCATTGGAGTTTTGAAAAAATGGCAAAGTTTTCCTGGGAGGAAGAGGAATTTCCTGGATCTCATGGATTCTTCTCCTGATGGCAGGAGAAGAAATTTTGATCTTCCCCTCTATATGAGCTACCAATATTCAGTCTAATATTTCATGACCCCGTCCTTCAGGTGTTTGCAGCTCTCCTGTTCCAATGGCCCTGTCTAAGGACATCTCTTCATTAGGGCAGCTGGATCTATGTCCTTCCCCTTGCTCCCAGATTATTTCCTGCAGCTGTTCTCAGGTCATTCCAATGTGCATCCCAGGCTTCATGCTTCAAGCTTCAGGGACTTGCCCAATTTCTCTGAAGTTTAAATACCTCTCTAGTCAGCACCTTAGTTGTAGTTTTATCTTTTCTATCACCTCTTCTTAAGTCTCTGTCTAAAATCCTTCCTGTATGGCAATCCCTTGTGAATGGTGGACATGTCAGATGTTGCTGGGATGTCTCAATGAGCTGAGGGAAGGGGTTTGATATTTCTTAAATTTTATCATGTTCACATTTTTTATATTGGCCATCAAGAGAAACCCTTCTGTGCCTCTGAGTCTCACTAGTTCCTGGTCTCTCAAAGGGCACAAACCTGATGAGTTGTGGTTCCCATTCCTGTGGCTGCACTTGGATCTCCCTCCATAGCCAGAGCAGAGCTCCCTTGTCCCAGAAAGTCCCTGGCAAAGGAGGGATGAAGGAAACAGGACAGGCTGTGGGGATCAGGGCCAGGGCAGAGCCAGGGAGAAGAATGACTTCTGCATTTGATGGAGCTGTGCCTTCTCTTGGCTTTGTTGGCTGACAAGAAATGAACATCCCTCGGTGTCTCAGGCAGATCCTTCTCCAAGGAAAGCAGGTGGGAGTTGGAGCCAAGCAGCTGAAAGCTGCAGGTGCAGCCTGGGCTGGAGGGAGCTGAGATTTGCACAAGGCTGCTCTGAGTGCCAGGGCTTGGATGGGGGAAATGGTGGGGTGGGGTAGGGACAGAGTCTGATTGATTGTCAGCCATGAAGGGTGTTGGCTATATCTATTCATATCTATTCAAACTGCATGAGGATGTACTTGGATTTAGTGCCAATTGGAGATTGCACATATCAATTTATCATCAGGAAAAAAAAAAAATTAGGACCTAAAAAATGTTTTCTCACTCTCTTTGTAAATATTCATTCAATTATACATTCACTTTGAATACACTTATGAAATGTGTTGAATTAACCACACAAGATTTGAAAGCTAAAATCAAATTATTCCCAAAGGCTTGGCTTGTTAAGATGTTCTGAATGTTAATGAGGCCTGGGACACTGAATTCCTGCACTGAAGAGCTGAAGGCTGAACAAGCCTCTGCAGCAGTGAAATCCAGCAGCAGGCTCCAAGTTGCTAAGGATGTCAGCAGCCCCCACTGAGGCCATCCCTGCCCAGAGACCGTGGGGGAATGGGCAGACAAGGAGAGCGTCCCTGGGGCTGGGCCAGCAGAACTCAGAGGCACCAGCGGCTCCAGCTGGGAAATGGAGTGTGGAATGTGGCTGGGAAAGCCCTGCCTGGGCTGTGCCAAGCAGGACAGACAAGCCCTGACTCCCATCCCCCAAACAACTGTCTCAAGGAGACATTTAAAAGGAATTACAATTGTTTGTGTCCTCTGAGTTGGAGGCACTGGAGAAATACCAGTACAAGAGATTTTGAGGAGCTCAAAGCAGCTTTTATTGGCAACTCTAGAAAATCAGAGAAACTATGGCAAAAGGTTTAATATGACATTCAATCAACAAAAAAACATTTCTGAAGCATTAACTTGGCCATTCCACTTGACAAACTCTAAGCCTGATAAACTTTAAGTTCATCAAAATTCGCCAGAGGAGAGAAATAGAAGTAGACATAGAAAGAGAGAAAAATAAGATTTAAGAAGCACACACAGAGATACCAACTCCTGGATTCCAGCAGCGTTCAGACAGAAATTCCAAGAGGCTGCAGGGTCAAGATGTGTGCTTGCCTTGTGGTCAGCCTTCAATACCCCTTGGTCTTCCTGGGCCCTTCCCCCAGGTGGGACTTGGGCTCATTTGGTCACTCAGGAGCTGGGCGGGGGCTCCAGAGGTGGCTGTGGAGCATTGCCTGTGCTGTGCCAGGGACTGGCAGCCACTGCTGGGCTGGGATAGAGGCTCTGGGGGGATTGGGGTTCCAGGGCAGGACAGCGCTGGGGTTTCAGGGCAGGACAAGGTGGACCTGCTTCTTCCTCCCCCACACACAAGATGTTTCCAGCCAACAATCTCCTCCAGCCTGTCACAACAGGGAATGTTTGACGTAAAACTTCAATTTTGGCAATGATCACCTGGCCAAGAGGGACAGTTCTTTTCCACAGGATTGAAAACCACCTTTTCCATCGGATTTGTTACTCATTTCTGGTTTGATTGCCTGGGTTTGGTTTGGTTTGGTTTTGTTGTTGGATTGTTTCCTCGGTGTGCCTGCAGTGTCCAGTCATGAGCAGTGTGACTCTTGCTGAGGAATTTTTGTGGTGCTGTCACTTAATATTAAATATGTTTTTTGCTGATATCTTTCCTGGGAGTTTTCCAGTGCTCTCGTTTGTAACAGGGTGAAGGAGCCCTGGCCCAGGCTCTGGCCCTGGGGGACACAGGGACGCTGCCGGGGGGGTCCCTGTCCCCCTGTCCCACCCCCCAGGGCCTCGGCCCCCCGTCCCCGTGTCAGGCTCTGGGGTCGATCTCATGGAACACCCTCTGGGGGAGGACGCGGCGCTGGGGGTGGGGAGACAGGGGTCTATTGAGAGTCTCTTGTATCATGTGGTGGAAACCCAGAAAAATAATGGTCAGGAGAAGCCTGGTTTATTGAGAACATTCCTGCATAGCAGACAAGATATAGCCTTGTGCAAATGACTCCATGCAGCATTCACATATTTAATTCCTTCTTTTCCTCTTCCAGGGGAAGCAGAGTTGCTTTATTTACTCCAAGCAATATTTTCTCCCTCCTCCCTGGCAAAGAACAAGCTCCCATCCTGACAAGTGCTCACAGGTTTACTTAAGGCTCATCACACCCATGCTCAAGAGAGTGGAGCAGCTTAATTTATCACTTGTTCCAATGATTAACTTGCCCAGCTGCCAGGTTCAAGAGCCCCAGAGTGCCTCAGGTTGTATGGGATCACAGAAGGAAAAGCTCCATGGAATTAAGCTGCTGCCACACTGGCCCTCTTTGCCTGTCAAACCCATTCAGCTGCTCTTGCTCTGCCCTGTCAAAATCCTCCATAAAATACAAGTGAAAATCCCTCCTCACCTGTGAGAAAGCACAGTTGGGTTCTGCTCAGGGCATTTCAAATTACGTGGGGTAGTTGTGACCTCCCCTTACAAAGGCAGCATTTCAGGAAAACCAAAAGTTTCTTTTCAGGGACTCACCAGACTCAGGACACCTTCCGCTAATAAGGTTGCTCCAAGTCCCATCCAACCTGGCCCTGAACACTTCCAAGGGTGACACAGCCACAGCTTCTCTGGAACCTGTTTTGCTCCTCCCAGGTCTAAAATCGCACTCAACTTAGCAGCCTCAGAGATAGATTTCTATTCAAGAGCTGCATTTTTCTAGGAAAGAAATATGGCAAACCTTGTTTGCATCTGACTTGGCAAAATCAACACAAGCTCTGAAGAAAGGGCTGCGGCCCACTTTTCTTCCTTTTCCCCATTTGGTGGAAGATTTTCATTCTGTTGTTGTTTGGAGCAGTATTTTAATCGATCTGGCTGAGGATGCTGAAAATAGTACAGCAAGTTACTTGTGTGAGGGGTGGAAAACTGAGCTCTTGCACATCCAGTGTTTCTGTTGTTGGAAGTCTTCAATCCCACCTCTCGCTGGGATGAAATAGGTGCTACTCATCCAATTTCTAAAGTATCACGCATCGAGCTGACACTATTTGAAGACTTAAAAATAAGCGCAAATTTAAACAAACCTCTGATCCCTTCCATTTCCTCTGTTCCACAGTTGATGACAGAAGACAGGAGAGAAAGATTGTTTTGGGAGCAATGATGTCAGGACTCTAAAAAGAATATCAAACCTGCTCTGCCACACTCTCAGCTGTTACAGCCTTTTAAGTGAAATTATTTGTGTTTAAAATTATCTGTCATCTTTCTCAGTTTTGTTTTTAAATATCTATGCAAACTGTCCAGCTTTACCAGTCTGTTATCCTTCAGTTAATGATTGTTGTCAATCAGTAAGAAATCTCAGTGTAACAAAATGCCAGAGGAACTGCTTTTATTGTAAAAAATTATTCCCAGGGAAACAAAATGTCATGTAAAGATGAAAGTATTAGTAAAGATTCAATTACCCAAGGTGTCTTGGAAGACAGAGCATTTGGAAAAGGTCAATCAGACCCTGTTATGGGGTCATCAGTCGATTCCCCAATGATTCAAAGTTTTAAGAATTATTTATATTAAGTTTATAACCTTTGTTATTTTTAGTTTTTATAAGTAATGCTGATAGTGATTGTTGTTAATATTACATGAATGCTTAGAAAAGGGGTTGTCTTAACTTCCTTGAACACTTGCTGTTGATAAATTGATTACATTATGTGAATTCTCTGATTTTTGTGATAAGAATTATTATTAAGGTATTGTTGTAGTATTTACAGCCAGCTTTCATGTGTTTTTCTATTTTTTTTGTGTGATCACCTGCAAGACACGTGTCTCTTCAAGATTCTGTCTTTTATTTCCTAACTATTTAGATGTTTCTGAAAGTTTTTATCCAAATTGCCAGTTTTGTGGTTCTTTTAATTATTATTACAGGAATACTCCAGCAGAGAATTCAAGAAGTTTGCTGTGTTTGGAAAATCTCTGTCTTGACAGAAACTTCAGAAAGATTCAATGGTTTGATAGTTTGATTAGTTTGTAACCCTAAGGTTTCTTGTTTATAACAGTTGTTTTTAAAAAGTCCTGTTTAAAAAATGTGTTAAGTGACACTCACCAGTTAGATTTTGGGCTCTGGCCAAGCTCTAGCTCTATTTGGATGGAGTGACTGACAATCAACCCAGATGTTTTCTGCATCAAATAGTATTCAAGTCCTTTTGACTTGGCGATTTGACCATCTATGATAGCTGAGCTATTTTCAGAAGGAGTTGGGGGAAACATGAATCCGGACATGATTTCTCCAATTCTCTGTCATTTTAAGGTTTATCAGCTGTCGCAGACTCTGGGATAAAAGTTCAGTGTTGTAGTGTTTAGTAATTTTCTGATCTTGTATATGTTGTTGTGTGTATTATCTAAATTGATTCCTAATTACTCTTATCTTAACATTTCTCTATGTAACATTGCAAAATGAAACCAGGACCCATTCTTCACCTCCAGGATTTTGAGAAGATTCTTCAGTCCTGCAGGGATGTGGGATTTGTTTGTGTTTTAACAGGTGCAAAGTCCAGATGGATTTCAATGAAGAATGTGTAACTCTATCAAGAGCAAGAGAAACGTTGACCATTCAACAAGCAAAGAAGACAGACAGATATTGGACATGCTGTCTCAAGATGTACAAAGTGTAAATCATGCAGTATTGCAGAATAGAGCAGCAATGTATGCTATAGGGATATTAGGTGTAATAGTATTGCTAATGCTTGTATTACCATGCTTGCTTAATTGCGTACAAAGAATAGTGAGTCAGATGATGGGGCGGGCTTGGAAAACAACACTTCTGGCCCAAAAAGAAAATGGGGGAAATGTTGGGAGCTTTGTAACAAGCTAGCTACGAGCTAAAGGTCACTGTGAGATTAATTTGACCGAGATAGAGAATGAGGGGAGTTGCCATTCCAACTAAACTGTGTCCTTGGCCCACGGATGAAGAAATGCACAGACACAGGTGGTAAAGCCAAACAGCCTGGGAAAGTAGTAAGTAGTTATACCAAAACAGCACGTTGATAGCTGATAACTAATTAGCCAATGGTGAGCTGGGATTTGCACTATGCATGAGCTAATTAAAAGGTGTATAATAATTGGCGATTTGGGAATAAAGACGAGACTTGTCGATCATCATATGGTGAGCGAGTCTTCCTTCTCCATCAGTTCTGCCCTCTTCCTGATGATGCTGTGCACGGATGGAGCCCTGCCGTGTTTTCGGGATGCTATTCTTGAAAACTTCCAGCATTCCCAGCCCCTGTGCTCTCCATGGATGCCTGCCATGGAATCCCTCTCAGCTGGGTTCAGAGCATCCTCAGATTGGCTCTTCTAAAATCAGGGGTGTTACAGGTTCTGGAGGATTCCCATGCAGAAAGACTTAATTGTACTTGTGATTGGAAATCCAGTTTTGTTTGATCAGCTGCTCTTGCAAAGAATATGTACCAACCCCTGGAATGGTGAAAAGCCAATGAGCAGGAGATGCAGCATGGTGCTTCATTGGGAGGGGCAGGCAGGCCACCCACATTCAGGGCATCCCCTCCATCAGAAGGACATGCATGTTGTCCCTCTCATCCCTCCACCCCACAACCAGGCCTGACATCTCCTCCTCTGGAGCGGAGTTTTTCCTGTTATAACGTCATCTCATGCTTGGTCAGCACGTGAGAAGAGGCTGCAATGGCTTCTGATGCCACCTCCATGCCAAACACAGCTCCACTGTGTGCTGTTCCACTTTCACAGGTTAACTTCCCATCAATTGACCAATCCATTGTTTCTCTCAAGGGTCACATTCCCACCAGTTCATCCATAAGGTTTCCTTCACTGTCTGTTCTTCATTGTCTTGCTGACGTGCACAACAGCGGATCAAATGTGGCAGGGCCTTAGACACGACTTCACTCCTGACACACAGGCTCCTTGTGCCACTGCTGGCCTTCCGTGTGCTCAGCAAGATCTGTAACTGCACAGGGTTGTGGAACTGCAGCTTCAGCACAGGGACCGTGCCAGCCTGACCTGCCCTCGTTCCTGTGCACAAAACACGGCGTGGCAGAGAATGGCAGCAGGGGCCTGTGTGTCCCAGGGCCCCGGATTTGCGGCGCTTCAGCTCCACAGGGATGCAGGCAAAGTGAAGAAGCCAAACCGTTTATTAATGAAAGCCAAAAACAAGGGGTGATATGGGAGGGGAAGAGGGAATGGGCAGTGTCTGAGGGCTGGAGGGAGGGAGGTATCTACAGGCAGGGAAAGGCCAGAAGCCATGCGAGCTTCCCACAGGCTCAGCTGTACCAATCATCAGCTGTGCCTGGAGCTCCAGCGGCAATGGGAGATGGTGTCCTGTTCAGTGTCTCCTGGTGCTGTTCTTGGGACACTGGTTCTCCGCATCCTGAAGATGGACCTAATTCTTCAGCTCTTCTGGCAAACCGGGCGTGAATATTCAGGTTTCAGTGGGACAGACTAGTGTCTTTCCTTGGGACTGAAATGGCTGGAACAAAGAAGAGAGCCACAGTCAGCACCCACATCTGCATGAATCCTAGGAGACCCTCCTGCCAAGGTGTGCTGCTTTGTGCACCCCAGACATCATGTTTTGGGAGAAGCTGCTGGCAGCTTCCTCCGTGTCTGCTAGGAAACCAATCAATGGCTGCCTTTGGGAATTGATAATCTGGAAAGCTGTACACAAAAGCCTCTGTGAAAAACACATCTTAAAAACAAAAGAAACTCGGGGAACTTTCTCTTTTCCCTTCTGGCCGACAAAGAGGTAACACTGCTGGCCCAGCCAAGGCCTGGCTGAGGTCTGTGAAGAAGAAGTCAAGCCCTAGATGGGAAAGATGAGGAGATGCCTTTAGTTTTAGGCCAAAATTCTCTTGTAATTCTCCTGTATATGGAGAATGATAGTTTTTTCCCTATAACGCATGAAGGTATGGGGAGATGAAAGTGTTCAAATGGTAGGTATTGAGCAAAGACCTCCATGCTAAAGTCAGCAGATGTTAAAGTAGCTGTGATTCTTGGAGAAGTTTCAACAGAGACGGAGAGAAGAGTGATGAAGATCCTGTGCCCCCAGGAACAGAAGATCTCTCTTGCTAGAGATGAAGATGATTTTAGAGAACAAGAACTTTGCTTTTGAACAGCTCATCTTTAAAACAGTAGCCCATAAGTTGACATGCCACATAAACCCAGCTGTGGGAAAAGCTTGTGGAAAATGGGAGTGATTTCAGCATTGCACATTTCCCTGGGTGGCTGCTATTCATGGAAATTGAGAGCCACGAGAGAACTGTTTTCTTATGGAAAAGTCTCCATAACATTAATAAGAGGGACTTCTCTCCTTAAGCAAAGAGACAAAAGACTATTGCAGAGGTAGTAAACTGACTCAAAATTTGGGTTTGGTCTCTTTACATTGCCAGTGGGAAAGAAAAGGTTGTAGGGGGAGGAGAAGTGTTCCGAAGGTTTTGTTCTGACTCTTATTACTCTTTCTTTCAGTTACTCTTAAATTGTTCTTCATACCCTTTTAAAGGCTCGAGCCTGCTTTGGCTTTCTCTTAATTCTATCTCAAAGGGGAAATGAGTAAATACATTCTGGTGAGTGAACTGCTGATTAACCAGAACTGAACCCACCACAGCAACTGGCACATTGGCCAGGAAATCCTAAATTGGCAAAGCAAAACCACTACATCAAGGGTGTCCCACTCAGCTCTTCTATCGGCCACAAGAGAGGAGGGGCCCACGGGATCAGCCACAAGACGCTGGCCACGAATCCCCCCAGCAGTGTCCCTGCAATCGCTCTGTGTGCTCTGGCCACGCCATCCCTCATGCACACAAGGAGCGAAGCCCACCGCAGCCGGGACAGGGATGGCAGCTCCCTGCCCGGGCATTGCAGCTCTCCCTGGCAGCCCCGCTACCAGCCCGCTGCCCTCACTCACCCTGACTGTGGAACTGGAGCTCTTCCCTCTTCCTCGACAGGTAGCGCGCGGCATCCCTGTGAACACAGAGCCTGTCACGGCGGCAGCGGCACAGCTCCCTGCCAGCGGCGCTGCCAGCGCTGCGGCCACACGCCCTGCTGGCCCGGCAGGGCTCAGCCCGGGCCCTTGCCGCACGCTGCCGCCCAAGGGCACGGCTGCCAGAGGGCGGCAGCAGCGCCCGGGCCAGGCGGGGCTCCATGGCGCCGGGCCCGGATGGCGCTGCCGGGGCAGCGGGCGGGGCTGGGGCCGAGCTGCGGCGGGCCGGGGAGGGAGCCCGGCCTCGGGGCTCACCGATGATCCTGAAGGCCGTCTCTCGCGGGGACTCCTGTGGGCTATCCAGGAACCGCAGGGCCCATTGCATGCGCTCGCTCGCTTGTCTCCTGTCCTCTAGCAGCTGCAGAGAGCAGCAGCAGGGAAGGCTTGGCGCGGGCTCAGCCCCTGTGGCGGGCGCTCCCTGCGCCCAGCCCCGGCCTCCCCTGCCCGCACAGCCCTGAGGCGCGGCCAGCAGCCGCTGGTGCCGGGCTCCGCAGGGGGCAGAGGGCCGGCTGCTGCCCGGGGAGCCGCGGGGCCGCCCCGCAGCCCCGCCGCGCCGGGGCTCCATGGGCACCCGGCTCGGGCCCACAGCAGCCTGGAGAAGAGCCCGCGCAGCCTCTGGGTGCAGCAGCGGGCAGGGGCACAGCTGCCAGCCCCGCACACTGAGCACCGCGCTCAGGGGCCTTCTCCAGGCTGAGCCTGGGGCTTCCAGGCCCTTCTTACCAGGCACTCATCAATTTTCAATGGCTGCTCTGTCTTCAGAACCCTCTGGAGATCCGTCTTCTCCAAGAAGCCAGCCGCACAATACAGCGTTTTCATAGAGGCCTGGAGAGCAGCAGAGAGCCAGAGATGGCCCCACAGCCCAGGGCACCGGACTCACATCCCTGTGCCAGGGCCTGGAGGAGGCTGCAGCCCACCAGGCACTGGGCAGGAGGCAGCCGAGCCCCCTGCCAGAGATCCACCAGCATCACACAAAACCTCACCTCTGCCACATGCTGGTTCTCCTCATGGCAGTGCAAGAAGAGTGGGAGCAGGCTCTGGCTCACAATTCTCTTCAGGGGCTTTTTACCCTCTTCCACTACCAATTCCATCACCTTGCAGAAGAGGGAAATGGAGAGCAGCTGCAGATGGCTGTTGTCCTGGAGGAAAGAAGGAGAAAAAGGCCTAAGCATCACATATGCAGTACTCCTGGGCAAAGGCCTGAATATCCAGAGAGCACAAAATTTCTGGCCAGCGGCCAGTGCCCATGGCTGGGGCCACAGAGCCTTACACGGTCAAAGAGTGGCAGGAGTGCCTCAGCTAGCTTTGGGGCAGAAGTGCTGGATATCATGAGATGTTTTTTCTGGAGCATCTTCTTCAACAGAGAGAGGGACATGCTGACCACCTGTCCATCTGCATCACCCAGCAGCTCCAGAAGTCTTCGAGACACGCTGCGTATAGGTCTGGCCTGTGTGGAACACAAGGCTGAGCTGGGAGGCCATGGACGGCTGCACCGCCAACAGCGCCCGGGCACTGCGACCCCAGCCTGCTGCTGCAGGGCCCACAGGCCAAAGGCCTGACCCAAAGCACTGGGGCAGGTGAGGCAGGAGAGCTGGGAGCAGCTGCCTCAGCTGCTGAAGCCCTGCCAGCCCATGGGGCTGCTTTCCCCAGCGCAGCTTCAGCCGCTGCCCCTTCTCACCGTTGAGGGATCCTTGCTGAGCACCACGAGGCCTCTGAGTGCCAGGCGACGCCTCTCCCTGCACTTGCTGTGCAGGCAACTTGACATGATCTTCAGGACAGTGTGAGCACATTTACTCAAGTCCAGGCACTGGAGGACCTGAAAGGCACAGGCAGTGATGGGGGACCCGGCCAGCAGCAGCCCCGAACCGCACAGGGCTGGGCCCAGGCAGCAGCACAGGGCACGGGCACCGTCCCAGGCAGCTGTGGCTATGAGAGGGCAGAGAGCTGGGAGGCAGCTCAGCGATGCAGTGCTGGCCACCAGGCTCACCTCCACAAGGAATGCCAGGAAGGGCAGATCCCACCTTGGCTTTTCACAGCTGAGCACGAGGAGAAGGCGGTATGCGACATGGGAACACATGGAGGTCAAGACATGGCGCATCTCCCTGGAAGGGGGAAAAAGGCACCAAGAGCCTGAGGTGGGGGGACCAAACCTCTGCCAGGACTGACTCACGGAGGTCTGGTCTTTCCCCAGCATCCCTGGAGGGGATGTGAGCGCTGTGGGAGGTGGCCCCTTTGGGGAACTCTCCTCTCCCAGCCTTTTCCAGTCTCCTTGGCCGTCCCTCGGCATCAAGGCCCTCTGGCCCCTGACCACAGGGACTGTGTGGGGCACCCGGGCACAGGGCAGAAATGCTGAGGGCAGTGTGGAGGAGAAGGGGGTCTCACCTGGCCAGCAGACCCACGGCATAGTGCTGGGTGTGAGCAGTCAGCAGCGTGTCCCAGCCACACTTACGCTCCATATCCATCACCTCCTGGTCACACTGCAGTCGGTAGAGCAGAGCCTTCATGGCCTGCACTGCAAACCTGTGTGCAGAGCAAAGCCCAGGTCACACTGGGAGCACTGGCACTGGCCACAAGGGCATGGGAAGGACAGGAGGACTGGGACCTGTTGGGCCTGCAGGGAAGGCGATTTTCCTCCTGGCATGCTCTCCAGAAGTTTTCAACTTCCTCTGGTGGCATCTGCTGTGTGGTGATGACAACGTGGAAGAGCAGAGCCGTAAACAGAGGGTAGAAAGAATGAATCCTTGTCTCATGGTACAGAGGCACCTGGACAATCACCCAGATCACCAGAGTTGCCTGCAAGAGAAGCAGCCCAAAACGGAGCTCAGTGCCGAGGTGTCCTTGGGGCAGGGCCCAGGGGCAGATGCAGGGGGAGCAGTGGGCCTGGTGGCCCCTGAGCCTGGCCCTAGCCCAGGTTTCAGCCCAGTGACTGAGGCAGGGAGAGGATGGAGAGCTGCTGGAGAGGCAGCCGGGGGCTGAGAAGAGACCAGTTCCAGAAACTCACAGCCAGGGCAAAAACATCCTGATTGTCCCCATCGGAGGTGCACATTTTGCTCAGAGGCCAATCCTCCATTACACGGACCAGTGTTGGCAGCACTTTCTCCATTGTTAGTCTTGACGAAGCAATGGCTCTCCACATCATTGCAGCAGCTCTGTGGGATCAGGGCTCTGTGTCAGGGGTGTCTCAGTCACAGTACCATGCCCTGTGCAGCTGTGGGGGCACAGGTGACAGAGCCCCGGTGCCCTGAGGGGCAGGGAGGGAGCATTGGCAGCAGGCTGGGCAAAGAGAGGGGCCCGAGGGTCCTGGAGCTCTCTGCCTGTCTGGCAGAGCCCATTGGACGGGCTGTGATGGGCCACGGGCCCTAAAGGCTGGTGAGCCCTGAGCTCTCAAGGCACGTGGGCCCCGTACCTGTCACACGTTGGGGCACAGCGCAGGAGGGTCAGCACCACATCAACAGGATGTTCTTCAGCCAGCCTCACAATGTCAATTTTCAGCCTGGCATCCACAGTGTCATGGGACACCAGCCTCTGGTGGATGTTCCTTACAATGGCTGGCACCTGGAGGACACCTGGGGGAAACTTGGAGCGCTCTTCAAGGGAGCAACTTCCCCAGCTTCCCTTCCCGCCACACTGTGCTGGCCTCAAAGGCTGAGGGGCCCCAGTGATCACGGCTTGAGGGGGCACAAAGTCCTGGGAGACCTCTAGGCCTGATCCCAGCCTGCTTAGCTGCTCCTGAGACGAAAAACAAGGGTCCCTGAAATACTCTGGTATTAATTCCTCGATCAGAGTTGGAGTGGGCGTGGTGTCAGGATTTGCTGTGGCTTCAGTCTCTCCAGTGTTGGCATTTGTCATGGCCACGTCCTCAGTCACTGCCTTGTCTCCGTTTGCTGTGTCCTCATTCATTATGGTGTCAGAGTCTTGAAAGTGCTCAGCTGAATCCAGGCTGAAATCAGGCTCTGCCTGGAGCTCGGTCAGCCCCGAGTCAGGCTCAGCTGGGCCCTCAGCTGCACTGGTCCCGGTCTCTCTGCGCTGAACTCGCAGAAACTTCCGGAACATCTGCAGGACAGGGAAGCCAGAGATGCTCCATGGCATTCTCCAAGCGTAGTGCTCGGCTGAGCAGGGACAGCAGGCCCAGCCCATGGATGGGATGGCTGCAGGTACCTTCAGGGTTCTGTGGAAGCGGCCACGGCTGGATTGCTGCTCTTGTGTGCGCTCCACGGCTGCATCTGGCAAAGAGCGAGCACAGCCAGAGCTGAGGGGCTGCGGGAGAGGCCGGAGAACACAGCCCAGCCCTGCGCTCCCCAGGCAGGGACAGCCCCGGGATGCCCCAGGGGGATGGAGCACGGCCACTGTGGGGTGTCTGCCTGGGCCCTCTTCTGTCCTGTCCATGGGCACTTCCCCAGGGGATGGGATGGGATGGGATGGGATGGGATGGGATGGGATGGGATGGGATGGGATGGGATGGGATGGGATGGGATGGGATGGGATGGGATGGGATGGGATGGGATGGGCCCACACTGGCTGCAGCCATCAGCCCTGTGGCCCAGCTCTGACACTCACCATCCTGCAGTGTCTGGATCTGCTCCGGCTCTTCAGGCTGTTCTGCTGGGGCAGCTCCAGGGCCTTTGTTTTTTTTCCCCCTGAGCACTTTGAACAAGCCAAGGAATCTGCCTGCCATGTCAGAGTCTGGCCTAGAGGGCACCTTAAATAGAGGTTCCTCAGGATATTGCCAAGTCAACAAGTCTTGCAGTTGCTGAAAGCACCAGCAAGAGAGAAGCCTCAGGAAGGCAGCAGGACAGCAAGCAGCAAGACCTGCACTTTGGTCTTGAGGACTCCTGCCAAAATCACAGGAGACTCCTCAACAACGATTCAGGTCACCAAATCCCGCGGTCTGGCCTGGAGTGCACAGGCCACAGGGATAGATGTCTTGGAAAAGATCCGAGTCACCAAATGCCACAGTCTGGCCGCAAGGCCAGCTGCAGGAACAGCGTCTGGAAAAAGCTCCGGGTCGGACACGAACGAGTGCGCTGTGCGGGGGCTCCTCACAGCACCGCTCTGTCCCGTCCTGTCCCGTCGCCTGCTCTGTGCGCTGTGCCGTGCTCTTGTCACCCCCAGCTCCTATGTCACCACATGTCACAAAGGACACACTCCTCCATTCCATGCCACCGTGACCGTGCTGCAGTGTGTCACAAAGGAACCTTGCACACACTGCCGCCTGCCCTGGGGCCGCCCCCAGCCCACCCAAAGTGGCCCCAGTTGGAAGGAATCCCTGGCCCCAAGTGTCTAAGGCAGCCCGACAGGATCTTTAGGAAGGGCTCAGCCCATCAGCAAACGCTGCCCTGCTCTGCGGGCTCAGGGCAGCAGAAGGAGCCCCCAGGGCTGCCGAGGCAGCCGCGCTGGCAAGGGCACGGGGCCTTCCAGGGAAGCTGGCACGGCCTCCTTGGGACACGTCCTGGCTGCTGGCCATCCTGAACCCGCGGCTGTGACAGGCACAGGGAACGTGTGGGCCAGGGCACCAATGCTGCTCTGAGCCCTGGGGCCCGGGCAGCGCTGCCATCAGCAGGTGTGGCAGAGTCCCCGCCCAAGCAGAGCTGCCACCCCCTGAGCCCTGGCAGCGCTGCTGCCCCTCTCCTGCCCCAGAGACCTGTGCCCCGGGGGGCTTGTGTGCCACAGGGAGCCAAAGCCCACGTGCACTGGGGGCTGTGCTCCTCCCTGCAGGGGCTGTTGGCAGGAGCGCCTGGAGCACTGCTGCAACACTTGGTGTCTGGGAGAAGGCAGAGGCTGTTAGTCATGATTTTTTTCATAGAAGGGATTGCAGTGTGAAAAACAAGGTTCACTCTCCTGTAAAAAAATTAGAAAATGTAATAAAGTACAATAGGAGAGAATAAAGCAAATATTTTTGACTGGATGCCTTTTGCCATTCAGCCTAGACTATCCCAGCTATTTTGAAAACACTCTTTGTATACCATTTCTATTGCATCTGCCTGTTACATATTTACAAACAATTATGCATGTTGAACTTTTCTCCAAACCAGTTTCCATGTTTCAAGAACTGTTTAGCATGGCTCCTCCTCATGTCTGCCTTTTTAGAGCATGCGTATTCCTTGTTTGTGCTTTTAGTCCATTCTTATCATCACCTCCATTTACGGGCTTTTGTGGATACTGACAGCCTGGTCAGTGAGAAGGCCACATAAACATTCCCAGGAATTGTTCTGGGGAGTTTTGAAAAGGCTGAGAGAAAGAATGAAAACAATCTTGCGGCTGGTGTTTTGAACAGTTGTTTTCTGATAAGATGGTTACCAAAGGGCATCTTCTTAATTAGCCAGTGGTGACGGGGTGTTGATTAAATGACCAGTCAGGTCCAGCTGTATTGGAACAGTGTATAAAAAGGAATGGCTTTCTAATAAACTCAGCATTAACCTGCTGAAGAGAGTTAATGTGTCACTTCACTTCGGTTCCTGACTCAACGGTGACAGGTTTTGGTCCACATTTTCTTCAGACCGTGAGTGCTGATAGTTGACATATCTGTAGCAGGTGTCCTCATCACATGTTCATTGGATGGTATCCCATGCAAGCAGGCATTTCAACACAAGCATACTACATCAGCTGTTTCTAAGTTTTAGTTAACAACAGAAATGAAAACGAGATCTTTATAGCAAAGTTCTTTTAACACCACACATATAGAATCCATTTCAACATTTGAAAAGGCCAGTATTGTACTGTGTATCTATAACAGCAGCAGCAGCACCTGAACACCACCAGCTGCTGAATTTCACAGGACAGTCAGATTATACAGAGGCACTGCCATGTTTCCTTGTGTTCTGGGAAAAACGTCAGCTCAGTCTTTGATGTTCAATGCTCCAGCTGCTGCGTGTCTGGCAGTGGTAGCTCATGTCCAAACACAACTGGGTGCCTGCTAAGCACGGCACTGGGGAGCCACAAACAGGGAAGTTCAGGCATCGCAATATATCAAGCTTCCAACAATCTCTTCTCCATTTCCAGATGCAAACATCAGCAAACACATGCTGAAAAAGTCAATGAGTTCCAACATTGCCAGGATATAAATTTCACTACCGAAACCAAGCAAGGATTGCCCACAAAGCCTTTGGAAACATTTCCTGGATGAATTAATGTCTCTCCCATGTAGGGCTGTAATAGCTGAACATCTGCAGTGCTGGAAGATTCCAGGTAGAGTGGGAACAAGTCCACAAAATTTCTGTACAATCTGAAATAGGGATGCAGGGCTGGACCAAAAGCTTTCCTGGGATGATGCTACTGAAATCCATTGCGTAATGATGCCCAGAAATTAATCAAAGCAAACAGTACTGCGTAGTATAAGGCCTATGGGGCAGGAATTTAATTTATTCGACATGGGGAGTGAGGGGCTTCAGTCTACCACAAATTCATTCTGGAATGAGACTCCCAATGGAGCCCCAGTGCTGCGGGGCGGCCCCGCGGCTCCCCGGGCAGCAGCCGGCCCTCTGCCCCCTGCGGAGCCCGGCGCCAGCGGCTGCTGGCCGCGCCTCAGGGCTGTGCGGGCAGGGGAGGCCGGGGCTGGGCGCAGGGAGCGCCCGCCACAGGGGCTGAGCCCGCGCCGAGCCTTCCCTGCTGCCGCTCTCTGCAGCTGGCAGAGGACACGAGCCGAGCGGCCGAGCAGCTGCGCCGGGCCCTGCGCTACCTGGAGAGCCCCCAGGAGCCCCTGCGAGAGGCGGCCATCAGGTTCATGGGTGAGCCCCGAGGCCGGGCTCCCTCCCCGGCCCGCCGCAGCTCGGCCCCAGCCCCGCCCGCTGCCCCGGCAGCGCCATCCGGGCCCGGCGCCGTGGAGCCCCGCCTGGCCCGGGCGCTGCTGCCGCCCTCTGGCAGCCATGCCCTTGGGCGGCAGCGTGCGGCAAGGGCCCGGGCTGAGCCCTGCCGGGCCAGCAGGGCGTGTGGCCGCAGCGCTGGCAGCGCCGCTGGCAGGGAGCTGTGCCGCTGCCGCCGTGACAGGCTCTGTGTTCACAGGGGTGGCCGGGCGGCTCCTGAGGGGGCAGCCAGGAGAGCTCCAGCTCCTCACTGAGAGTGAGTGAGGGCAGCGGGCTGACAGCGGGGCTGGCAGGGAGAGCTGCAGTGCCCGGGCAGGGAGCTGCCATCCCTGTCCTGGCTGCGGCAGGCTCACTCCCTGTGTGCATGAGGGGTGGCATGGGCAGAGCACAGAGAGATTGCAGGGATGTGGGAGTGTGGATTCGTGGCCAGCTGATCCAGTTGACAACCCCTCTCTTGTGGCCATGGCCAGAGCTGGGTGGGATGGCCCTGGCAGGACGGTCTCCTAGGATTCCCACCGATCCAGGCTCTGACTGTGGCTCTGTTCCTCTCCGTTCCAGCCCTTCAAGCCCTGAGGAGAGATGACAGCCCTTCCCAGGCATACATGTTAGTTCAACAGATAGTCAGTGGGAGAGCTGCAGAACTGGCACAGAAGAACCAGAGTTTGTTGAAGACCTGCAAATGCCATGGAAGATGAGACTGCCTTGAGACCAGAAGAGACCAGCTGGATCTCCAGGCACAGCTGATGATTGGCACAGCTGAGCCTGTGGGAAACTTGCATGGCTTCAGCCCTCTCCCTGCTTATAGATAGCTCCCTCCCTCCAGCGCTCAGACTCTGCCCATCCCTTCTTTTTCCCTCCATTCTCCCTCCCTGTTCACGGCACTTTCCCTCTAGTCCTCAGATCCTGCCCTTCCCCTTTTCCCCCTCCCAGCTCAACCCTTTGCTTCGCCTTCCATGAATAAACAGTTTGGCTCCTTCACTTTGCCTGCATCCCTGTGGAGCTGCAGCAGAACAAATCCGGGGCCCTGGGACACACAGGCCCCTGCTGCCGTTCTCTGCCACGCCGTGTTTTGTGCACAGACCCAGAGGAACGAGGGCAGCTCAGGCTGGCACGGTCCCTGTGCTGAAGGTGCAGTTCCACAACACTGTGCAGGTACAGATCCTGCTGAGCACACGGAAGGCCAGCAGTGGCACAAGGAGCCTGTGTGTCAGGATCCAAGTCGTGTCTAAGGCCCTGCCACATTTGGTCTGCTGCTGTGCACGTCAGCAAGATAATGAAGAACAGACAGTGAAGGAAACCTTATGGTTGAACTGGTGGGAATGTGACCCTTGAGAGAAACAATGGATTGGTCAATTGATGGGAAGTTAACCTGTGAAAGTGGAACAGCACACAGTGGAGCTGTGGTTGGCATGGAGGTGGTATCAGAAGCCATTGCGGCCTCATCTGATGCACTGGCCAAGCATGAGATGACGTCCTAAGTGGAAAAACTGCAGAGGAGGAAATGTCAGGCCTGGTTCTGGTGTGGAGGGATGAAAAGGACAAAATGCACGCCCTGTTGATGCAGGGGATGCCCTGAAGGTGGGTGGCCTGCCTGCCCCTCCCACTGGAGCACCACGCTGAGATCCCCTGAGAGGAGCCCAGTGCTCCTTGCTCCTCTCTGCTGACACGTGAGCCTTTGTCTGGTTTTGGGGTGGCCCTGGCTGTGTGAGGGCTGCTACGTAGGCACGAGACAGCCAGTCCTGTCCCGCTGGGTCTCAGCAGTGCCTGGCAGCTGTCCTGCATCCACGTCAGGATGCTGGCCAAGAGCGGTCCTGGAAGCTGAGGCACAGGTCAGGGCCCATGGTGTTCCCTCAGGATACAGCAGTCCCGAGGGGTCTCCCTAATTCAAAGAAGTCTGCAGACAAATGCATTGTCCACGAAAAGCCCTTTTATTGAGCTGACGGGAGGGCAGGGGTCTGCACCCCACCAAAATGCTTCTCTGCCATGTATAAATTTCAGTGGGTTGATGTAGGAATTGCATCAAAAATACCATCCATCTTTACCCTGCTGAGGTGATTGCATAGGCAGGGGGTTAGAAATACATTCTGTCAGATTCCTGTACTTGAAGCTGATGTCCAGGTGCTGGCCAGAGCGATCTCCATGCCCTAAAGCAGCACTTCTTCCTCATGGCTTCCCTGCACAGGGCTCATTGCCTACTTGCCCTTCCTTCTTCTGCTAGAATGTGTCTAAAGCTTTTTTCAAGTCCCTCTCCTGTCAAGTTAGCCCCGCCAGGTTTTTCTTATGCTAACTGGTGCTAAGTACTTCCCTGTGTCTGTGCTAAGTACTTGTTTGCTTATGTGAATTGCTTGTGCTTGTGTCAAACAAAGGCCTTGTTTCATCCTCCCCTTCTCTTTATCCTGATGCAAATTCTTTTGCAAGATTCCCTCCACAGTCCACAGGACATATGTACTGTTATGTTGCTCTTTTAATTTTCTACCACATCCATAGCTTCATGATGGTTTAGAGGAGGGTTCATTTTTTTAAAAAGTAGAACGGGTTTGCTGAGGAAGCTAAAAATCTGAGGAGCTGTTGGTGATTGCAGATTTGTCCATCACAAGAAGACATCTGACTCATGATGTTCTCTATCTTTCCCTATTTTGGTGATGATTTTGGTAACTTCTTTGATACCAGTTTGAGTGTCCATAAGGCTCTGTGAGATGCATTTTTGACTTCTGCCACTAGCCATTCTATATTAGGCTCGTACAGCATTTGTTTTAGTACATCAATGTTCCTTTCAGTTTGGAATTTGGGTGCTTCATGATACACATCGTACACATTCTGCATAATCTGAAGAGAAGTTATTGTGTGGTGCAGCTCAAGTCACATCCACTTTTGGTTGTGAATTACAAATAGAGAAG
The DNA here is from genome assembly GCF_036417665.1 of Passer domesticus. NCBI lineage: Eukaryota > Metazoa > Chordata > Aves > Passeriformes > Passeridae > Passer > Passer domesticus. Next base: position 34,402,459 of record NC_087484.1, read on the forward strand.
GTAGTACCATTAGCAGTTTCATTTAATGAATCTGTGGTAATAGTTGTGCAAGCAGATCTCACACAGGCCAAAATTGGAATTACACAGTATTTTGTTGCATTCTTAATGGTTAATGTCAAACACTGCAGGGTTCTGTTCATTCTATGTGAAACTGACCAATTGCCACCAAGTGTGGAAGTCTTTTTCAAACTCCTTTGTGGTTTCATTTTTAGGCATGATTTAGTTAATTCTCATGGTAATTTCCCCCAGCTCTCCTTTTTTTAAGTTTTCCTGAGATTACAGACTGTAGCCACAGCTGAACTGGTCTACACTGAAATGCTAAAGAAATGTTACCCTGTAGTTTCCCCATAAAGCCAATGACTGCTGGAAACAATCCTGCTGTGTATTGTTGGCCAGAGTGGTTAATAGGTTAGCTGCCAGGCTTTGGGTTTGGGCAAGTGTTAGCAGGGCTGATCTGAGAGGAGTTTGTGTCTGTCCTGTATAAGAATTCACAGTGCTTCATTTATTGGCTAAGACTTCTTGATCAATAGAATTTCATATTCCCAGTTCAGACCCAAACCATCCCCTTAAGCCTTTTTTAGACCTATGATTTGGTGTCTGGGAATGCATCCATGACTCCCAGCCTTTTAGGCTTTGCTGTATGAATGGGTAGTATTGCTGTTTAATTTTGGATCTATTAGCCTGTATCTTTACATCCAGCATTTTCAGAGAGTACCTTGGATTTAGAAGCAACAATTGTTCATTTATTTTTCTTACCACAGAGTGAGAGACTATATTATTTCACACATGGGTCCTGTGCTATGCCATTGTTTGCTCATGTAAAGTTGTTTGTTTTAATTTTAAATGTCTGTTGTGTGACCCGTTCTGTTTCGCTCCTTGTCGAGTACCCAAGGCATGGTAACAGGTTTCTTCAGATACATTGCCTGCCTTTAGGCAAGCGTTTCAATAAACTTCAGAAACCTTACACTGGCCCCTGGTAGTATTACAAAGGACACTTACTTTACTAAAGTTCCTACTACAAATGGCTGAGTATTCTGAGTACCTCAGCCCATAAGAGGATGTAGTTGTGCTGTCAGGATTCCATTCATATCTGGGTTGCCATCACACGGTCATGACATTGGGCATAATATACCCTAACAGGATGATTGTGCTCCCGGCTTCCCCTCCAACTGGATTGGTGACTATTTCTGATGGCCTGGAATAAGCCAAGAATGAAATTCAGTTCTCAAAAGCAGATGCTCTGTGAGACCTGTTCCATGTACTAAGCATACCAACAGGACAATTTATTATTCTAGTGGCACAAGAGCTGCCTGCTGGAAACAATATTTGTTGGGTTGCATTCCTGGCAGGCTCAATTCCTGTATCTCTGTGTGATGATGGTCCTCCCACCCCACCTGTGCACTGCAGAAGGAGGGAACTACCTTGTGCTAGGTTATAGTCTCCCATTTTAATTTGCATAGCACAAAAATCCTGATAGGAATCACATGAAAATGGATTCACACGCTGCTTTTTAGAAAGGTCACAGATGTGCATGGTCACAGTAATAATCACAACTAAAAGAGGTTTGTGAGTTTCAAATTCACACGCCATAGAGGTCCTGCTTTCAGGTGGGACAAGAAAGGCTGGCATGGCGTCAGGTTTTCCTCAATCTTCAACTGCTTGGTCATTAATCCTTAAAATAGCATAAAGTGTTTTTACCTTATTATTCCCTTTTAGCCAATTAGGTCCCAAATATTTTTGAATGTTCCATCTAGCAGGATCTCGCAGGCCAAGGAGATCATGATGGTAGTGACAGTCACCTACTGTGGCTTGGATTCTGATCAGAAATATCGGGAAGATGATGATGATGGTGTGAAGCGCATCTTGGTTTCTTCTGTTCTTTCTGAGGTCCAGCTGGGGACTCCTCTTGCCTTTTGCAGAAGTCTTTTAATTCTGGAACAGTGTAGCCAAGAGGTTAACACTTCAAGCTTTAAAGGCTGTATAAGTGATTAATAGTACCAAATAGAGTCCTTTCCATTTTGGGATAAGAGGCTTTCCCCCAGGGGATTTGACATATACCTGGTCCCCAGGCTGGATTTGTGGAGAGGAGCATCCTCTTGCTCCTCTGCTCAAAATGTGTTGATTTATTTGATGCCGTGTCCTGGTTTAGGGCAAGTTTGGGAGATAACCCCCAAAGGGGCTTCTCTACAAAAGCAGATTCAATTGCCCCTCCCCCCTCCAACCGGTTCGGGAGAAAATATCTCCTTGGAGAAAAGTGGAAAGAAACCTGTTTATTAAACAATAGAAACCAAACAATATTAAACAATAAAACTTCTCACTGATCCAAGGAAAGCAAACTCAGAACAGTCCCCTCCCCGGGTTGCAGCTCGGCTCACTCAGTCTCTGATCAGTCTCTCTGTTGCTGGAAATGCTGCTGCCCAGGCCCAGCCAGGGGGGCCACAGGTGGAGCTGCCGGTGCTCTTCTGGGTGTTCAGTGCAGAGCAGGCTTGAACAGGTCCAAGAAAAAAGGAAAAAAATCACAATCCGGAGAACTTCCTTGCCTCAGCTAGCTAAAACTAACTAAAAGCAAGAAAAAGGGAAAAAAGGAGCTCTGTCTGGCTGTCTGTCCATCCGCAGACAACACAGTCCAGGAGCAGGAATGTGGAGGAGTGAGAGCAGTCTGAAAACAAACTGCGCGCTTCTTCCCTCCCCTCCTCACTGTCTGGAAGAGAGTCTTAAAGGTGTAAAACTTATTATTCAGTATAAACAGAACAAGACGATTGGGGATTAAAGTGTCATATAGTCAACCCAGGACATTCCACCCCTTATCCCCATATCGTCACCTTACTACTAAAACTAATATATATATTCTAACTCTACACACACATACATTATACATCTAATATACAGCTATAGACAGACAATGGTGGCAACATTCAGCAAACAGTGATATTTATACATGGTTCTCACCCAACAATCAGATCTCCCTGAGGTACACATCGTGTTCTTCCATCTTTTTGCATTATCCACCATGTGCACCCTGGTCCCTGAGCAAAAACAACCCTGCGAATGGGTTTGTCTGTACTCGAGGCAGGATTGATCCAAACTGTCTTCCCTAACAAACCCCTGACATGTACCACTGGGACTTTGTCTCCATCTACTCTGTGCAAAGGCTCTGATTGGGCAGGGCCCACTCGGTTAGTAGAGCCTCGGGTATGAACTAACCAGGTGGCCTTTGCCAGATGCTGCTCCCAATTTTTGAAAGATCCCCTACCTAAGGCTTTTAAGGTGCTTTTTAGCAGCCCATTGTACCTTTCCACTTTTCCCGAAGCTGGTACATGGTAGGGGATATGGTACACCCACTCAATGCCATATTCTCTGGCCCAGGTGCTGATAAGGCTGTTCTTGAAATGAGTCCCGTTGTCTGACTCAGTCCTCTCAGGGGTACCATGTCTCCACAGGACTTGCTTTTCCAGGTGCAGGATGGTGTTCTGGGCAGTAGCATGAGGCACAGGGTAGGTCTCCAACCACCCTGTGGTGGCTTCTACCATTGTGAGCACGTAGCGCTTGCCTTGGCGTGTCTGGGCCAGTGTGATGTAGTCAATCTGCCAGGCCTCACCATACTTGTACTTGGACCACCGCCCACCATACCATAGGGGCTTCACCCTCTTGGCCTGTTTGATGGCAGCACACGTCTCACAGTCGTGGATAACCTGAGAAATACTGTCCATGGTTAAATCCACCCCTCGGTCTCGTGCCCACTTATAGGTGGCATCTCTACCCTGATGACCTGAGGCATCATGGGCCCATCGAGCTAGGAATAACTCTCCCTTGTGCTCCCAATCTAGGTCTATCTTGGACACCCCTATCTTTGCAGCCTGGTCTACCTGCTCATTGTTTTTGTGCTCCTCATTGGCTCTACTCTTGGGGACATGGGCATCTACATGGCGGACCTTCACAGGTAGCCTCCCTACCCTGGTAGCGATGTCTTTCCACTCTTCAACAGCCCAAACTGGTTTTCCTCTACGCTGCCAATTAGCCTCTTTCCACCTCTCCAGCCATCCCCACAGAGCATTGGCTACCATCCATGAATTAGTGTAGAGGTAGAGCTTTGGCCACCTCTCTCTTTCAGCAATGTCCAGGGCCAGTTGAACAGCTTTGAGTTCAGCAAGTTGGCCTGATCTACTTTTTCTTTCAGTTGTCTCTGCAACTTGTTGTGTGGGGCTCCATACGGCTGCTTTCTACTTCTGATTCATTCTTACCATGAGACAGGAACTATCAGTAAAAAGAGCATATTGTGTTTCTTCCACTGGCAGTTGGTTATACGGAGGAGCTTTTTCAGCACGTGTCACTTCTTGTTCTTCTTCATCAGTGAGACTGAAGTTTTTACCTTCTGGCTAGTTTGTAATTATTTCCAGAATCCCAGGGTTGTTCAGCTTTCCAATACGGGCACGCTGTGTTATGAGAGCAATCTACTTATTCCATGTAGCACTGGTGGTATGGTGGGTAGAGAGAACCTTTGCTTTGAACATCCACCCCAGTACTGGTAGTCGGGGTGCCAGGAGGAGTTGTGCTTCAGTGCTTATTACTTTTGAGGCAGCTTGGACTCCTTCATAGGCTGCTAAAAATTCTTTTTTTGTTGGAGTATTGTTGGCTTCAGACCCTCTGTAGCTTCCACTCCAAAATCTTAGTGGTTGGCCTCGAGTCTCCCTAGGCACCTTCTGCCACAGGTTCCAGGACAAACCATGGTTCCCGGCTGCAGAGTAGAGCATATTTTTCACATCTGGTTTTGTCTTGACTGGGCTAAGGGCTACTGCATGAGCGATCTCCTGCTTAATCTGGACGAAGGCTTGCTGCTGTTCAGGGCCCCAGTGGAAAGTGTTCTTCTTACAGGTGACTAGATAGAGAGGGCTCACGATCTGACTGTACTCAGGAATGTGCATTCTCCAAAAACCAATGGTGCCTAGGAAAGCTTGTGTTTCCTTCTTGTTGGATGGTGGAGACATTGCTGTGATCTTGTTGATGACATCAGTGGGAATCTGACGCCGTCCGTCTTGCCACTTCACTCCCAGAAACTGGATTTCTTGAGCAGGTCCCTTGACTTTGCTCTTCTTGATGGCAAAGCCAGCTTTTAAGAGAATCTGGATGATTTTTTGTCCTTTCTCAAACACTTCTGCTGCTGTCTTCCCCCATACAATGATGTCATCAATATATTGCAGATGTTCTGGAGCTTCACCCTTTTCTAGTGTACTCTGGATCAGTCCATGGCAGATGGTAGGACTGTGCTTCCACCCCTGGGGCAGTCGGTTCCAAGTGTACTGCACACCTCTCTAGGTGAAGGCAAACTGAGGCCTGCATTCTGCTGCCAGCGGAATGGAGAAAAATGCATTGGCAATATCAATAGTGGCATACCACTTTGCTGCCTTGGACTCAAGCTCGTACTGGAGCTCTAATATGTCTGGCACAGCAGCGCTCAGTGGTGGAGTCACTTCATTCAATGCACGGTAGTCCACCGTCAGTCTCCATTCTCCTTCAGATTTACACACAGGCCAGATGGGGCTGTTGAAGGGTGAGTGGGTTTTGCTGACTACCCCTTGGCTCTCCAGCTTTCAGATCATCTTATGGATGGGAATCATAGCATCTTGAGTGGTTTTATACTGTCGACGATGCACTGTGGAAGTGGCAATCGGTATCTGTTGCTCTTTTCTCTTCAGAGGCTCTATTGTAGATGGATTCTCAGATAGTCTAGGCAAGGTATTCAATTGCTGGACGCCCTCTGTCACTACAGCTACTATCTTAAATGCCTACTTCAGTCTTTTTGGGTCTTTGAAATACCTACTTTGGAGATAATTTATGCCCAAAATACATGGGGCTTCTGGGCCAGTCACAATAGGATGTTTCTTCTACTCATTTCTAGTCAAGCTCACATCAGCTTCTACTAAAGTGAAGTCTTGTGATCTCCCTATTACACCAGTGATAGAAACGGATTCTGTCCTTACATGTCTTGATGGAATTAAGGTACACTGTGCACTAGTGTGGACTAAAGCTTTATACTCTTGTGGTTCTGATGTGCCAGGCTAACGAATCTACACTGTCCAGAAAACACGATTTTCCTTAGCCTCTACCTGGTTAGAGGCAGGGCTCTTCTAAGCTTGGTTATCTTTCTTTTCTTGGGCATATATCTTAGAGGTTCCTTCAAGGGGATCGGATATGTCATCATCATCATCATACCTGGCAGTTCGGCTATGGGCAACTGGAGTTGCTTTTCTTGTGGTGGAACTTCTTCTCTGAGCTCTGTCTTCTTTCAATTCATGCACCTTTCGGGCCAGAGCAGCGGTGGATTTTCCATCCCACAGCATCAAGTTTTTTCTATAATCGCGCAGGAAAAACCACAGCTCAGCTGGTGGGGTGTACTTTCTCTCTCTATCTGGGGAACGTCTGTGTTGGGTACCAGAACTTTTGATCTGTACTGCTGAGATTTGGAGAAGGTCTTCTTTAATCTCCTGTCTGAGCTTCTTATGATTCTCCTCTATCTTATCCTCTAATCTCTGCAGACGTGTTTCCACTGCTGCGATTCTGGCATGTGTTGGGCCGTGTACAGCATCTGCATAAGCTCGGAGCTTCTTTGCCATGTTAAGCATGGTCTCATCCCTGTCATCCCACTTCATGATAGCTAGAGCAGAAGCATATTCGTGTGGCCCAAGTCGTACCAGTTTTCGCCACATCACAGATGTGCATGGTACCAAGTCTGGATTCCTAGTTGTTATGTCATCTGAGAAGATAATCTCAGCCACTGCCATTTCTCTCAGGCATTGAATCCCTTGTTCTGTGGTCTTCCACTGTGTTTGCTGCATGTAGAGATCATCGGCACACAGGTATCTTTGCGCTACACTGTCCAAGACCCGTGCCCAGAGGCTGTGAGGGTTAGCCCCCCTCATCATGCCTTGGTCGATGACAGGATCATGTGACAGGGATCCCAAATGCCTCGCTTCAGTGCCATCCAGAATTGTAGCCTCGGCTGCAGCATCCCAAAGACAGACTAACCAGCTAATTCTGGATTCATCAGATGGTCGGGTGTAATCCTTCCTTAGGCCACGCAGGTCCTTCAGGGAGAAGGACTCAATATTGGCTTCTGATCTTGTGCCAGTTGCTTTGACTCCTGATTTTATGTCAGGAAATGTTGAGGGTCCTTCTCCTGCATCATCATCATCATCATCATCCACTGGTCGATCGGTCTTGTCTGTGCACTTCCCACTTCTAGTGCTAGTAGCAACAGCCATTGGTTGAGGCTTATTGTCTGGTTTAACTGCTGGCTTTGAGCCTGGGGTGTTGGCTGGAGCCTGAGTGACTGGGATAGCTCTTGATGTATCTCTCTGCCCTCTTTCTTCTGTCTGCTGCCCTAGAGTATCTAGCAGTGTGTGATAAGCATATGCTAGGGCTTAGCTCACTGCAATGATCTTTTTCTCCTTAGGGTCATTATGATATTTCTCTTTCAGATATTTCTTCACCGTAGCTGGGTTCTGAATTTGTTCATGGGGAAAGTCCCAGACTATAGGGTCAGAGAATTCTTTCAGGATTTGGCCCATATTTTCCCATTCTCCACCCCACTCAGGATTCTCCACATGTGGGTCTACTTCTGGGTCAGGGGTCTCATCAGCCCTTCTAGACATCTCAGCCCTCATTCTAGAGAAGCTGTAGACCATATAGAGGAAGCTTACCAGATTAAATACCAGAAAGATGGTGTCTTTAACATTCAGGGGAAACTGAACATTCTCCAAAAGTGACGTAACAGATTCAAAGGAGAAGAAGGAAAGGAAAGGCTGGAAAGCCTCATTCCCCGCTCCTCCTCTAACTAGCTGGGTGTAATTACTAATAAATTCTCAAAACATACTGTTAGAACTGGGATGCAGGGTAGGACAAAGAAACCATAAACCACACATATCATAAACAGACGCCAGTATCTTTGTAAATGCCCTATAAAGCATTATCACCAAGGCCAGCACAATAGCTAATCTAATCCGTGTCTTTTTACTGGAAAAACTACATGATAGGGACAATAATTTTAGTGACCAGAAAGGTATTGAAACCTCAAAAAGGTCTAGAGACCAGAGCCACATAAAGGCCTCCCCAAGAGACATTACAAATTCAAACAACATGGCTACTGGGTACTTTAACTTAGTACACAGCAAGCATAACCAACCTGCGATCAATAAAGGGTTTTTTTCTACTTTCTCAAGCCGCACGTTGGGCGCCACTAACTGTATTTGTCTTGGTTTAGGGCAAGTTTGGGAGATAACTCTTAAAGGGGCTTCTCTACAAAAGCAGATTCAATTGCCTTTCTTTTTTCTAACTGGTTCGGGAGAAAATATTTCTTTGGAGAAAAAGTGGAAAGAAACCTGTTTATTAAACAATGGAACCCAAACAATATTAAACAATAAAACTTCTCACTGCTCCAAAAAAAAAAGCAAACTCAGAACAGTCCCCTCCCCGAGTTGCAGCTCGGCTCACTCAGTCTTTGATCAGTCTCTCTGGTGCTGGAAATGCCGTGGCCCAGGCAAATGCCGTGGCCCAGGCCCGGCCAGGGGGACCACAGGTGGAGCTGTTGGTGTTCTTTTGGGTGTTCAGTCTAGAGTAGGCTTGAACAGGTCTAAGAAAAAAGGAAAAAAAAATACAGTCTAGGGAACTTCTTTGCCTCAGCTAGCTAAAACTAACTAAAAGTAAAAAAAAAAAAAAAAGGAAAAAGGAGTTCTGTCCGGTTGTTTGTCCATCCGCAGACAACACAGTTCAGGAGCAGGAATGTGGAGGAGTGAGAGCAGTCTGAAAACAAACTGTGCGCTTCTTCCCTCCCCTCTTCACTGTCTGGGAGAGTCTTAAAGGTGTAAAACTTATTATTTGGTATAAACAGAACAAGATGATTGGGGATAAAAGCATTATATAGTCAACTCAGGACATGTAGTTAAAAACATTTTGTGGATTTTAATTGTAATTTTTTTTTGTTTTGCTTACATTTTCATGGTTTTTACGCTGTTGTAAAAAAGCCATGGGAGAAGCCTTTTTAATGAATAAAGGTAGTGGAGTTGTGAAGGCCAGTGGGCCAACAGGTAAAAGTCTACAACTGTCCCCTGGATGGAAAACCCCTCAAGCAATAACCACTCTTGTCAAGGTGAGAAGAAAGGCTTCTTCCAGCATGCCTTGCTGTGATATGCAGATTCAATGTATCCCATTGGCCCTTCCCACTCTCTCCACCCCTGTGCCCTCATCCCATTGGCCCTGGTGTACTGTCCCGCCCCTCAAGAACCCTATATAAAGCTGTGCTTTCCCTGCCTGAGTGGCTCCTAGTCCCCAGACTTTCCTGAAGAAGAAGCTCAATGAAGGCTCTCCTTGGAACCCCACACAAAGACCCCATCTCTCTTTCTGCGTCGCCTGGATCTCAGAAGAGCAGAAATCACCCAGCATGAGCGCAGTCGTGCCTTGTGCTCCTGAGGAGTCTTTTCCAAGACACTTCTTTGGGAAGGTACTCTAGACAGCCACCCACCACGACAAGTGGTGCCCAACGTGAGGCAGCAATGCTAAGGGCCCTGAGGCCCTGATGATCATTGATTGCCAGCGTACCAGACACACTCCCCTTGGTAAGAAAGGAGAAGAGCTGAGCATCAGAGGCAGCAGAGAGCGGGTCAAGACCAACAGCCCCGTAAGTCTTTTTTTTAAAAGTGCTGTCAAGCTAGGACAATTTTATAAAGAAGACCCAGGTCTCATCCCCAAGAGCTTTCAGGCCAAGATTGCAGGAACCCCCAGTCCTAGTGTTGCGTGGGGGAAGGTTTACAGGGACAAAGATAAAGATGGGAACAATAATTACAAAGGAAGAACAGGTCATTTATAAACATTTTAATTTATTTTTAGATTCTTAAGGGACAGAGTTTTCTAAATGGGATCTGAAAAGAATTGTTTGGTGGCTTTACAACACTTTTCCTGGTGCATCTGCAAGACTCCATATTTACCATCAACTTTTGGGACCTAGTTTGTGTGAAGAACACTCACTATGGCACCTGAATTGCTGCCCATGTCCTCTGCCATCCAAGAGACCTTACACCATCATGCAGCACATGGAGGCCTCCTGCCTTTGGTCATGTCTCCCATAAAACCCCTTCTAGCTTCTGTGAAGCTCCCCTTATTCTGCCCCTCTCTGATTTTCCCATACCCTCCCCAGTCCCTGATCTGGAGTAGTGTTGGCCATGCCATCCCAGACCCTCCTTTTCAAGATGGTAATGGTCACACCACCTTGAAACTGTTTTCCAGCTCTTCACCTTCTCTTCCTGGCTCTGATCTCGCCTCTGGCTCTGCCTCTTCTCCTGAATGCACCACCTCTGGAGGCTCTGACCGTTCCATCATAGGGCACGCCTCTTCTAGGGAAGATGGAACCAGAGACCCCGCTCCGGAAACCATTCTTTTTTTTACTCCGCCAAAATGGTGGCGCCCATAACCCCCCGACTGGACCCCCAGACAACTTGCTACAGTTACCCAACATACAACATCAGGGCTTCCACTCTCTCTCCTGAGAGGGTCTCCCCCTTAGTTGCCTCCACCAGCACCATACAGCCCCTCTAAAGCCAGGCTGATCCATCAGACAGTTTGGGACATGTGTTCCAGTGTCGAGAGCCTCCTTTAAATGCAGCCATTGCCATCTGGACTCCCCAAAGAAACTTCATATTCAATGAATTTGTGCCTGCGCCAGTGACCACCGCCATGGATTGCAGTGGCAGGCATGTCCAGCATGCTGTGGCAAACTGCATTCAACAAAGTTTGACACCTAGAGCTCCCAAGCGCCGCCAGCAGAGGAGAAATCATCACCAAGCCTGCTCCAGACAGCAAATTAATGTAACTGTACAAGTTTTCTATAGAAATCATAACACTTCCCCTTTTATTCCTCCTTCCTGGTAAATATATTTTCAGTTGTATTTAGATAATTTTAAGTTTAACCAAGTTCTAGATCACCTTGAAGATGTGTTTGTTTGATTAACCTTTTACAGCTCCCCAGTCTTCATTAAAAAGGAGTAACTTGATTTAATAGTATTAATTGAAGTGATGTAAGCTATTCAATACCAGTATTATTATTTTGTTGGTTAAAGTTGATTTAGTTTTTACAGACTGTTATTATCTCTTTCAATTTTAATATATACAAAAATGTAAATAGTTCTCAACTAAAGTTACAAGAATTTAATATGACAGAAACAATCCTAACTCCCATTATTCATGTTAAATCTTTAAATGCCTCTATTTTAATTAATTGGAAAAATCGAGTTTTTAGAATGCACTCTTTATACCCTGTCTATTGTCCTTTCTGCAAGGAACCCCGCAGAAAGACAATATCATATTGTAAAAGTATGTGTCTGTCATAGGGTAAGAAGGAAGTGAGTTTTTTTGGGAAGCTGTGATTAAAGCAATCAGTGCTTAGATTTGAATATTGGCACTTAGCTTGGCCACTGAAGGTATGGAGTGCCTTTGAGAACACCAGGGGTGAAAAGAGCAGAGAACTCCTAAGAGAACTTTCTTGGTCCCAGTCCGTGAAGCAAGTCAGACCTTCCCTACCCAGCCAGGGCTGGGTGGGGGAGGCGAAGCCTTGCGGCTGGGTGAAGTAGGCCGGAGCTTCAGGCAAAGGAGGGGAGGTGAAGGCCTTGTAAGATGAAAAAGTGGAACAGCCCTGAAAAGCATTGAGCCACCCCCTACTCCCCAGGAGAGAGAGAAAGCCAGTGCCTGTGCTGCCTTAAAATTCAATATCACAGCCTGACAGCACAGCTGGCCAGAAGGAGAAGTAAGGGATGTGGCACAAAAAAAGTGCCCAGCAGCCGTGGGAGTTCTGATTGTAAGACAAGGAGTGATAGTATAGAATACTTGAAAGACTTAAAGGGAAGAGAAAGAGGAAAAAAAGGAAAAAGAAAAGAGAGACAGTGAGAGTGAGAAAAAAGGACTAGTTTACTTAGATTAATGGCATTAAGTTGAGAACAAAGAAATGAAAGAAAAGACTTTCCTTAAGTGTTACTTTGATTATTACGTTAAACTTATTTTCTTACCTATACCTTTCAATCTTTACATATGTCAAAATTATTTTCTTGTATGTACCCCTTTCATGTTTAATCTTTCCATTAAGATTGTTTATTGTCTGAAGTTTAGCTAAAATTATCAGTTCTATAATTGTCATTTACTTGTTAATAGTGTTTCACTGTTCATTCTTATGTCCCCGGGAATCCCTTTATGAGTTGTCCTAATGCCTCTAGAAGTTACTCCATAAGTATGAAGGAATTTAAGTTGAAGAGTATTCTGGGGCCATAACTTAAAGATTGTTCTCCTGTTTCTAAAAGAAATAAAAAAGGGGGAGTTGTTTTGTGCCCCCGCCCCAGGTGGCAGGGATTCTACCCAGACAGACAGCATGGGTTGAGGGGTGTGATTTAAAGAAGATTCCACCCCTCCACCCTGTGGGGCATGTCCCTGGAAGTCCGGAAAAAGGCATTCCACTCCATCTTGTCAAAGAAGGAATGGCTCCAGAATGTTCTTCCTTTCCTGTACCCCCATTGGTTTCAATTCTACTGCAATGTCCTCACCTTAGTTTTTTCCATTGGTTGTCCTCCTGGATTCACCCATTTGCGGTCCCCTGCTCCTTCTGCTATTGGACCCTGACCCTAAATGCCACCCCTAGCCTGTCATATAAAACCCATGACTACCCCCTTGTTTCTTGTCTTGGTCGCTGGCACAATAAAGGATTGAGGCTTTTGCTAAAGCAAGAAGCATCCTGTTGCCTGCCTTTCCCTGTTGGTCATCGGTGCCTGCCTGAGGTCTGAGACTCCAGGGCCCAGGGGAGTTGTTGCAGCACAGTCCCCATCCCACTCAATTTGGAATTTTAGGAGGTGGCAGGCCATGGGGGGCCACAGGCCCCTGGGCTGGATGCAGGTCCCTGGACACGAACGCCAGCCGTTTTTCATGGGCAACAAAACTGACCAGGCCAGTTTGCTGATGTCCTTTCCAGGAGGTGCTTCCCACTGCCAGGGCAGCCTGAGCTTTAGGTGGTACCAGGTTGCCTCTGGGAGACATCCTGCGCCGTCTGGGATTTCAGGAGGCAGCAGACTAGTTGGGGTCACAGGCCCCTTGGCTGAATGCAGGCCATTTTCCATTGGAAACAAAACTCACCACCCCAGTTTCATGGTGTCACTTTGCAAGAGGCACTTGGCACTGCCAGGGCAGCCCGAGTTGGAGGTGCTGGCAGCTTGGGCCTGGGAGACATCCTGTGGCATTTGGGATTTTAGGAGGCAGCAGCCCACTTGGGGTCACAGGCCTCTGGACATGAATGCCAGTGGAGGAAAGATATAATGTTAAAAGCATGGCCCAGGCAATGCTCCTTTGACAAGTTCTGCCCTGAGCTTTCCTCAGGAAGATCTGAAATGTTCAATGTCACCAGCAAAAGCTCCTGCAATGGCTGCTCGCCATCAGAGCAGGGCTGTCAGCTGTGAAACAAGTGCTGCCACAAGCAGCAGCTTACCCAGGGCAGCAAATCAAGAGCTAGGAAGGAGCTGATCTGAAGGCCAAACTTCCTTAGCTCCTTCTAAAAGAGCTGGAACAGTTCCTCTTTCCAGTGCGGTGGAATGCTGGGCACCACAGCTCTAGGTGAGAACTGGGCACAAGTTTTCTCTCACTGAGTGCTGTGATGTTTTCTGGAGGAGCTCTGGGCTTCTGTGCGTGCTGGCCACAATGAGGAGAGAAGGAATCAAGTGCACTGACACACCTTTGCCTTGAGCATAACCCAGCCTGGACCAAACACACTGAAAGGTTTCCCCCTGTCTCAAAATGGCAGGTCCACTGTTTGACAACTCAGGTTGGTTTGGTGTCAAGGAATTTCCCTGAGAAATACTCAGTTTGTCTTCCTCTCTGCCTTTCCCTCAGCAGCCTTGGGGATGCTCCTATGTGAAGCCATCTGTCTCACAGAGTTTGAGACAACTTAAAACAGGATACTGTGCAATAAGTCGTCTCCTCTAAACTGTTCCAACAATCCCTTTCCAGGAATAGGAAATTATTACTAATAGATGAAAGTGGAAAAAGACCCCAACAGTTTATTAACAAACAGATCCCCCTATGACACGTGTTACCAGGAGCCGGGATCTCTCTCAGGAAGAACAGGAGCTGTCATGGAGTAGTTCTAGCAGCTGATGAAAGCTCGGTGGCTTGTCTGGCATAAACTTTCTGCCAGTGGCAGAGCTCCATGGAACAGTCACAGCAGGTGAAGCAGCTGGGCTGGAGCCCCTCAGTGCGTTTTCTCCCTGGCGTGGCTCAGCTCACAGACTCTTGGGCTGGGAGCGGGGCTGTTCCACTTCTGCCAGCACCATGTCCCTGGGCTTGGACAAACAGTTTTCTGCTAGGAGAGCCCTGCACTCTGTTCCACATCTCTTTCAAAAAGGCCCAAACCAACTCCAAACACTCAGTCTACAGCAGCTTTTCACAATGCGCTGCAGAAATCCAGGACTGCTGCAAGTGTTGGAAGGCTCTTGTCTTGTTCCTGCCAGCAGAATTCTCTGTGATTTTATGCAATTTTATTCAGATGCAACAGGAGAACTGAGGTTTTTTATTAAAATATTCCATAATGAGTAACAAGCCTCGGGAGCATGAGGTACAGAACTGACATGTGAAAGCATGAGCATATCCTCCAAAGTGGTCAGTTTAATTGTCCATTTTATTACTCTTCTATTTACTCCACACTAATAAGGAAACGCAAGCTTTGCTTGGAGGCAAAGCAGGCATGGGATACACTAGGATCCCTCGCAGGCTCACCAGGGCTGGCAGTGACAAAGCAGACAGACTGCTTCACTGAGAACCACTACAGAGCTACATCCCTATGTGCTTTTAAGTAGCATGGTATTATTAAGAGCTCCTTTTCTGCATGAGATGCAAAAAGGAGGTCCCAAATGATCTTCATGCAAGCATGCAGTAAAGACCTGATCCTGCTATCCTAATGAGGCTTTTGCTTTGGCAATGACACCCTTCCCATTCATCTTTTGAGGCAGACACTTGCGGTCTTCCCCTACACCCTTGCAAGGCTGGCAGTTGCTGCTTCCCATTTCCTGTTCTTCCCTAGAGCCAGTACAGTGGCTGCTTTGAAACAAAAAGCCCTGAGATCTGGATAGCTTGGAGGAGCATGAAATGCTAATTGAGTGTTCATGGTGGTCATACCCAGGTCTGCACTTCCCAGTGCTCTGAAGCAGCAGCAGGAGGACCGTGCATCATTCCTGTTGGTGGATGTTCATGTTTCTGGTGTGCAAGAGCAATGACTTGAGGAGGGACAAAAATGCCCCAATTCAAACAGTGGCTGTGCAAGGAGATGTGAAGTTTCACTGCCTTTTCTAGGATATTTTAGAAAGATGTAAGAGAATATTGTGGCATGGAGTAGGTCCCTAATTTTGTCTCCAGAGAAATCCCCAAAGGCCACATTCACTCTGCTGGTGATGGCAACCCCAGCAGCTCACGGGCTAGTTTTCCCTGCAACATGCCACCCTGCCCTGGCTTTACTAGGCCAGGACTAGACCCATAGCTAAGCAAACACATGCAGCCAGGTGACATAGAATTTTTCTTTCAGAAGACCTAATTAACACAATCCCATGCCGTTTCTTCTGTAACATCAGAAGCTGGCAACCATGAGAACTTTGCTGGCAAAAGGTTACATTTTGCACTGGGCCTAGAAGTGTTTTTCCCTAAGGCAAAGCAAAGTGAAATGTGAAGTTCAAAAGCTTCAAATGCCTATAAAAGGAAACTGCGGAATAATTTCTGGAAAGGCAGCGTTGTCAATGATCATGCAGCCCACCCACAGCTGGAGCTGCATCCAGAATTGCTTCTTCCAGCTGTGCAGGAATTCATTTCAGTGGCAAACACTGTTCCATGATGAACAAATTGTCCCCTAGCTCTGGGCTGAATGGCACCCAGGCTGCAGTACAGATTTGAGGAACCCTTGTCACTTGTTATTGGCCTCCCAGTGCACTCATCCTTCTGCAAACAAGGTGCAAACAACACAGCTGGGCTGCTGTCCTGGGTAAATATACATACAGACGGTTTTTCCAAATCAGTGCATCTTTTCCCAGTGAAAGACACGAATTCTTCTTACCTATGAAATTGTGATTGAAGACACCTGTGAGCCAGATCTGTGTGAGATTGCAAAGGAGCAAAACTTTGGGGTTTGGGCACATTTCTCTTTGTTTCTTTGCTCAGGCCTTTTCTGAGCACAGAACACACCTATGTAGAAAGCTTTTGACTATACAGGATCTTTTGGATCCATTGTCCCCCAAACAAGTCAACAGGTGGCCCTGTCGTAATGCCAAGTAGCAAAGAGCAGCACAAATGACACCAAGAAAACATGGCCAAAGAGGAAGAGGAGAGGCCCAGTGAGGAGGAAAGGATGTGGTGAGACACTGGCACATTGAGTGAGCTGCACTCCCACCATCTCTAGGCTAGCAGGACCTGGTCTCACATTCTTCTCCTGGTTTATTTAAATTTAATTTATTTATTTACTTTTTTTTCATCATCAGTATAAAATATATACAATTAAAAATAGGTAATCAAGATGTAAAGGTACAATCAAAACACATTTATTCAAAACTACATCTAAGGATCAGAACATATGTACATCTACTACAAAACCTAACATATAAATCCTATTCTTCAAACAATCTTCATACAGGCAGCAGCTTCTTCCTGAACTTGGAGAAAAGAGAGCTCTTCTGTACAGCAGGCAAGGACTTTGTGGGTAAGGCACCATGGGAATTGTCCAGAGGAACCTTCTCAGTAAGACTGTAACCAGTCAGATCTGCAAAATGGAGACACAAATTTTAACAGGGGCCACAATGCAAACCTAAAGCAGCTAAAGCTCCATATCTCATGGGACAGACTTCCTGCAAACTTCTAAAGAGCTGCACAGGGAAACATGCTCTTGCTGGCAGGCACTTGAGGCAGGACAAGGTAAAACCCTGGCCCACTTCCACAGGAATGCCACAGGAGCACCCTGGCCTCTGGGCTGCCCTGGGACAGCAGGGAGCCCAGAGCCCTGTGCTCTCCAGCAATGGCTCAGCTGCACATGCACCTTCCTGCTCCTCTGCCTGCCCCACAGCTGAGCAGCCCTCCAGCTCCACAGGCACTGGCAGCAGCACAGCTCATTGCAGGGCCACATGCAGGGCACAGCTGTTCCCTGGCAATGTGCACAGGCTCTCTGGGCTGCCACAAGACCCTTCCTCCCACCAGAGATTGGCCCAGCTCCCCCTCACCTCTGTGTGAGGCTGAGCCATGATCAGCCTTCACCTTGTCCTCAGTCTGGAGTTGCTTCAGGCCCCCCATGCCATGACTAGGAAGGGCGATGGAGAGAGAGGGGGCAGGTGCACACCCTTCCTTAGCATTTGGTCTCTTTTGGCACAGCTAACAAGGCAGATCTGGAGGTGTCCAACTCAGCACGTTGTCATCTCTCTGGAGAACATCATGCCTTCACCAGCCCAACATTTTGGAGAGGTTTTCCCGCACATGTGGAGGCTGGCTGGCAGCACATCTCTTCAGCTTGGTGCCCATCACCTTGTGGAGGGCAGAGGCAAGCTTGGTGGCCACAGTGCGGACATTGGCGCTTCGCACCGGCAGCGCCTTGTTCTCCAGGAAGGACCAGAGCACGGGCAGGGCGTCGTGCTGGACCACTTCAGGGCTCCTGGCATAAACCCACTCCACAAGCACTGCCGGGAGAGAGACACAGCTTCTCAGCCACCAGCCTCAATGCAAACAGGGGTCTACCTCTGCTTTTGCTAACTGGAAGCCTTCTGGCTAAGATCAGCAAAATAGCACAGAGCCCCATGATCCAGAAACGGGCAAAGCAGCTGATCATCCTGGAAACAGAACCACCAACCCCTCAGGACTAATTTCTCCAACCACAGCCTTGTCCCTGTGGCAGACTTTGTACCTTTACTAAATTATTGCACAATCACTTTCTGCATGAGCAATGAATGAAATGTCCAGTTGCTTTTTATTTCCATTAAGAAGTTGTCTAAACCCACACTGAAGATTTGGAAATGCACCATAGAGAAGAAATGGAGGGATTTCTAACAAAAGGGATGATTCCATTTTCATAACTTTGATGTCAAGTGCCACATGTTTAATCTGGCTCTTCCCTTTGCTCAGTGGCACACTGCAAAGGGCAGGATTAGAATACACCTCAAAACTCTAGCCTACCAGAGACGGCTGCTGCTTGACAGTTGGATTGGAAACATCAGTGACTAGCTGGTGTCTTTGGCAGAATGCTTCTGGGGCTTCCAACAAGCAGCTGTTTCAAACCTCAGGGTGTCTTAGAGAATTAGCCAGACCCCATTGCTATGGCATTTGAGCACCTCCACATTTTAATGCCATTTCCCCTCCCAATGTTAATGGCATTTTTTCTTATAATGTCCACTGAAGTAGGGGCATAGAGAGAGCAAAATGCTACACAAGGGACTGAAATTCATCCAAAACACAAGTATTTTCTCATATTGTCTCTGAAAACTGCTCTCTGCTCATTTTCTGAACCAAACTATGTCAAACACAGACAAAAATTTACTACCAACAGGCTCCTTGCATGGCAGATTTGGCTGAAAGATCAAATCCTGAAAAGCTCTGGAGACCATTCTTATTTTCTGATCAGGCAAAATGTTATCTAGTAGCCATTTATTATTCTGTGGTGGAAGAGACTTCATTTTCTCTATGCTTTTAATCCACTGGCAGTCATCAATATTAAAACAGCTCCTGAAAGTACCCAAACCCCAATTGTGCTAAGCAGGAAAAGGGTTATGATACCCATTTTAACATGGGAATTCATTTGAGTTTAAATACAATTAAAGACATTGGTGACTATTGAAGGTAAGGAACAGCTGTCTCTTCCTACTGAATCTCAGAGAGAACATCTACTTTTTCTAAAGTAGTCCTAATTTATGTTTCATTCCTTTATTTGAAAAAGAGATCAAAAGATCTGTAAAACTAAATTCCCTGTTGCTGGAGATCTACTTTTTTCAAAGCTCTTTAAAGGGCCTTTGACATTCCCAATCGCTGAACATGCCCTTTTGAGATTCCTAATGAAGACACAAAGTGTATTAAACCTTGCATTCAAAGATATTGGCCTAATTAGCAGTGGCTTTAGCCCCAGATAAAGCAAGGCTATCAATCGTCTGCTCTACTACGTATTGAGATGATCATTTTCCCATTCCTTGGCTATTGCTGACATAGCAAGCACCTCTGAGGAATCAATTATCAGCTGCATTTGTAACATTTGGGACAGTGCTGACACAGGCAGACAGTGTTTGCACACCCTGAAATGCTCAGTCCAGCGCCACTTTGACAGCACAGGCAGGGAGCCTCAGCACTCTGCTTCTGCCCCTCTGCCCCCAAAGGCTGCCTTGCACTAAATCCCTGCCTCTAATACGTCTGTTGAGTTCTGACCTAAGCTGTGACCCCAGGCTCTGCACAGTTCAGCCTCAAAGCTTTCCAAGAGAAAAACAAGAGTTCTGTGAGGACAAAACAAACTGGTCCCCTGAAACAGCATTTGCCACCATTTTCCCTAAAAGATGACAGATGTCCCTGAGCTTCCAAGAGAGGAGCCAGCTGGGGTATTTTGAGCCCCTCCCTTTCCTGGAGCTGGGTTCTGAGATGCCCCAGTGGGAGCTCAGCCCCGAGGCCGAGCTCTGCCCCCATCTCAGGTGCTGCACAGCTCTGCAGCAGCCAGGGAAACCTGCCAAATACACCTGCCTTGGGCACTGGGCAGGAGGGACAAGCTCAGCACCTCCTGGTTTGGAGGAGCTACTCTGCTGTCTGTTCACAGGCATTGCCTGTAAATACTCCCTGGGAAGACCTCTTGGCCTAGAAGGGGAGGCCATACCTGTGATACACTCCGTGACATCCAGCAGAGCTTGGCCACTCAGGTGATTCCACTGGTAGCTGAACTCTTTCAGCAGTGATACTTTATCTACAAGTGAAACACATGTTTCTGCTCACTTTTCTGAGGCCATAGGAGACAGTGCAGAGCGAAAGGGCAGGGGCAACCCCATTCTATAAAATAAAGTACATTTCTACTGATTCTTGAATCCTGTCTTCTTTCCTTCCAGCCTGCTTGGCAGGGTTTTAAATTGCAAAAGAAAAGCTCTCCTTTCACATTTGTAAATGCAAAGTTGTCTTCTGTATCAGGAGCTATGTTAAAACATTTCCCATCAGGGACCTCAAGAGTTCAGTCACATGTAAGTAGTGAAATGGTTTTGCATCCCAGAGCAAAAAGGAAGAACCCCATACTTGGGACACAGAAAGGCACCAAGTCAGGCAGTTCCTGAATTCACAGAGCAGCTGAGGAGGAGAAAGTGGCAACTCCCCTTGAACACCTGCCTCTTCAACACTCCTATTTTCAGGCATATTTCCCCAGTGTGGCATTTTCAGAGCTGACATAAATCTGTGTGGCAAAAGAATTGAGAGCAGCCCTTGCCTATGTAGTTAACTGCTGTAGACATCTTGCCCCATGCAAAACAACATGTGGAACAGGGCATCATTGACAGCGGGGTTTATACCTGTTTGTTATAAAGAAATGAACTTGGGGAATCCTAAGTTCCCCTTTGAAAATAGAAGACAAAGAAGAAAAGGGGTAAATAGGCAGCTAATGCCTATCATGTAGAGCATTCCTGGTGGCTGCTCTGCAGGAGCTCTGATGGGTCAGTCTCCCTTCATGCCAAGAGCAAAGCTATTCATTTGGGAAGTCAAACGGGGCCCAATCAAACTCCAAACCCCCTTTGCCTCTGAACTGTAGCAAAGCTGTAGTCTGGGACTTGCTCTTCAGACAGGCAGCACAGAGCCAAGGGCTCCTGGGACTTTTGGGAAATGCTGATCACGTTCAAGCCTGTTGGGGGACTGGTGCATAAGGACTGCACCTGCACAGCTTCTGGGGGATGCCAGCTGGAGCTTTCCACAGACAACAGCAGCTATCAAGGCACTCAGCACTCTCTTGTGTCGGAGAGACAGAGACACAGGTGAGGAGAGTCCATGCCAGGGCTCAGCCTTACCTAAATGAGCAATGGATTCTTCCAGCGCTTTCACAGCTGCGGCACGAACCCTGGGGTCCTTGGAGTTCAGGTTCTTCGTTATTCCTTCCACCAAACCAATGATCACCGGGTTCAAGGCATCTTTCAGGACACCTGTGATTTCAGCCAGCACGTCCAGTGCCTTCTGCTTCACTTTCTTGTGGCTGTCAGATATTCTCAGGACAAAGTAATCAAAAATCTGTGAAGAGAACAAAGAACATGAAAGCTGGATTCACATGTACTTGTTTGAAGAGTGGATGTAGCAGTCAGCAATGTAAAAGATGAGAGTGATCCTTTCTGCCAGGTCAGCACTTGCTTGCACAATTTCACTGTTTTCCTGTGGGCCACTCACTGGAATGGTGGCGCAACCTCATGCTGCTAGAAAGATTTTCTTCTGTTTTTAAGAGGTTTGGTTGGGGACAGAATAGTTCCTATGGTATTTCTCTCCATCTAGAAATCATTAAATCCATTCCATTTATTCATGCTAAAGACTACCTTTGCTTTAGAAGTATGGAAGCAGATGTTTACAATGCCCGGTTTTCTACACAGTTGCCTCAAGTACTGAGGGCAATTAGGATTTTGCCAAAACTACGGCTGGAGGAGATCTAAGTTTTCTTTTGTTTGTCTCAGCGGCAGTATCTGGAGAAGTGCAGGACTCTGATCAACTCTTCCAGGACGCAGACCATTTCTCTAAGTAACAGGTAGACTTCTGGAATTTAATGAGCTGTACAGCCCTCATTAGAGCAGGTTCAGTCCCTTGACAGACACATCATCAGGCACCTTTTCTTGGAGAAAGGGGAAAAGCAGCTACTGGGATGAGAAGGCAGAGATGAGTCCTTAGCTGTTTTCCTCCTTTTCCAAAGAGAAAAAAAGACCCCCCAAGAAGGGTGAGAACTGTCTTTACCAAGAGGAATAGGAACAAGGATGGAAATGAGAGCCAGAGTTGTGCCTGTGCAAGACTAGATGGAGTATATGGAAGTATTCTTAAAAAAAACCTGGGTTTAAACCATCCCAGTCTGATCTTCTCTTCCCTAGGTAAACCCATTTTTGGTCTAGAGAATAATTGCCATGTTTTCAGTGGCTGGATTGCCTTCACTTAACCCAACAGGGAGTAGGAGAGAGCAGCAGTCACACCAGCAGAAAATTCTGTCATCATCTGATGAACAGCATCAATAGGCACCTGGCAGACGTATACAGCTGGACTGAAATAACTTGTCCTGAAGCCTGGACCTGCATTAAATTTGTCTGGGTAAGAGGGACCAGCATGTCCCAAACAGCCAGGATGGAATGCCAAGACACACTGAATTAACTTTACTGCTACAGGCTTAGGAAAGGAGCTAAAGGAAAGGAGCAATGAAGATACCCTACATACTTGGACAATGTTAGTGGAGATGAGCTGGGGGCTGGTTTTGCACAGGTCTTGGAGGAGTGACACTCCTTCCATGCGCGTCTGAAACCCCTTGGCCTCCAGGAGATTGTAAAGCTTCTGGAGCAGCTCCGTTTCTTCCTCAACCGGAGGTAACGTGACCTGGGCTTGTGCACGGTGTAGGAGGCATCCATCAGAGGTAGATTTCACTCTGGAAAATAAAACCAAATGAGGACCTGTTGGTGATAATACCTTCAGTTAATTGTGAGAAAAACATTTTCAGGAGCTTTCCTCATTATGTGATTTCAAGCTGGAAAGTCATGAGGCTCTGAAAAACAATGTGGACCTAATGACAATCATTTTGGGAGACAATCTGCAAGGAACGTTCTCACCAGTGCTCACTCAGGAAAAGCAAGGATGAGATGCATCTGATCTATCTTCAGATGGCTGCCAAGGCACACAGGTCACATTGCTTTGTGGAGAAAGAGACACACTACTTCCAAGTTTAAGTGGCTCCTCATATGGGATGTGTGTGTCTTATAATATGGAAACTCATCACTCTGGAGAAGTGTCTCTACAACCAGGCATGACAATCTGCAAAAATAGCTCAGATGCATCTGAACAGATGAACAGGGCCATATGTGAAGGATTCAGAAAACCAGTAACAGAGATAAAAACAAAAGCCAGACACCCCAGACCTACACTCACATTTCATTTGCTTCCCTAGAGACTAGATCCACAGCTTAACCCCACTGGGAACAATTCTCCTGGATCAAGCTGTCTCTTCCATGAGCATGGAAAGATGCTAGCTATGCTACTGAGGCATGTGGTCACTTTCCTGCCACTGCTGAGCGTGACAGAGCTAAATAAATCCCCTCTGTGATCAGAGGAGAACAGGTACAAGTAGCTCTGCAACTGCCGTGAAGAGACAGCAAGGACCAAATTCCTGTCTTAAATGCTGATTGCAGCACAGGATGAAATAAACCAAACATGCTGTCTCCATCAAGCAAATCAGATGAAGGACAGGAATATCAAGACAAAAAGTCCACATTGAGACACCTGTTGCCTGAAGTTGATCAGGAATTGCATTGCTACTTACTACTCAAACTTGATACTGTTTCAGGGTAAGAAAACCATGATTCAGCCAGGCCAAACCACATGCATGAGAACTGCATCTTTGTGGAATGGCATCCTGCTTCTAGACTGAGACTTCTCATCAAAACACCCATCAGGAAAAGACTCCACTCAGATGAAAAAAAAGCCCTGGTTGAATTTCCTTGTCCCAAGTCAGGCAGCAGAAACTTGGCCCTGTCACAGCCTCCATACCACTGCCCTTGCCACTGCACTGGATCGTCTGAGCTGCAACCAATGGGGTCTTTTTGTCTCTCAGTTGTGAAAACCCCTCCAAAGAAGTTGTGTTCAGTGTAATGCAGAAGTAGACATTTTTTTTATCATAGAGCATTTGTAGGGAAAGAGAACAATCTGTGGCACTGGCCATCTCTGCCAGAAAGATTTTCCCAAGGAAGAGACATGTAAAGCTTGTCATGTGCTTTGTCACATCTGAATAAAGTGCTCAGTACCGTTTGCTAGAAGACAATGTGGCCTGGGGCTTCTTGGAGCCATCGTTCCTCTTCTTCACCAGCTCCTTGACAGATGGGCGTTCAGCCTTCTGGTTTTCCATCCCCTACAAACACATAGAGAAACCCCATCAATCTTTAGAGAATAAAATAGGAAATTCCCTGTTTAAAACACAAGTTAGAACCAGGATCACTGCTACCAAGGCTTAGGGAAACATTTCCTAACTTACAGATGGAAACAGCTCAGGGATTCAGTGATGCCAACTCTTTGTTTTCAATAGCCCAAGGCAGGTTATGGGTGCTACCAGACTGAGCAGCAGTCTAAAATCCCAAATTCATTAGTCTTCAGCATAAATGGGAATAATGCAAACTGGCAGGCAATGAGTGTTCGTAAACAACAGAAGCAACAGAAAAATCTGGACTCTTTGGGGGTTGGCCCATTGTGTTGGAAGGATTTGGTTCAACACTCACTCTCCCTGTGCCTGAACAAAGGCATGCTCCCTTCTGTAATGTCGATTAAAAAAATAAAATCCCCGCCCCCCCCCAAAAAAAAAAAAAAAAACAAAAACAAAGGGGTTTCCACTGGATGCTGCTGAATTCACCAAGATTTTTCCAGTTCCACAGAGCTTGACAGCAGGGCAGTATTCCCAAAAGACTGTAATTGTAGTAACTAGGATTGACTTGGCCATCTTTTGTAAATTTGGAAATTTTTAGTACTACTACTTCCAGTATCTTTTGCAAAGACTCTGTTCTCTTCAGAAGCACTATTCTCACTTAATTGCTTTACTGGGCAGAGGAGGGAGAGCATGGTGGGGGCTTACACTTAAATGTAAACCCATTTGCTCTCTTTCCCTTTCTTCTTTGTGAATGATATTGAAAATATTCAAACCCCACTTTTTCCCTAATAACATCAATTTCTTTGTGGTCTGCAGATGAACAGGCTGAGGATTAACAGCTCATTCCCAGGAGAAAAATGATTCAGTAGTAGAGGAATGAGATCAAGACAGATTGGGGATGTTTGATCTCATATTAGCAGTGGCAATACTTGCACAAAGGAGACATTTCTCCCGCCAAGCACTTACTTTCTTCTTCATTCTTGTCAGAATATCTTCCAGGTCACTGGTGGAAAGAGATCGTTCCAAAAGCATTTTAAATTTTTGATGATTGAGCAACATCTTCACCATCTCCTGTCCATAATGCCTAAGGAAGGAAGGGAGGGAGGGAGGAAAGGAAAGAAAAGTGAACAAAGAAAGGAAGAGTGTGAACAGAAGAGGCTTATACCTTAAATTCATCATGTGCAATCCTTGCACAAGAAGGCATTACCTACTCAGCAAAGAGGGAGATTTACCTCCAGTTGATACTGCACAGTGCTGTCAGATGAACACAGGAGGCAAGAGGAGAATGTGGGGCAACAGAAAAATACCATTTCACTCTGAAACTGTGGATGTGCTTCTGTGGGATCAAAGGATCCCAGAGAACAAGCAAAACACATCTGCTTTGTTGTCAGAGCCTATTAGCAATGTCTTGCTGCCATTGCACAATAATTTGCCTTTCTTTAACTGGCGGGGAAGCCAGGACAAAACACCTCATGCATCCTATTGATTATTCTATACTTTATGTATGCACAGGGGCAGTTAGTTGCTCTGGTGTTCTTGGCAGCTATTAATGGGAATTTCATCATCAGAGTAAGGGGACTTTGGTGGTTTGGGTTGATTTTGCCACTAGGAAATCACAGTTTTCTTCAAGAAGAAATTTGGAGGTCATTGAGCCACAGAAAACAGCATTCTAGAAATCTGCAGACCAAGTTCAGAAAGACTGAATATGTTGGCTAAAGACCCCTGAAATATTTCTAAGAAAGTCTGAAGTTAAGGAGAAATGGATGTTTGGGATCCTTCAGTGATAAATATTAGCCAACACTTTGGCTTTGTGTTGTGCACCCAAGGCCAAAGAAAACTGTTGGACTGGCTCATCTGAGCTCTTTTGATCTCAGTAAAGAATCCTTCAAGCCACAGGAAGTTGGCAATGCTCATTTCTGCTGGCCAACCTCAGGTTACCCAGTACAGTCATTTGCCCAGGCAAGCCAGAGCAATGGTCACAGCACCAAGGCTGACAGAGCTCCAGAAGCCTTTGGACAATGCTCTCAAGCACATGCAGTGACTCTTGGGGTCACTGCACATGGCCGGGAGATGGACTCGATGACCCTGATGGGTCCCTTCCAACTCAGCATATTCCAGGCTTCTATGACCCTTATTCACACAGTGAGGGAACTTCATATTTCCCTTAGTTTCCACTCTTATGGGGTTTTACCTTTATAGCCAGGCACAAAAGGCTTTTCCTGTTTTAGGAGGTGAAATGAAGATCATTACCTTGTGTCCTGGTGACAGTCCTGAGCAAGCTTCCCTGCCACGTGTGCCAGCCTCTCAGCCCTGGCTGTGCCTGCCAGCTTTGTGACTCCAATTCTCTCCATCAGGGACAGGAGGAGCTCGGCCCCACACTTCCGCACCTGGGCGTGACGGCTCCTGGGAAGGAGAGAGCAAACCCTGGGGCACAGGGAGAAGGAGCAGCAGCAGCACAGGCCTTGGCCAGAGCCTGCTCCCTGTCCTTGCTGGGGGAAGGAGGCCTGGCTTCTCCCTGCAACTTTAGACACCGCTAGAAGGTTCTGAACTCAGGTAAACACAAAGCTAGCATTCTACAGAAGGACTGCCTGCAAGGCAGAGGGAGGAATTCAGTCTCCCTGCACTCTCTGATACTCAGCTCCTTTCACAGTATTTACTCTGAGAAAGATTAAGGAAATAGATTACATATGAATGATTTAGAAATTAAGGACAATTCATGCTGACCCATCAGAGGGCAGCCAGTACACAGAGCTGCAGCAGGATTGAGGCTCTTTCCACCCATGATCCCCAAATCTGCAGACCTCTGGGAAGAAACAAATGCAGGGAAAACATGTTGTGGGCCATGAAGTTTCAGAATATCCAGCAATGCAGCCTGTTTCTTCTATGAGGCTTGGCAACGGATACATCTGAATGTTTTACCCTATTCCAAAGCTGAGGAAAGGAGGGACAGGCAGTTTAGCCAGGCTGTCCTGTTCTAGAGAGTGTCTCTTGGGAACTATCAGGCCCAGCACCAACATTTAAGGCAGCATGTGCTTCAACTGTTCCATGGCAGTCAGGCTGTGAAGGTGCCTTTAAAGTGATTCATCATCCCAAGGCTAACATGAAACATGAGTTTGAATAGAAGGTAGAGTTCTATGGCCAGGACAGTCATACAAGAGTCCTTTTGGCAGGAACTGCACCTGCTGTGCAGGCTGTGCCACACCCAGCAGATTGTCCCCCATGTGCTCCACGCCCCAGCAAGTACCCTCCTCCTTTCTCAAGCTAATGGCATCATGAGGAGACATGGTTTTCCCAGGGCCTCTGTGGTTAGTGCTGTGAAATACCAAACAGCACTCACAGCTGCAATTGCAATTGTCCCTCTTGCCACAAAAGCACAAGGCTCTATCCTCAGGCTTTGCAGGCACTTTCACTTCCCCACCAGTCACCACAGCTAGGAAAATCTGACAGCCTGGGAGAACTCCAGGAAGCAGCAGGAAGCTGAGTCAGAGGAGCTTTCATCTGGGTATCAGGAAAAAGGTTTTTCACGCAGAGGGTGGTTGGGCACTGGAACAGGCTCCCCATGGCAGTGGTCACAGCACCAAGCCTGACAGAGTTGAAGAAACATTTGGACAACAATCTCAGGCACTTGGTGTGACCCTTGGGCTGTTCTGTGCAAGGCCAGGAGTGGACTCAATGGTCCTGATGAGCCCCTTCCAACTCCCCATATTCTAAAGTTCTGGGATTCTGAGAACTAATAGGCTGCAGGAGGGCAGAAACAGGTGACAAGAAGAGAGAAATGATGTTGATTGGAGAATGAAGTCACTGAGTTCACAGAAGATGCAGCATACAGGACCCTTCCCTCCCACCATTCCCATTCTCTGTCTCATCCCTTCTCCCTCCCACACACTAGAAGGTGAAGAATATCACTAAAAGAAGAACAACCTACTTGACTCCCATATCCATGAGAGCAGTCATTGCTCGTGCAGGAGTCACATTGTCCACCATGATCCCCAGGGTCTGACTGGCTGCTTTCTGAACAAATTCTGGGGAGTTGGACACCATCTGCAGAAGGACCCGAGCAACCTCATCCACCTCAGAGTCCATGTTCTTCTTCAAGGTCGCAAAGAGCTCTCCCAGAGTGACAATTGCAGAGTAGGACACCTTGGAACGGAGGTTGGCCACCTGGACAAGTAATGAGGGGAAACATAGGAATCACCTTGAAAAGAAAACCAGTTGCCTTCAACAGACGTCCCAGAAAATGACAACACATCCCACTGTGTCCAGAGGAACATCAAAGTACAGTAAGAGCAGGAGAGCACAAGCACAGAAAGGCTTTTACTCTGGCACCAATTTCTGGTCTCAGACCTGCTTACTGCAGGCCTAAAAAAAAATATTTCATTCAAGTGTTCTACTTAACTCTTCTAAAATGTTCACAGCTTTGATTTTAAGCCCTTTGACTAGAAAACTGAAGCAAGGGCTGCTTTCAAATCATAAAAGCACAAATCATAAAGATAGAAGAGTCAGGTGCTCCTGTTCAAAAAACAACACCAGCAGCTGAAGCACTCAGCCAGGAAACAGAAAACACAGGCTCAGACCCAGAGACCAATTTGCAGTGTTGAATTACAGCTTGGGCAGAGACTGGGACTCTGGCAAATAACCTCATTAGTGTCTCAGTTTCTGCATTTGCACATTGCATTATAAAGGCACCACACTCAAAGACACGTGTCAGATACCCGACCTACCAGTAAATACAGCTACATGTACCCACAGATCCTACAGATAGCTGACAGACATTAGAAATAGAAGGTCTAAAAGCAGAAATGAAGGCAGACCCTGAGCACACATGGAGACGAACAAGCAGATACCTACTCTACACACCATGTATGAAGTATGTGGGACAATTCAGAACAATGTTCTCACCTCGCTGGTAACTGCCAAGCAAACGTCATGAAGTCTACACAGCAGGACCTCTGAATGGGACCCAGCCAGGTATTTGATGTTGTAGAGTCCCTTCTCCTTCAGCTCCCTGAAAGGCAGAAGATTGATTTTTTCTCTCCACCAAGGCAGCACCCTCTGAGATTATCAGGCTGGCAGCTCAGTCAAACAATGGGAGGTGCTTTTCCAGGAGTACTTAATTTAGTTGTGGAAAAGGTTGCCACAGGATGATGTGGCTGTCAAAAGCCTACACAAATCCAAGAGGTGAATAGAGGGGTTTCAGAGTGGCCATTTAAGCAGACAGCCTTTCTGAAATCTCTGGCACATGATGCCCCCCTGGCACTGCTTCCTAGAAGCTGTAGACCAGACCAAACTGCTGTTTCTTGTCACCTCCCTGTGCCTGTCCCTGAGACACAGTCCCACCTGGCTGTTATTGGGGCATTTTCCTTTTCTGCCAGCCCCAGCAGGCAGTTCAGCACTGAGAGTCTGCACTGGCACTCTGGAGCTGAGTTTCCCCTCTGCCATCTAGGCCTCTCTCTGTCACCCCCTCCACTCCACCTCACATATTCCCCCAAAAAGCAGCAGGATGTCCCAGAAGATTCCACCCCTGAGCAAGAGCTGTTGAAACTCTGGCTTTTCCCAAAACCCCCTACCTAAAACAACCCCCACAACAGCAACGTGTTATTTAAAAGGTGCAAACAACTCTGTCTCTCAGCACTTTGTGCAGGGCCTCAGCTACAGGAAGGAATGTGAGGCATCAGGGCTGCAGCACAGGGCTGGTGACTGATCCCACTGGCACCCCTGAGCGTCATCTGGATCCCCCACACCTGCAGAAGCTCTCTGCACCTCACAGGGCACCCAAGAGAAATGGGGAAGAGAAAGCAGAAGAGAAAGGACAAAACAAAGGTGACTGCACAAGGAGATGCATCGTGGCAGATTTTTCATGCTCATCCCAGTGCGAATGGAGTCCTTACCCCTGTGTGAATGAAGCATCTACCAGGGAGAGATCAAAAGGACATTAAAAAGAAAACCAATATCACCTAACATTTGTAGGGTTATCACCTCTGGGCCTCCTTCTGCCTGTGTATAATTTTGGGACACATGGTGAGTGTTGACAAAACATCTCAGGCCCATATGAAGCAGTGAGAAGGAAAAAGTTGAATTCCAAAAGTGCAAGATTCCTAGAGGATTTCATATCTTTTTCCTTCTCTTCTGCCATGAGCCCTTCAGGAGTAATGAGAGGCTGAGGGACTGGACAGCACAAGTCCCTGGAGGAACTCCCTGCAGCTGCTTCTGGGACTCCCATGCAGGAGGTCACAGGGAGACGCTGTCACCTGCCATTGCTGTCAGCAGTGGGGGCAGAGAGGAATCTTACTCAGTCCCACTGGGCCAGTGGCCCAAGGCACCCAACTCTCTACACTCAAAACTTCTGCCATCCCCTCAAGGCTTCCTTTGCAGCTCCATGGAACAACAGGCAAAGCAAGGAAGCAGCACGGAGCTGCTGCAGCTGGAGCAGTGCTGCAGAGCAAGGCCAAGAAAAGGCTGCTCTCAAATCTTTATCCTCTCACTGCTCTGGAGTGCCCTTTGTCCACTCTGGGCTCTCGGGGCTCAGAGGCACTAGCAAGACACAATTCTAACCTACCTTAATGCCAAGAGGGACACAGAGTGAACAAGGCCTTTCTTACCAGTCATCGCTGCTGAGCAAGGAGAGTGCCTCCAGCAAGGAGTGCTGTGGGTCTGGAGAGGCTCTGTCCTTCTGCCCATGCCCACGGAGAGGCTCCTCTCGGCACTGGGCACCAGTGGCCGTCTGCGAGGTCACTGCAAGGAGAGGGTCGGCCATGGGCGCTGCGGCCCGGGCAAGGCACCCCGCCATGGAGCGGCCTGCAGCCCCATCTCCCAGCCAGGGTTCCCTGTGGTGCCAGCTGGCACTGGCTCAGAGACTTCCCTGCTCTCTGGCTCCTGGGGCTCCTTGCATCCTCCCAGCCCCCCAGCTGGGCACAGCTCCAGGCTAAACCTGACAATTGCCCCGCAGCCCCAGCTCCCCAGGGCCACAGGTGCCACGGCCAGCGGCAGGTTCCTGCGCCCGCAGAGCTCCCGCTCCCTGCCAGACAGCGCTGAGCAGCAGCACTCGCTACCCAGGAGGGAACCCCTCAGTGCCCCTCTTGTCTCAGCACCCTGATTTCCCCAGCCCTGAGGACAGGGGCCCTCTGCAGCTCCCTGAGGAGAGACCTGCAGCTGCCTGGAGACAGCACCAAGCCAAGCCTGAACAGGCCAGCCCTGCTGGGCCCAGCTCAATCCCCACGGAGCAGCTACCAGGGAACAGCCATACCTGACCCTTCCCACCTGACAGCGCCTCTGTTCCCACAGACTGCAAATATTCTAGACAGCAGGCAGCTGAGTGCACATACATTTTAGTATCCCCACTATTGGGAAGGGAGTACTTTATGGATGTTGTTCTTTCCAAACATCATCAATCTGTACTCTTTCAGAGGTGCACACTGCCTGTATTTCAAAGATGCTGAGGTGAAATTTGTCATCTAATGGATGTGTTTGCAAACTCAGCAGGTTCTAAGCTTTCTCTTGTGGAAAAATGTAATTTCCAGACTAGACAGTTGATTAAAAAGGTTTCCAAATGCACTCTGAGGATAAAAATATGCAAATACAGATCCACATTGTTGGCAGACACACTCTCTTGTTGATCAGTTGAACTGGGTTTGCCTTAAGTAAATTTTATGGTAAGGAAAAAAACTTACAGGGTATGAAGAAAATCAGATGATAAATGCATTTCTTAGGAAACCCATTTGTCATCAAAAGCACTGTCAATCAAAAATTTCATGTTGTGCACTAAAAAGCTCCTTTTCTAATGTGTAGATGAAAGCATTTGAGCTGTCTACAATGATGGAGTATAAATATTGCACAGAATCTTGATGAACTGCCCTAGACTTTATAGGGTTTTTGTGCTACCTTGCATATTCTCACCAAGTATGGAGGAACCATAACAAGAAAAATATTCAGACAGGAGCTAATCTGGATGTCCCTGAGGTACCCCAGCCACTGACACCAGTGATGTCACTGCAGAAGTATGTAGGCATACACATCTGGATTCAGTATGAATGGAGAGCCACCTCAGGCTAGTTCTGGTCAATTCTGGGCATGGAAGCAGCATCACTAGAAAAGAGCATTGAAGTATCACTCCTAGCTGCCATCTTCTTATCTCACCCTGCTTGGGATCACAGCACAGGCAGGCTGCCCACAAAGGAGAGACAGGAGCCACTAGGGACTGTCTGCTGTGTATTTCCTGCAGGCAGCAAACAGCCTGGGAGCAGCAGGCAGCCCCTCCTGGTGTCATCGGCTGCACAGGGCCGCTGTATTTGCTGGGTGACACAGGAGGCACTGCTTGTTCCCTCTTGGCACTGCAGGCTGTGGGATGGCAGCAACGAGGAGCCTTCGGGCACTTCTGGGAGCAGCAGCAGCACGACTGCACCAAGCTGCTGACTGCCCTGCAGAGACAGCCCTTGCTGGGATAGCAGAAAAGCTGGCTGCAGAACTGGACAGCAGCACAGGCAGAGGGCCAGATGGTGAGTGAGCAACTGATGGTGGTGGTTCTCGCAGGTGCACAGTGAGCACACCCTGGCAGACTGCCCTGCAGCTCACCCTGCAGCCACAGCTGCCTCCTGGCACCAGTGCTGTAGTTTGGACTATCAGGATGGGCAAAAGCCAGAGCTTAGGCCTTTACACTACTTGATTCAGCTCAACTTTCCAACAGAGCTCTAAGAACCGCTGCTCCAGCACTACCAAGCTGGAGTAACTCAAAAGTAGTTTTGCTGTTCGTTCTCAGGACAGACTATGGACCCAAGATCCCAGCTGTGCTGGCTGAGGCAGGAGGCAGTTTGTACTCCTTGTGCAAGGAAAACCCTGTGTGGAAAAAGCTGCCATGGAGCAGGCTTACCTGAGGAGCTGCGTGGGAAGCTGCCAACCCCATGGATGATGGGCCTATTGGGCAGTAGGGACACATTGTCCTGCTTCTTCAAGACCTTCTTCTTCAAGGCACTACCAGGCTGTTTTCTCTGCACTCTAGAAGCTGTGCCATCAACAGGTGGTAGGCTAAAGCCTGCAGGGACCAAAGAGGAGCTTCTAAGTGGAAGGCACTAGACAGGGTGATGATGGAAAGGGCGAGAAAACTTGCCAGAGCTGGGTAACATCTCTTTGTTATCCCAAAGAACTTCAAGTATAACAATGGCACACTAATATGGGAAAAAGAATCACAGATTCCTAGAAGAGTTTGGATTGGAAGGCACCTTTAGGCACTATCTAGTCCAACACCTGTGAGCAGGGACATCTTCATCCTGATCAGGTTGCCCAGGGCCCCATGTAAGCTGGCCTTGAACACCTTCAAGGATGGACCAACAACAACTTCTCTGGGCAAACCCTTCCAGCTTTTCATCCCCTTCCTTTAAAAAAAAATATCTCTAATATCTACTTTAAATCTACTCTCTTCTAGCTTCAAACCAAATTGCAGCAATGCTTCCCCTAAGAAACAAGGAAACCCTGTACTGCTTTGCTTTTGTTTTCCTGTTCCAGAGGCTGGCAGGGGAAGTTACCAGAGAAAGTGCAGATAACCTTGCGTGCTGCCCTGGGGCTGAGTGCTGCCTCCTGAGGGCCCTGCTGCCGCCCTCGGGCAGCGCTCACAGCCCTGCAGGCAGAGCCCCTCGGCCAGGATTCAGTCGGGAACACTGCTTGCTCCTGGGGCTACAGCAGAAGCACTGCATGGGGGCTTCAGCACAGCTCTACAGCACCAGCTCCTCAGCAGGGAGTGGCAGGAGAAGGATCTCTGGTGTTTTCATGAGAAGGAGTTGCATTTTGTTTCTTCCAGGTTGCACCCTGGTTGAAAAGCATTCTTTTGGACTCACCTTGCCTGGAGACTGCTCTCCAGGACAGAGTCTGAAGTTCCAGTGTGCTTTGCAAGACAGAATTTTCTACTCTGAAAGACTTTCGAGGTGAAGGGGGGAAACTAATATTCTGTTACTGACTCACTGAGGCCACAAGCAAGACACTTCATGCCCCTGTATTTTTCTTTCAGAAACAGAATTAAATCCCAAGCAAGCTTCCACTCAAATGCAAGTGGAACAGTCCCCCAGTCTGACTGCAACACTGTGCAAAGGGCAAGCAAGTGGTCAAAAAGGACCACCACAAGTGTAGCCACCACTTACTTGCTTCAGCTTCATCCCCGGGCTCAACTGTCTCCAGAATGGGCTGCAAGGATGTTTTCCTTTGCCTCCTTTTCTTCATCTCTCTCTCCAAAAGCTCTGCATCCTTCCGCTCTAAGTTCTTTTGAGCCAACATGCACAATGCAGCACGGATCTAGGTGCAATGGAAATGCATCATAGACTGTAAGGAGAGACACATCAACCAGACACAACATCTCCTCAGGAGCACAGAGTCCACAGAGTGCCATAGGTTTCAATGCAGCTCCATATCCATTCCAAAAGTTTCAGAGGAATGTCTCCCGTCCTCACCTTGGCAATTACAAACAGCCAGGTGGAACATTTCTGTGCCACAACCTTACACTGCTCCAACTGCAGCCTATGTCAGGAAGCCCTGCTTGAAGCATGAAGGTCATAGGAGTGCTCCAAGACAGAGGAAGAGCTGACACGGCCAGTGAGCAGGCAGTTCAGTTCCTACAGGCCATGGCAGGAGAATGAAAACCATGTGCAATATCCAGCAAGGAGGGGTAATTAGCTGTTGCTTAACACTCATGGCCAGGAATTGCAGCTGTTTCTCACTTCCTGGCTTCTGAAGGACTCAGCTCTGAAGGACTCTGAAGGACTTGGTCTCTGACATCAGGAGACCAAAATGGGGAGTCATGAAAACAAGCTGCAGAAACACTGCTGTTAATGAGCAGAAAACTTGAGAATGAGAGGGCTGTGACATACAGCCAGAAAGGTAACCAGGAAAAATCAAACTCTCCCATTTTCTTTTGCAGCCTTGCTTACACACAACATTAGAATCTTTGCTTCTCTGCTTCCGAGGATGCACTTTGCTTACATTCACTGATGTGTAGCTTATTCTGTCATTCAGAACTTCTCTAAAACAGTCTTTGCACATAAAGAATGCTTCTGACATGACCTTAGCACCATCTCCAAACCAGGCACCTTGACACCACTGGAAACAGCCAAGCAATTGCTCTCTAGTTGTCAAATATATTCCCAAGAGAATCCACATTGCCCAGGAGAGGATGATTATGATTTTCAGTGACATTTTGGGCCAAGCACTAAACCGCCACTGGAAAGGAATTCTGCTCATCCCTGTCCTTCTCCCTTACCTTTCCAAAACCTTCCCTCAGGTCTGTGTCACGCGTAAGACCAGGATCGGTGTGATGATCCATCTCCTTGGCCCGGCTCAGTGGGAGGCCTGGAAATGAAAGCAAAGGTTTGTGTAAATCTCTGGCAGATGTCAAGCCCCCAAAACCACAATGCTGGGCAACAGGCAAGACAGGTTCCAGATTGCAGAGCCCTCAGAAGACACAGAGACTGTGACTGAGAGCAGCAAGGTACAATGCCTAGAGCCTCTCCCAAGGGATGGGCTACTGGCAGCAGACATGACATTACTCTGCTGGCCAGCAGACTGAAACCTGCTGCATGATGAAGGCCCCAGCCCCTGGATCCTGGAGAGCCTCTGTGTCTGACAGAGATGGGTAGAGATGGAGATTGCTCTTGACAGCAATTCTTATCTGCTCTTATTCATGCTGATATTAGTAAGCATCTTCTTTTAGTTCCTAAAAGTCCCAGGTTCTAATACCTGGATGCATTTAGATCAACATTTTCTTCTCTTTGTTGGAATATTTTAGAGGACATGCAAAGAAAAACTTAGCATTGCAGGAGTGTTACCCAAACATGAACTGTGTTCTTGGCACCAGATAATTCATTTTCCCCGAGGGTTTCCTTCTGAACTGTATGAGAGTGGGCCAATTTTGGGCCAGCCTGATTAAAGGCTGATTTTCTAATTGCAAGAAGAACAATGGAGCTCATTCTGAAATACTCTCCAACAGAGCTGTTGGAGCTAAGAGAACTAATTCTTTACATGGCTTCACAGAGGGTAAATTCATACAGCAGCCAAGCAGTTTGAGAGGAATCCCTGTCCTAAAATGGGATTCCTTCACCCTGTAGAATGCTTCAGTCAGTAATAAAAGGGAGACAGCTAAGGATTAATGATATAGGTCATTTCTAGTCCAGAATGAGTCCAGAAAAAAATGTCACCTTCCTTACTGAGCAATACTTCTCCCTAGCTGCATTAAGCATTCCAGCTGCACATCAGCAATTAAGGAGTCATTCCAAAGGGGCTGTACCCAGGATTTGGCAGAACTAACCCGGAGCAAAGGGACCAGGTCATCTGATCTCTTCTTCTGCATCAGCAGAATTATTTCTTCAAGTCTCATCTGTCCCATCATGACACAGCCAGAGATGGCAGAGGAACAACAACAGTGTCATTGGGGCTTTCAACTTGAAAGCATTGGCTGAGCCAGATGCACCAGAGAGTGCATTTTGTCTGGCCCAATTCCACTTGTCAGGGATCAGGCAAGGCAGGGAGGGAGGACAAGGCAGAAGGCATCTCCTCCCCCAGCCTCAGTCTGCAACACTGACACAGGCAGAGAGAGCCGGGGAAGAGATTTGTCATGATGAACCTGCCATAGGTGGCTTTGGGCTTGTGCTGTCACAGGATGACAAACTCAGACCCTGCATAGGATGCATCCATTTGGAAGGCTCCTTCTCCCTGACAGGAAAATTTATAAGGACATTCTGTCACAGCAGGTTTCTCTATTTCTGCCAATACAAAACCAGGCAATGTCCATTAATGTCCATCCTGTCTCAAAGGGTTCAGCTCAGAAAGTGCCCCAAGGAAAGGTTTTCTGCTACAAAAGCAGGAGGAAGAAGTGGGAAAATTTCTCATTTTGTGCTAAATGCCTTGTTTTCCTTACTAATTGTGACATTAGGAAGGCTGCAGGGAGATAAAAGGCATGTGCAGAATGGAGAGGAATATTTCCTTTTCCTGCACTGCATTTCCAGGGCCACGAGCTACTACTCCAGCTCCTGCCACTCAACACTTCAGACTGCAGGAATTTTCACTGCACTGCCAGAGAATACTTCCAGTGACTGGACTCTGGGAGAGTCCACTGAGCCCGTCAAGCAATTGAAATGCATTTAAAGAAATTTTTAAAAGAATGCATTTTAATCAAGCTTTGCAAATGTCACCTCTGAGTCAAGACCAAAATGGTCATTTTAGGACAGACATGCCCTGTACCTACCTGCATGTTCAGAGTTTTCCTCCTTGCTTCTGCTGCTGGATCTTGGCCTGCAGAAAATGGAGGACAATGAACATGTGAGGAGGTAGAAAGAGAAAGGAGGGAATGGCTGTACCATGAAAAGAGGAAAACCGCCAGAGCATGGGCACTCTGATGAAGGAGGAAATGCAGCACAGAAACACACCAGGATGCAAAGCTGATTCATTGTCCTTAAGCTTTCCATTGCAGGAGTCACAGAGAGCTGGCCAAGCTCTGTGTGAAACAATAGCCAAGTCCAGCAGAGGACCCATCTTGAAGTGCTTTGAAGCCCTGCCTCCTCTTCCCCACCACCACCTCTGCTCTTGGCACATTGGTGCTGGCTTTGACATTGTGCTGGGTCATCATAGATGGGCAAAATGCCTAAATACACAGAGGTTTGCCTAAATACATGGGACACCTGGCTGTGCAAAATAACCACACTTTGGGATGGGAACACACAGGTGAACAGCACACTGCAGCAGCAGCAGACACCTTGGCTTACCTCATCTCCTGGGACTCCTGGAATTCCAGCTGCGGAGAGCTTTGCAGAGAGCCCACAGCACTGCCAAGAGATGGACTTACTGCCTTGCCTATGGGGGGGATCAGAGGTGGTCCCAATGACCCCTTCTTCATATCCCCTCCACTGGAACACAGCAAGGAAGCCTGCAAAGAGTAGAACACAGTGCTCAGATCAAGCATGCAGCCTTGTCCCCATTCATGCCTCAAGACATTTAGATGTGCATTTAATTGGGACCTGGCAGGAAAAGACAAGGCAAACTGATGGAGCAGCTTGGCCCAGGATGGGGAATGTTGACCTAGGAAAGGGAAGTGGTGAGGGAGATCCCAGGGCACACATTTGGCACCTCTCCCTTTGTGCTCAGTTTTCTGCATTCCCAGCTGGCATTCACATATTTGACATCAAAATGTTCTGAGGTGCCACTGCCTCCACCTGGAGGATAGGGTGTCATGGGAATGGGTTTAGATCACTATTCTCTCCCTGCCCCTTAGGTACCTCACAGCCAGTGCTGATCTCCAGTCATGTCCCCACAAAGCCATTCTGCGGGAGGCCAAAACCTGCTCTTCTCAAGCCCCTCATTTCTTCTGCTGCTGCCCTTCCCTCCTACACTTCCCCAGCAGCCTTTGAGACCAGATGCTGCTGCTGAGCTCGCAGGATGCTCACTGCTCTCCAGCCCCAACACATCCACCATCTCAGCCTCACTGGCTTTCAGGATGTTCAGCAGAGCTCCCTGCTCTGCTGCTCTCTGCAAGGTCTCTGCCTGCCCAAGTTCCTCCAGGGCCCCCATGCCATGGCCAGGAATGAGAATGGAGGCAGCAGGGGCAGATGCACACTCTTTGTTTGTATCCCATCATTTTTGGGCCAGCTAAAGAACCAAATCAAGACCTGTTCAGTTTCAGTGAGAGGGACAGTTCCTGTCAGGGAGACACTGGACCTTTCTCAGCAAGGCTGAAATCAAGTATCCAAGCCTTTGATTGGACATTTTGTCTACCAAAACTCTTGTTCATCTGCCTCCTTTTGCACCCCATGGCAAACCCAAAACAACTGCAGCTCCTGGCCCTGCTGACAAGGCAATTGTGTGCCTGGGCTCTGGGCTGCTCTCCCCATGGCCACTTCCCATCCCTTCCCTCTGGACAAAGCCATGCCACAGCACACAGCTGCCCAGAAGCTGATGATGTCTAGAAATAGCAGCAGAGACAACTGTGCAGAGGGCATGGCTGTACAAGTCAAAAGCTGAGACAACCTGGAACTGACTTTGCAGGACTGCCTGCTCCAGCAAAGACCTTGTTCCATCCCAACCAGACACAGCTGACAAAAAACACCACCAAGACATAGACATGGCTCACAGATACCCATAGGTTACTAAATCTAGAAGGACAGCTTGTCCAGATTGGACAACTTTAGCTGCTCTGACTGCTTGTTGGTGTTTTCTCAGCCATGAGACAGAGGAGGAACCACAACAGAGCCCAGAAACCATTCAAAGACCTCTCTTGTTATTGACACATGCTGAGGATATGAAGGCTGCACTACACAGCCACTGCAGAGACAGCCTGAAGCACAGTGTCCAGCTAAGATCTTCTTTGGCTCAGCTGCTTCCCTGAGGTCACACCACAGGAAAAGATCTCCAATCTCTGCCTCCATCACATAAACTGAAAATCTACTGCACAGGACGTAGTTTGGTCTCCTTACCTTATAACATTTTTCTTCTGAACTCTGCTCCTGGTGTTTTCTACTGTCATTATCATAGCCAGTGCCAATGTCCTTTTTCTCTTTCTCCATGCTGTACATTTTATTATTGTTAGAAGAAGGAGAGCTGATCCTGATGGGAGGCAATGGCTTTGAGGGAAGGAGTGAAGAGGGACATGGCCGGAAAGACTTGGAGAAAATGAACCTAGTCACGCCTGCAAAGTGGAGGAATTTTCACTGCACCACCAGAGAACACTCCCAGTGACTGGGCTCTGGGAGAGTCCACTGAGCCCATCAAAAAACTGAAATGCATTTAAAGAAATTTTTAAAAGAATGGGTTTTAACCAAGCATTCCAAATGTCACCTCTGAGTCAAGACCACAATGGTCATTTTAGGACAGACATGCCCTGTACCTACCTGCATGTTCAAAGTTCTCCTCCTTGCTTCTGCTGCTGCATCCTGACCTGGAGAAAATGGAGGACAATGAACACGTGAGGAGGTAGAAAGAGAAGGGAGGGAATGGCTGTACCATGAAAGGATGTAAACATTCTTAGCATGGGCACTCTGATGAATGAGGAAATGCAGCACAGAAACACACCAGGATGCAAAGCTGATTAATTTTCCTTAAGCTTTCCATTGCGGGAGTCACAGAGAGCTGGCCAAGCTCTGTGTGAAACAATAGCCAAGTCCAGCAGAGGACCCATCTTGAGGTGCTTTGAAGCCCTGCCTCCTCTTCCTCACAACCATCAGTCATTCCTCAACTTGCATCCTAACTCCCCAATTCTGCTGTCTCTCCTTTTGGAGCCAACTGGCTCCTACAGCCACACTGAAGCAGCAAGAGCTGCTCAGCTGAGACATGAGACTGTATGGAGGGCAGCTACTTTTGTACAGGTGCCAAAGCTTGACTTTGCCTGCTCGTGCCTTAACCTGGTGACAGTCTCATGCTACATGTGGTCAGAGCACTGCTGTCTCCGAGAATGCTATGACACCTCCTGGCTCTTTCAAGAACAGAAAGGCTTTTTACAACTCAGCTGCTAGGGGAGGATATTCAGATTGCACTTTAAAAGCCCTCCCAAAGATTTCCAATTCAAATGATACTTCTGTGTCTCCTTCTTTATTGTTATCACTCGGATAAGCTTGACAGCTACATTTTCTCTCCCATATCCAAGCCAATATCTTTCCATCAGGTACGGTCCTGTAACTCTTGTCTACCACCTTGCCCGCTTTGATCTTAAGCCCAGATCAAAATATTAAACATTGATCAGATTATACATCTATACCCCAAAAGTTCTCTGGCATCTCATTTCACAGTGGAGGCCCAGGCACAGAGAAATTATTCCTGATGTTTACAGAAGCAGCACCTGAATTTGCAGACCCCTCTCCAGTAGCCAGTATCGGCCCATACATAATCTCATGGGTGCAGAAGTTAACAGTCAAGAATGACAGCATTCAAATATCTGCAGGACCCAGACCCAAGCAATTCACTTCCCAAAAAAGAGCACAACCATTACAAAGGGAATCAATAGCCAAGTCCAGCAGAGGACCAATCCTGAGGTGCTTTGAAGCCCTGCCTCCTCTTCCCCACCACCACCTCTGCTCTTGGCACATTGGTGTTGGCTTTGATATTGTGCTGGGTCATCATAGATCGGCAAAATGGGGAATACACAGAGGTTTGCCTAAATACATGGGACATCTGGCTGTGCAAAATAACCACACTTTGGGATGGGAACACACAGGTGAACAGCACACTGCAGCAGCAGCAGACACCTTGGCTTACCTCATCTCCTGGGACTCCTGGAATTCCAGCTGCAGAGAGCTTTGAAGAGAGCCCACAGCACTGCCAAGAGAGGGACTTACTGCCTTGCCTATGGGGGGGATCAGAGGTGGTCCCAATGACCCCTTCTTCATATCCCCTCCACTGGAACACAGCAAGGAAGCCTGCAAAGAGTAGAACACAGTGCTCAGATCAAGCATGCAGCCTTGTCCCCATTCATGCCTCAAGACATTCAGGATTGCATTTAACTGGGACCTGGCAGGAAAAGACAAGGCAAACTGATGGAGCAGCTTGGCCCAGGATGGGGAATGGAAAGGGAGATGATGAGGGAGAGACCATGGCACACATTTTGCACCTCTCTCCTTGTGCTCACTCTTCTCCAATGGTGGCTACATTCCCAGCTGGTATTCACATATTTGACATCAAGGTGTTCTGAGGTGTCACTGCCTCCACGGGCATTTTGGATGTCACGGGAGAGGCTTTAGATCTCCCTGCCCCTAAGGTACCTCACAGCCAGTGCTGATCTCCAGTCATGTCCCCACAAAGCCATTCTGCAGCAGGCCAAAACCTGCTCTTCTCAAGCCCCTCATTTTTTCTGCTGCTGCCCTTCCCTCCTACACTTCCCCAGCAGCCTTTGAGCCCAGATGCTGCTGCTGAGCTCACAGGATGCTCACTGCTCTCCAGCCCCCACACATCCACCATCTCAGCCTCACTGGCATTTAGGATGTTCAGCAGAGCTCCCTGCCCTGCTGCTCTCTGCAAGGTCTCTGCCTGCCCAAGTTCCTCCAGGGCCCCCATGCCATGGCCAGGAATGGGAATGGAGGCAGCAGGGGCAGATGCACACCCTTTGTTTCTATCCTATCCTTTCTGGGCCAGCTAAAGAACCAAATCAGGACCAGTTCAACTTCAGTGAAAGGGACAGTTCCAGTCAGGGAAAAGGTTTGAGAGCTCTGCTGACAGCACAGAAACTGGAAATTGACCACACTGCACTTAGCTTGGTCTCCTTACCTTATGTCCTTGTCCCTCTGAACTCAGCTCCTCTTCT
The DNA here is from genome assembly GCF_036417665.1 of Passer domesticus. Classification (NCBI taxonomy): domain Eukaryota; kingdom Metazoa; phylum Chordata; class Aves; order Passeriformes; family Passeridae; genus Passer; species Passer domesticus. The sequence goes on from NC_087484.1 coordinate 34,444,836, forward strand.
TTTCTCCTGCCCTCAGCATAGCCAATGCCATCTTTCCCATTCTCCTGCTCTCCGCTGCATATCAGGCTTGGCTTGGTAGAAGGAGAGCTCTTCTGGATGGGAGGCAATGGCTTGGAGGGATGGAGCATAGAGGGACTGGCCAGGGAAAACCTCTTGGCAAGCGGGTAGCCAGACAGGCCAGCAAAGTGGAGACACAAAATATAAGAGAAACCAAAATGCAAACCCAAAGCATCTGAAGCTCCATATCTCATGGGACACATTCCCTGCAAACTTTTAAAGAGCTGCACAGGGAGACATGCTCCTGCTGGTAGGCACTTGAGGCAGGCCAAGGGAAAACCCTGACCCACTTCCACAGGGCTGCCACAGGAGCACCCTGGCCTCTGGGCTGCCCTGGGACAGCAGGGAGCCCAGAGCCCTGTGCTCTCCAGCAATGGCTCAGCTGCACATGCACCCTCCTGCTCCTCTCCCTGCCCCACAGCTGAGCAGCCCTCCAGCTCCACAGGCACTGGCAGCAGCACAGCTCATTGCAGGGGCACATGCAGGGCACAGTTGTTCTCTGGCAATGTGCACAGGCTCTCTGGGCTGCCACAAGACCCTTCCTCCCACCAGAGATTGGCCCAGCTCTACCCCCTCACCTCTGTGTGAGGCTGAGCCATGCTCACAAGGGAAGAAGTGAGTTAGGTGAATTCCCACCTTTATCATTAACACATCTAATGGGTGTGGCACTCAAGGGGAAGAATTTTTAATTTTAGAGAAAATTTATTTGGGTTCATTTTTCATGGAACTAGCCTGCATTTAATTCCTATGAACAGTATGGAGCTGGCAAGTCTGAAGGGAAAAAGCGAAGGCTCCAATGATAAGAGGAGAAAATATTCCTTCCTCAGTCTGGCCTGTGAATCCACAGGAAAAACCCACACAGCTATGACTGCTATTTCTGTAAACCACCAAGACCTGTCAGCAACAGGCAGGCCTTATTGGTGTTTCTGTAGCACTGTAATACCATCCTCAGGGTTGGACCTGACCAGCAAGCAGAGGAAGAATGGGAAATTTATCTGTAGTGAGACCTGACATTGATGGCAAGGAAAGCAACAGGACTTGCGTCTCATGACCATGTCCAGTCTGTGCTCAGCTGTGGCCACAGTCCCTGTCCTGGCTGACAGTATGAGTGATTTGGCTGCTGTCAAAAAGGAGAAAGCAGAGTAAACTAATGACAGAATGTTGTGATGCCATGGGCATCCTTGCAGGATCATCTGTATCTGTCAGCCACCTACTCTGACCCAGAACTGAGCACCATGGAGCAGTTTTCCCTGAAATATGGTGGGATTGTTTTTCCATTTGGCTTCAGCCTTTCAGCTCCTTCCTATGCTCACCTTTTCCTTCAGAGGTTTTTCCTTTTCCAGTAAATTCCATCTTTGAACCCGTGCTTCTGCCTGGCAGAAGGATCTGGGTTTGAATTTGGGAGCACTCTCAGTGTAGCCAGCGACAGGAGCTTGGTGCCCAGCCTCAGAACAAGGCCGGGTGACTCCGATCGCCAGCGCTCGGCACAGAGAGGCAGAGCCAGACGCGTCTGCTGCCGCTGCGGCCGTGCCAGCCACAACCTTCACAGCCTTCACAGCCCCAGCGTGGGGCTGCCCCTTTGTGACACAATAGCCCATGGGGCTGCCCCTTTGTGATGCAATAGCCCGTGGTTCTCTCATTTCCATGGCTGCAAAACCCCACCCCAACTCCATCCCTTTCCCTTCCCTTCCCAAGGGCAGCCAGCCTTAAGCCCAGCCTGGCCACAGCTGAGGGTTTCACACTGTCTAGGAAGTAAACCCTCTCCAAAGCTACTTTTCAAGTCCTTTATTTCTGTAATTCCCACTCAGTTCTGGGTTGCAGCTGGTTGGTGTGGGAATTGGTTAATTTCTCTTCACATCAAACAAAGTGCTGGGACACAAACAATGGCACCAGGCGGTGGAAGTAAAAGCAGCTCTGCACTCCCCAGTAGATGACCCCACAATTCAGCTGGCTGATAGCTTTAGGGAACTAATTGACCATCCAAACATTCCACTTTTGCTCTGCTTCATTGTTCCAGTGGTTTATTTCCTGCTTTCTTGATTGCAGAGACACCCAAACCCAACAAAAACATCATCTTCCTCAAAACATTTCTGACCCTGGCAGTTCCTGACAATTCAAAATTTTCTTCATAGAAATAGCACTTGGCAGGTCATTCTAAAATACTCTCCAACAGAGCAGATAAAACTAATCATCCTTGATTTGGCAGAACTAAGCCTAACCCACGGGACACGTGGGTCTGATCCCTTTTTCTGCATCTGCAAAATTATTCTTCAAGTCTCATCTCTCTTATGTATTCAAAGATCTCTGCATTAGATGCCCCCAGTGTTCAGTGGGCCGACATGATCAGTGTATCTGTAGGGTGTAATTGGCCATGCAAAGTTCTCCATTGTTGTGCAAGGGGTTTATTCCTGCTTTCTTTCCTGCAGACATACCCAAACCCAACATTACAACACCTGCCTCAAAACAATTCTCATTTGGACTGTCCCCGAAAATTCAAACCTATACTCAGAGTGTTTCCCTGTCCCCAGGGACAGGCTCCAAGGCTGGGCTCTCTCCTGCATGGAATGAAGAAGAGCTGCTGCCCTTGCCAGTGGCTCCGGGGTCTGGTGATTAGGGCTTTGAATGCAGCTTTTGTACACACACTGCCTCTCTGGGCCAAGCAGCATTCCTGGACATTGGCAGCACCTCTGCAGGCCAACATCCTCCAGGCACAGCTGCAGCAAGGAGATTGCAGCAAGTGCTGGCTGAAGGAGTCTCCAGGCTGCAGCAGCCCTTCACCTGCAGCGGAATCATCTTGTGCTGCCGTGGGAGAAAGCAAAGGGGGTGACAGGCTCTTTGCAGATGAGGGTCTCCTCCATGTGCTGCTGCTCGCTGGGCTGATACAGCTGCTGGTGCCCTCCCCTGCAGATGTACCAGGAGCCTGTCTGGAAAAATAACACTGCCAGTGCCAGTGCCAGCCACCCATCCCTGCTATGGCCCTGCCCGCAGGGCGTCCTGCCTACCAAACTGCTCCAGTCAGGTGATGTCAGACACCATCAAAATACATTCAAACTATGCATTTTACACATTCTTTCCAAATCATGGCCATGCAGTCCACATGCTGGAGGCAGACTGCTCTTGGCAGAATGGGGGAAGCCCCAGCAGCTGCTCTCCCCATGGCTGGATGGCCATGGCAGCAGAGCCAAGTCTCTCACCGTGCCCACTGCTGTTGGGACCCAGTGCTTTGGACATGTTCTCACTGAACTCAGGCTTCTGCTACAGCAGTATTGTGCCTTCACGCATTTGATAACTAAGAGTTGGAATGGTAAGGACTCCTTACAAGAGCTACCAAATAAAAGGGGAGGGAGGGGGTGAGTGAGTTAGAATAGTTTGCTCCTTTTTAATACAAGCATACCTGGATTGAAGCAGGGACACTGGGCTAATCGTACTGGGGACTGGTTTGTAAGCCTTGTCTCTAGCAATTCCCACCAGTCTGCAAGCATTTTTTAGTAGAAAGCAGTATATTAGATTTTACAGCACATCCATGAGCAAGTCGAAGCCAGAACTCCAAGTACAAAACAAATACTCCCAAATCGGCCACCCATGGGGAAAGGAAGAAGAAAAGCAGATGAAACAAGTGCCACTGCAACTGAATTGCTTGCGTTCATCCCATGGTCCAACTTTTGTGGACAAAAGCTCTTCAATTCAAACACACAGCTTAAGACCAAGGAATTCAATGTTTTGAGAGCATTTAAAGCCTAATTCCTATTACTTTCAAGGAAAGGTAGATGCTAAATTCCTTAAAAACTCAAATATGGGTCTAATTGGGACTGTATCCTCCAAAGCAGGAATGGAGGTTTAGAATTGCAGAACTGTTTCCATTGGAAAAGGCCTTTAAGATCATAGAGTCCTCCCAATAACCTGACATCACTAACACTGCCAAGGCAACCACAAAAGCATATCCCAGGAAATGTTGGGAGATGGAACATCGTTCTTCTCTCCTTTGTCTCCCCAGGAGCCCCTTGGCAGGAGAAATGCCCACATGGGCTTTATCTGACTCCTTTCCTACCAACCCTTCCCTCACTCCCAGGTCTCATTTGCTCTGCAGGCTTCACTAGCTCGCTCAGCTCAGAGGAGCACTCAGAGGAGAAAATGCTGCCTGGCGTGGGGCTGTCTGATCCCTGTCCCATCTTGATTCCATCTGCCCCATTCCCTCGCCCATCCAAGAGACCGAAGGATCCCCCACAACCCCACGGTACTGCAGCAGATCCCGGGCATGTTCCCTCCTCCGCTCCTTGGTGGCCCTGGGGAGGCTCCAGAGCCCTCCCTGTGTGCGGGACAGCTGCTGCAGCACCGCTGCGCCTGCGGGCCAGCAGCGCCCAAGGAGCAGCTGCGCAAGTTCAGAGTCTGAAACAGAATCCTCAGCGCACACAAATGACAACTGGCATTTCAGGGGCTGGCAGGAGAAGCTAAATCCATCTGCTCGCTGCCCCTGCTAGCCATGGCCACGGTGATGCAACTGGAAGAATTGCCCCTGCCCAGGAAGCTCTCAGGTAGAAGAGAGGAGCAAAAGCCACGCGTTTCTGAGCTGCTAGCTCCCAGTGCCTCAGGTTTTCCTTCCAATTTCTAAAGGGTTTGGACTATTTTTACTGTTTCAACCCTTGTTGTGTGCCCCTGTGAGCAAGTAAGCACTACAACCCCTCTCCCTCAAAGCCTTGAGGGACTGCCAGAGCAGAACTTGTTCATGCTCTTTTCTCCTGGTGATTTTATAATCCCATACAGACTCTGACAGCAAACCCGTGCTAGAGGAAAGATTGACCTTGGAATCATAGGGCACTTTCTAGGTGGGTGTTTTAATCTGCTTTTCCAGGGCCTTGGGCTGAGCAGGGTGAGGATCTGGGGGATTTCACAGAAGAACTGGCACAGGGCATTGCCATGACACTGGGGCAGGGAAAATGTATTGGCCGTTTGCAGCAGAGAATAGAGAAAGGCACTGGCCCAGGCAGCTGCTGCCATGTGGGCACAAGCTCTGCTGCCCAGGAGGGTCCCGTAGTGCAGGGGTTTGCAGATGGACACGTAGCGGTCGTAGCACATGATGGTCAAGAGGAAATACTCTGCTGACAGGAAGAAATACAAAAAAAAGAGCTGAGAAGCACATCCTTTGTAGGAGATGGTGCGGGTGTCCCAGAGGGAATTGTGCATGGCTTTGGGCACAGTGGTGCAGACGGAGCCCAGGTCGCTGAGGGCCAGGTTGAGCAGGAAGGAGAACATGGGCGTGTGCAGGTGGTGGCCGCAGGCTACGGCGCTGATGATGAGGCCGTTGCCCAGGAGGGCAGCCAGGGAGATGCCCAGCAAGAGGCAGAAGTGCAGGAGCTGCAGCTGCCGCGTGTCTGCCAATGCCAGCAGGAGGAAGTGGCTGATGGAGCTGTTGTTGGACATTTTTTGGGGCTGCACATGGGGACCTGTTCATGGAGAAAGGACAGTGAAGATTTAGAGGAGATACCTGGAACCAAAATCAAAGGCATTTCCCAGACACTCTCCTCGGTAACACACAGACACACCATTTCGTGTTCAAGAATTCTGCTGGTTTTTTTGCTAAGATCCCCTGTATCTTTGCTGCTGTTCTTGGATATCAGAAACCCTCAGCATTTCTGCTGCCCTCAGGTGGAACAGAGCAAGTTCTGTTAGGTTAAGTGATGAGTGAAGAGTAAGGGGAGATGGTCTCTCCTTCTGACCTATTGAGATTTTCTCTGGGCTTTAGCCTTTCTCAGGTGGAGGGTGATCACCTTCCCATGCTTCCCCTAAAATGTCACCAGGTACTGCTGAGAGGAGATGGATCCACCACAGCCCAGCTCCGTATCTGTAGCCAAGGACTCACAATGCTCGTTTCATGAACCCAGCAGCATTTTCAGTGTCAGAACACCTCTGCATTTCCTCATTAAACTTATAACTCAGAGATGCTCTAGGACAGTTTTGCACCCTGGGTTGAAGCTCCCAGCTTGGACTGCAATCTCAGGGAGACTTCCAAGTGTCTTTATGCTGGCACTGGATGAAGGGAGATGCAGCTCCTTGCCTGGCTGCACTGACAGCATTGCCCAGAGCTGGGCACTGGGCACAGCGTCACCCTGAGCCAGCTGTGCCCCCTCCCAGAGCCCCCAGGGCCAGGCAGCTGCTCCCAGCCCTGTGCTCTGCAGAGGGAACTGGGCCCAGGGCTGCAGAGCTGCCCCACGGCTCTGCTGCAGCTCTGCCTGCACAGGAGGGGCTTCACGCCTTGGAGCCCCAGCCCTGAGGGCAGAGGCTTGGCTGGGGGACAGGAGGGAGGGGGCTTGTTCAGAGGGAGGGGCTGCACTGGAGGGGATCCTGAGGGCATCTCTAAACTCTCCCTGCCACAGCATTGCTGGCTTTTGTTTCCTCCCATTGCCTGATCATCTCTGCTTCCTGGAGATTTTCCTCCTGCCAGTGTTTCCCTGTGCCTGATCTCTCCCTGTCAGCAACCACAGACCCCAAATCTCTGTGCACTCTCCCTGGCCCTACAGAACCCTGCCTGTTTGCAGGGCACTGGCTGGGGGCAGGTTCTGTTTGCAGCTTGGAGAAAGGACAGCTCAGACTGAGCCTGATGGCTCGAGCAAAAGTGATGCTGGTGCTGTCCATGGGCAGAGTGGCTGAAAGCACATTAGGGATCTCCCGTGAACCTAGTGATCACTAAAAGAAACAGTTCAGATGTCTCAGACAATTTTCAAATTTCATAATTAATAATTCATAATCATCCTATATTGTTCATTCTCCCTCCCTGCCATTATCCAGTAGTAGGAAACTGAATACAAAGTCTTACGAAAATTTCTGCTTTTTTACAAAAACCCTTATTTTGGAAATATTCCATGACTGATCGGAAGATCTCAGCATGTCAGAGTTTCATGAGCATTTCACCTCCCCTGCACCAAAAATACTCAGAGTTGTACTCACAGAGTCTGCAGGCATTGGGATGTTCCAGCTTTAGGAGATGGCTCCAGGAGCTGCAGCTGCATTGTCCTGCAGCCAGAGGTTCCTGTGCCAAGGGCTGGCAGCGATTCTGCCCCAGGCACTTCTCAGCACCTTCCCAGCCCTGACTGATTGAAGCTCTCTGTGCCTCTGGGCTGTGCCCGGGCTGACTGCAGGCAGTGCCCCAGCCCTGCTGGGCTGGCAGAAGAGCTGCTCATCAAGAGAAATGTGCTTTTGAAGCTCTTCTTGCTTGCCAGGAGCTGCCTCTGTTCCAGGAGCCCGGCCCAGCTCAGCAGCACAGACACAGCACAAGGACTTTAATGAGCCTCTGGGGCTTTGTGCTCAGGCCCTGAACATCAGTCCCTGAGAGGCAGCTGAAGAAACCTCTCCAGAACTGCAAGTGAGAATCCAACTCCAAAGTTTCTTGGACTTTTAATGGGTCCCACTGAGGGACACGACTGAGAAAGTGTCCCCAGGGCCCAGGAACAGCAGAGAACTGGAGGCACTGATGACAGGTGGGGACAAAGAGAAGCCAAGTCTTGGTGCCCTGGGGCACAGCAGGGTCTGTGCCACCAAGGGCTGGGAGGGGACACCTTGTCCTGAGGCCCTGGGGCCTCCTGGCACAGCCCCAGCCAGGCTGGGCACTGTCAGCCCCTTGTCCTGCCCTCAGCATCCCCCCCTAGCCCACATCCCAGTGGCCTTAGGGATCTGTTGGAAGGAATCCCTGGGGAGCCCTGCTCAGCAATGGCCCTGAGGGCTCCTGAATGCTCCCAGGGACTGCAGGTTTTTCCAAGGACTTTGGGTTTTGCTTTTGCCTTGGAGTCTCTGAGAGGTTTGTGCAATCATGGCCTCCAATAATCTGCTTTAAGGAGTCCCTTGAGAGCTTTGTACTGACATTCAGAGGGGCTCATTAATGCTTTGAGACACTCAAGGTGTTTAATGTCCTTTGGATTCTCCTTTCCACACTGAGTCTCTAAGAGGCTTTTGTGCTATGCTGGCCACCAATTCTCTCCTCCAACTAGTCCATGAGGAGCCTGTGTTGGAGAGGGACCTCAGTGGGACCCATTAATGCCTTGAGACACTTTGGGTGTTTCCTCTGACTTGGACTCCTGGAAAGGTTTGTGCAATGTCCTCTTAGGCCATGAAGTTCCAGGGCTCAGCTCTAAATGCACCACAGGGCTCATTAGGATCAAGCAAGTCCTGCCAAACCATGGCTCTGCCTTGATTTCCCTCCGCTCTAGTGCAGGTCATTAGGAGGGTTTCCTTTTTCAGTTATGGAGAAATATTTCAAAGAGCTTCTAGGAAGTATGTATTCCTATTTTAAAGGGTGTCTTTTATTGCTGTTCTTATTACACAAGAGGTGATTGCAGCATTCAGTGACTGATATTGATCCAGCAGGGACTCTCCTAAGGAGCTCTGGCCTGCTCAGAGAAGCTGTGCCTTGAGCTCTGACCCAGTGTGGACAACCTTGCTCCACATTCCCCAAGCCCATTTTGTCTCTCCTCACTCAACGGGGACCTGCTTTGCTCAGAGAACTGGCTGTACACAGCCAAAGAGGGTACAGTTTCTTTTATATTTTGAAGCAATCTAAAACTCCTGAGTTTTCCCATTGAAAACAGACATCCTCCTCAAGTGTGTGCCAAGCCCAAGCTGCCACCAAGGAGGTTCCCCTTCCCTAAGGCAGAACCCTGGAAGGAATGTTTTAGACACACAGGAAGTTCTGCAATAAACACAAATCCAGAGTTTGCTCAGGGCAGAATTAGACCAACTCCTGACGGACAGACCAGCTTTGAACTCCTTGCAGCTGAAAGCTCTGAGCTGGGAGGTGTGGGAGAGACCCAAGAGTGAGGGAAGGGAAATGCAGAGCACCCAGCCAGTGCTTCTGTGCAGACAGGCTGTGGGGAAGGGCACTGCAGAGCTGCCCTGGGCCAGCTGGGAGGGTGGATCATCATCCCAGTCTGCACTGGGCCATTACAAGACACTGTTGGATGGACACTGCACCGACCCCAGTGCGCCAGCCCATTGCTCAGGGCTGCTGTCACTGCCCAGAGCCAGAGGAGATCCCTTGCTGGGGGCTTGTTCCATGGCCACCTGCCCTGTGCCACGCTGGCTGCTCCGGCACCAGGAACCAGCAGCAAAGGGCACTGCCAGGGCCAAAGGCCAGCTCAGCCAGACAGAAAGGGGCAGTGCTGGCACTGTTTCCATGGCAGCCCTCACTGGGGGTGACACCTGGGTCACCTGTCCTGGCAGCTGCCATGGAAAGCCCTGGCAGGGACTGAGGGCACAGACACTGGCACTGAGACACTGCTGGGCCAGGTGCTGAGCACATGGCTGAGCACGCAGAGATGGTTTTGTTCTTGCTGAGCTGCAGCAGAGCCAAGGCCTGTCCTGCCCCTCCTCCAGCCACGCTGGGCAGGGGCTGGGGCTGGGGGGGAGCTTGGCAGGGGACACAGCCAGGACAGGTGACCCCAACTGACCCTGGGGATACCCCAGACCACAGGACATCATGCTCAGTGTATGAAGTGCAGGGAACAAGGAGGAAGGGGGGAATTTTGGAGTGAGGGGTTTTGCCTTCCCAGGTAACTCTTAGGCAAGAGGGGGCCCAGTTTCACTGGTGGGCAGCATCAGTACCAAAGACACAGACACCAACTTCAGGAATCCTGTAATTTATATCATGCACAGCTGCAAAGAATTACAAAAGGATAATCTCAGCAAAGCACATAATCATTAGCAAAGAATTACAAAAGAAGCTCAGCAATCCATCCAGTCATTACTACCAAAGATTGCCTGCAGTGATTAAAGAAAGATCCATCACCAGCTACCCTCAGACTTTACCATCACCCAGATCCACACTTCAGCTGGGGCAGACAAGGACTGCAGAGCCACTCCCAGACACTGGGAATTCCTGCAGGTGCCTCCACCTTTGCAGGCAAGGAGCCTCCAAGCCTGCTGTGAGAGAACACAGTTTTTACACTCTCAAACAAACAAGCTGACATCACTGCTAGGGTGGGAACATCTGGTTTCATTCTCCTGTTTGGTTTCTCCCAAAGCCTGGCCAGGGCTCAAGGAGGAATCAAGGGAGGTGACTTTGATCCTTCACCCCCAAACATGGGGCCTTGTCTGGTTTCTAAATACAGAAAGAGAAATCCATGTTTTATCAAGGAACACATCCACTGATCATGTTGTTAATAATGCTTTGTTAGGGAGTGGATACAAATATAACATTTATTTGGAAGGTCCATCTAGAGATGAACTTTGCCTCTGGGCCTGTTCAGGCCTTGCTACTTGGATGGGTCCTGAGACCTACAATGAAGTACAACCTTCATAACCATTCTTTCAATAGCACAGTTTAGATTTACATATTAGGCATAAAGACATCTCCCCTTGTGCTTCAATTAAGTGCTGTTAAATTTCATTACTCAGAGCTATTCACATTCCTTTTCAAACATGCCTAAAGAGTTGCTGTTCTTCTCTCTTATTTATCAAATGTCTCTCTTTTCTTGAGACTGTCTCTTTTAAGACAAGTCTCAATATTCCACTTCCCAGCACAAAGTGTCACGACAACTGGAACATGGAATGTTAGAGTGCACACCAAGTGCACACACTGCAATGATGACAGACACTGCCACAAATGCATTTCACAGCAGCCTCCAATTTGGCAGCCATGAAGCTAATCCCACCAAGAAAAATTTTCTTCTTTCTGCCACTCTTCTGCTCTTTCTGTCAAGGTGATTGCTGACTGTTGGCCTTCAAACCCATCCCTGACAGCAGTGCAACATTCCTGTCCCATGACAGCCCAGGCTCCTCCTTGGCCAGCAAGCAGATAATCCAAGGCCATGCGGTTCTGCAGAGTCCCCATTTGTGTTTGTTGGAGCCCATAGGATGTGCTTATTGGACATTTTAACAGCATCATTTGCTACTTTTTCTAATAATCCATCCAGTCAACTCCACAGGACGGGGCAGCACACATGGGGCACAGGATGAACCAGAATCTTTTGCTTTCTGAAACCCAAGGCACTCCTTGGGGGAAAATGTTCTCTGGGCTCCAGGTCTTCCTTGTGGTTGTTGCTGAAGGACCCTAAATGGTGGCCCTGCAGCCAGGAGTGGGGTAACACTGACACTGACCAGCTCCAGCAGCCCAAGTTCTACTGACATTGGCAGTGATGGTGAAGCACAGAAATCCTCTCATACTGTGGCCTCTGTAACTAGAACAGGCTTGGGTTTCTCCTGAAGGGAAATCTTAGTGAATCCTGTCAAACGGATCATTGTATTCCTGTGTTTTCTTGAACTGTCCCTTCACTGACAGTTACGAGTCAGAGCCCACGGACTGAGTTCTGGCCACCCCACAGGGTGGGCCCTCCAAGGGAACCCCATTCCTCCCAACTTCAGCTGAGAACAAACACAGAAATTAGTGACATGGAGTACTTTGGCTACCCTGATCTTGAAATTTTCAGAACTAATCATTAAATTTTGATGACTAATCCCTTGGTGAAACACTGGAGGTGTTTGTGGCAAACAAAGATTCTGGCACACTATCAAGGTACAACTTACAGACATCAATAGTACTTTCGTGACACCGTTCTTAATTTTTTCTCAATCTCATTTGAGTAAGGAACAATAATTGTGTTGTCCATGGAGATGGAGCTTTTTCAATTCCAGAACAATGCCTCCAAAGTCCTTTGCTGTTCAGCTTCACCATGTTGTCTGTGGCTAACAAGGCTTGGTGGGGCCCTTTCCCCTTTGGCTGGAAGGGGGCTGGGTCCCAGTCCCTGAGGGCACCAAAGCTCCTGGATGGAATTTGTGTGCAAGTCCCTCAGTGCCACAGCAGCCTTCACAGGGAGCCCTGTGGATCAGAGCATTTTCCAAAGGGCCATTGGGGCAAACAAGGAGATTTGATCTGGCAGGATGTGTAAAACAGTATCCTGTAATATCTACTTGTTCTCACGGAGAATACTTGGTTGCAGGGACACATTCCCATTGTTCCTGCCCAGGTTTCAGGATTCAATATTGTCTTTCCTAGGAGCTGCTCCTTCAGCTGCCTCAGGAGGGCCTTTTGGCCTCCGGGCCCACACTCTGGCTCCATTGTTAGGACTGCTGGATCCAAACCCTTTATCTCCACAAATGGTAATGACTGGAGGTGGATCTCCATTTTTCACAATCGTGCTTAAATGTGCAATATCAATAATTGTGCTACCCTGTCATGGGGTTGAATAATCCAATCTTATTGACAATTGTTTAACAGAATTATGGTAATTTCTCCTTTATATTCAGCATCAATGCCTCCTTTCCTCCTGCCATGACATCAACATTTTGCAAGACCAAGCTCCAAGCGAGCAGTTACCAAACCAAAGTGTCCTGGAGGAATCGGAATTCCTCTCTCAGTATTGATAGCTTTCATTTGCTTTGGATTTATCCTAATTAATTCCAATGCATGAAGGTCCAGCCCTGCAGCCTCTGGGCTGGCCCTGCCAGGGGCCATCACACCCACAACAATTTCCCAGGCAGTCCAAGCCTCACTGCCCATGGTTGTAGTTGCAAATTGGGTGCAGCTGTGCACAGCCAAGGGTTTCCATTTCCCCAGTGGGCCACTGTTAAGGGTATGGAGCACATGTGGGAGATGGGTACTCCATGGGGACAGGTTCCCATCTCCTCATTTTTTGAACTGCTCTTTTAACAACCCCTTCACCTGTTCAACAAATCCTGCAGCTTGAGGATAGTCTGGTTCATGAAAAACCCTGCAGTCTTAATCACGGTATTTTTCACAGTAACAGACAAAGCACTCTTCATCACAGTATCAGCAAACCCTGTAAAAATAGACAATTTCATCCCCTCCTCCTTTTTTCATTGTATACAATCTCACAAAGTTTACCTCTGACATTAGGGTTCTGGCCAATCCTTTTCTGTAGAGTGTTTAATGTTACATCCCTGAGCAGCCAAAGCTACCAAATTAGTATTGCCAGCACTATTTCACATTATTACTATTTTATACGTAGATATAGATATTGATATAGAAATATAGATATAGCTAGATAGGTATAAACATACATATAAAAATATATATATCAATATATATATTAAGGCCTTATTATACTAGAAATATGTACATAGTTATTTATGATATTAATATTTCACTTGCACAAATGCATCGGAGCTCAAGATTAAAACCTTCTTCTGTTGCTCCATGTGGGAGCATTCCAACAAGAATTGTTCCTTCTGAAGGTGCTGTTTCCAATGTACTGTTAACAAATTCATCTTTGTCTGCCCAAACCCACAAGTTCTTTTCCTTTTCCATATGCAATTTTTGGATGCATTTTAAGACATCCAGGGGTTCAGCTTCTTTTAACCAACTGCCCCACTGCTCACACAGTGCTGCGACCTCAGCCCACTCCAGAGCCAGCCAACTCCAGGGAAGGGCTTCCCATCTGGGAATTTCTGATGCCACTGATTCCTCACATTTACATTTAACAAGTGACATTTTGCTGTGATCTGGCCAGACTCTGCCAGTTTTGTTTTACCAGTGGGCAGGGTCAACACCAAAGACACAGACTCCAACTGAAGGAATCAGTGTCATTTACTGCAGCTCAAAGCAGCAAAGAATCACAAAAGGAGCAGCTCAGCAATGCACCCAATCATCAGAACCAAAGATTGCTTGCAGAAAGATCCAGCACCATTTACCCTCAGACTTCACCATCTCCCAGATCCACACAGCAGCTGGGGGAAGCTGTCCCAGCCAAGGGCTGCAGAGCCACTCCTGGACACTGGGAATTCCTGCAGGTGCCTCCAGCCACAGGTGAGGCTCCAACCTCGCTGTGAGAGGGCCCAGCTTTGAGAGTGCTGAATGAACAAACTGACAGCACTTCTAGTGTGGGAACATCTGGTTTCATTCTCCTCTTGGGTTCCTCCCAAAGCCTGGTCAGGGCTCAAGGAGGAACCAAGGGAGCTGACTTTGATCCTTCAGCCCCTAACAAGGCCAGATGTCAGATTTCAGGGCCTTGTCTGACATGCAAATACAAAAAGATCAATACATGTGTCACTAAGGAGTTGCTACATCCATCACAATGCTAATGACCATGCATATTTCATCAGTGAGCAGATACAAAGATAACCTTTGGTTGGAAGGTTCATCCAGAGGTCACCTTTGGCTCAGGGCCTGCTGCTCAGGCCTCACTCAGGGCTGTTATCCAGGCCTTGGCACTTCAGGGACATGGTTTAGTGCTGGGCTTGACACTGCTGGGTGAACAGCTGTACTGGATGAGCTCAGAGGTCTTTTCCAACAGAAAGGATGCTGTGATTCCATTATTCTATCCGCTGCATTCAGCTAGGTCTATTTGAGCAGCATTACTTTGCTCTAAAAGTTCCCTCTTGCTCAGCTCCTGTGGACTCTGGCGGCAGCTCCTTCAGCTCCTGGTGCTAAGCTGCTCATGCTGAATGAGACGACTCGGAGAGTTGAATACAGTCCATGCAATTCCTTCTGGGACACAGAGAGGGGATGCTGTGGAAACAGGAGCATTGTTTGGTGAGGCCTCCTCTCTGCCCTTCATGCCCTTCAGTGCTTTGAAGCAGCCAAGAGGTTTTTCCAAGAGTGCAGTGAAGCAGCTGTTCCTGTCCCAGGTCTGGCTCTCTCCAGTCTCTGACCTCGCCTGGTTTTGTCCCTCTTGCTGTGCCCTCTCTTCCCCCAAGGCTCAGTGGCTGCTGCCCAGGACTCTGGGACTGGCTCAGATCCAGTGGTCGAGACTCTCCTTTCTTTGCCCTTGGAGCTGCCTGGGCACAGCAGCCTTTTCCATCTGGAAGCTCCCCATGGACAGGGAGTCCCCACCTCTGTTCCTTGCAAAACCTCCAGGAGCCCAGGGCTGCCATCTCAAGTCCCTGCTGGCACTGGGGGCTCCCGGGTGCCTCAGGCTGCTGTGACACCGCTGCACACAGGAGGGAAGAGTGGCAGGGGCTGTCCTGAAAGTCAGCTCCATGTGCTGCTGCTGCTGCTGCTGTGGGGTCATTTGTCCAGCCCTGTCCCAGAGTCAGGGATCAGATCCAGGCCCTGCTGCTGCTCCCTCGGGATCAGTCCCAGTTTGGGTGTTGCTGTCAGGGCCAGCAGGAGCGGTGGCTGGAGCAGCAGGTGCTGACAGTGCCCCAAGCCCTGGGGCTGGAGGGGTCCCTGGGCTGGGCTGGGAGGGAGCTGCCCCTTGTTCTCCCTCTGCCCCAGGCAGAGCTGGGCTGGGCACAAGTGGGGCAGCACAGCCAACAGGGAGCCTGCGAGTCTCTTCCAGCTCTGGCTGCTCAGAGTTTGGGCCTTGGAGCCTCAGGTGGCCAAAGGCAGCTGATCCTGGTGCCTCTGGGTGTGCCCGTGTTCAGCAGTGCTGCTCCATCAGTCTGTGCCCAGCAGTGGGGAAAAGCCTCAGCCCTGCAGGGCCAGGAGCTGCCGGGCTCTGCCTGAGCAGCTCAGCCAGCAGGAAGGGAGCTGCTCCAGACGGGAACCAGGAGCAAAGGGCTGCAGCACCTCGTGCTGGGGCAGAGCCCAAATTCTGAGAGGGAATAACAGAGTTATTCATGTGCATTGGTGTGTCAGCACTGCAGGTGCTGTGCCTGCAAACACAAGGTTCAAGATCTGCAAAAGAATTCTGCAGCTCTTGACTAGATCAGGATGTCAGCAGTGCTGAACTCCAGCACAGTCCAAATGAAACACATCACACCTCTGCTCACATCTGCTAGATATTTTTCTTCAGGGTATCCATAGAAAAGGAAACAGAGGAGGAGGCTACATTTTCATTGTTTATCAGAAATATTTCTCTTTTTGCTGTACATTCCTTTTGTAGGACAAGTTCTCTGTTAAAAACACTGGACAAAAAAGGAAAGAAAAAAATATGAAAGATAAAACCAAAAATACAAATGTGTACTGAAAATCATCAGTAACTTTGGATTAAGAGGCAACGGATCTTTCCAAGAAGAGAAATCAGTTACTCTGTAAATGTTCTGATGGCATGGATTCATCTTACTGACCTCAGCATTCCTTTTTTAAAACATTCAGGGTTTTGTTTGCAATATTATGTTATTCTAAATTGTGATTGAATCAATAGGAAATTGAAAGATCTACCATGAATTTATGCATTACTGTGTCTTGAGTGTAAAAATATTGCCGTTTGAAATTTGGATTTAAAGTGTTGCAAATGAAAGTTATAAATCCCAATAGATTGTCTGACAGCAACTTTTCCTAGAGGATGTGCAGCACTCTAAGGACTTCATCAGTGGGATTGGGGGTACTTGCACCTTTGTCCTGTGCCACTCTGAGAATGCCATAGAATGGAACTTCACCTGCCACCAAAGCTCCTTGGACCTTGTGTTCCCCAGGCAGGCACAAAGTGTTTGTGCTGCTCCCCCTTTTGCACAAACCCACAGAGAGCTGGGATTTCTCCAAGTCTCATGTCTGCATTGGGCCAAATTCCTAGAGAAGCAGCAGCCCATCCCAATGAATATGGCGAGTTATGGTGGATGGTTGTGAGCTCACTTCCTGCGTAGAAATCCTGAAACTGCTTCTGAATGCTGCTCCTTCAGTTCTTGGACATCTTCTCACACAGACCTGGGGAAAAAATCCACTGATTCCTGGCTAAAGGTTGAGTTATGCCAAGGTTAGAGCTCTGTGTGAAGTCTCTATCCATCCCTATCCTATTAATATACCAATATGTGGGGGAGTGCATGAATGTGTCTTGTACACAAAGGAAGGAGTGTGCAAGCAACGTGACTGACACTTTCACTATCCATGTTCATCCCATACCCATGGGTACAGAGACATTATGGAAACCCTGGCACAGACAGAGCCTTCTGTCCATGGATACAGAGACATCCAGGAGCCCCTGGCACACACAGACCCTTCTGTCCCTGGATACAGAGACATCCAAGAGCCCCTGGCACACACAGAGCCTTCTGTACATGGATACAGAGACATCCAAGAGCCCCTGGCACACACAGACCCTTCTGTCCCTGGATACAGAGACATCCAAGAGCCCCTGGCACACACAGACCCTTCAGTCCATGGATGCACAGACATCCAAGAGCCCCTGGCACACACAGATCCTTCTGTCCATGGATACAGAGACATCCAAGAGCCCCTGGCACACACAGACCCTTCTGTCCCTGGAGGATGGAGCGTGGTGGGTGGGGGTGGTTGGTGGGCAGCGAGTCCCGGACAGCAGGCCAGACCTGGCTCCAGCCCTGCCAGGCCCTGCCAAGGCTCAGTGCCGGCTCCTCTGGATTGCGAAAGCCTTTCAGCATTGTCCCTGCCCAAAGGGGCAGTGCTGGCCTGGCAGCACAGGTTGTTTTCCCCTCAGGCTGCAGGAGATGAGAACACACCACTTGCCAGCACTGAGTGCGAGGCACAGCTCCGGGTGCTCCCCATGAACCTCAGCTCTGGGAGCACTGTCTGCCCCAAGCTCCAGGGGCTGCAGTGGGAGCCCGGCTGGGCTCTGCCCTGGGGCCATCCTGCAGGGACAGCTGGAAACAGGGAGCATTCAGCTGCCACAAACAGCCAAGCCAGGGCTGCAGGGAAGCTGCTCCAGCCTGGACTGCACTGCTGTGTGCTGTGCTCTGGGGCTGGGGCTCCCCACACAGGGGACTGGACTGGTGTGCCAGAGGAGACAGAGAAACTTCAGCTTCAGCCTAACTGAGGTGGCTGCGTGGGCTGGGAAGAGTGGGGAGGCTCAAGGGGATTCACAGAGCTCATCCTGCTGCAAGGATGAAGAAAAGGGAGTGGGAACTCAGCAGTGAGGAGAGCTGAGGGCTGGAGAGTGGCTCTGAATGACACTAAAATCCCACTGGACCTCTGAGACATTGCTGCTCCTCAGCCAGTGACAGCACGAGTCCCTAAACCTGGGGCTCGGCCTTTCTTGTGGTCAGGGGCAACACGGAAGGCCAGCAAGTGATGGAGACTGCGATGGGCTGGGAATTCACTGGGGGAAAAAAGGGAGCAGTTGAGAAGTAAAAGGCAGGTGGGGGAGAGAACTGTTCAGAGAAGGGCTGAGCTACATCTTGAGCAAGCTGAAAAATGTCATTTGGAGTCATCCCAGATTGATTTGATTTCAGAAGGTATTGAACGATTTTAATTTTTGGGAGGTGTCATGTTTTCCATTGGAGGTGTCCACGCTGCAAACTTGAGCTGCGTTGTCAAAATGCTCAAGCAAGTCTGTGCTGCAGGTGACACCATTTCTTCTTTGGCTGATTCCAGCCCGGTGCTGAGCTCCAGCAGAGCCCTGCCAGAGCCCAGAGCAGCCTCAGCATCTGCAGAGCCTGGCTGCAAGGAGAGAAAGCAGAAACTGCCCGTCAGCTGAGGGCTCCTGTCCCCTTGTCCCAGCTGCCCGCAGTGCCCAGGCCGTGCTGGCCGGGCTCAGAGCTGTGCCCAGAGCTGCCCATCAGTGCTGCCTTTGGGAGCAGGGCAGGAGGGCAGGACATGTGCCCAGCCTGCAGCCAGCCATGGCACGTTCACCTGCTCAGCAGCTGCCCAGAGCAGGATGCTCCTGTGCTCGCTGCCATCTCCCAAAAGCTCTGATCCCACCCTGCCAAGCAGACGGGCACCCACCTCACGCCATCCACGGCTGGAAGAAAAGCTGGTCCCAAACGATGTCCTCAGCCTGCTCCAAGGGCACAGCCCATCCACGCTGCAGCTGGTCCCAAGCACTTCCCAATCCAGACTGGACCACCTAGAATGCTTCCTCTAGAAAAAAACAAACAAATTGTTGAAAAGAGGTTAGAGACAAAAAGGGAAAAGAAGAAGAAAGGTCAAAACTCTTAGCTCTGTCAGGGCCTTGAGGAAGGCCCAACCCCTACATGCTAGGGAAAAATCCAGCCATGGGTGAGGGAGGTCCACACTTTCTCTCTTTCCCTCTGCACTGCCCCCCAAAATAACCATGATCCCAAAGCAAACAAGGGCAGTGGAGCAGCCCAAGCCCTTCCTTGCCTGCACAGCAAAGCAGCCCCTGCACAGGTTCTGGAGTCCCACCTCTGCTCCCACCACGGGGGTTTGTGTCGGGCTGGCTGCCCCAGCCCCAGCCCCAGCCCCAGCCCGGGGCACGGTGGGTGCTGGGGGCTGTTGGCAGGGCCAGGAGCCCACTCCCATTTCGTACCTACCCCAGCCCATCCCACCAGCCCTGCCAAAAAAGCAGCTGGGCAGCTGACTGAAGATTTAGTTCCATCTGCCCCAGCAAAGGGGCAACCTTTGCATCCCAGCCAGGCTGGGCAATGCCCAAATCTGGGAGCATTTCCCCACGTGTGGACTCATCTGCAAACTCCCTGTGGAGTTTGGCTTTGAAGAAGTTGCCACAATCATAGTGCATCACCTTCAACTGCTGGTGGCCAGGTCGAGGAAGAGGTTGTCATCCTTGATGTCATCCTCGCTGTCTCCTGCAGCAGCAGCCCCACCCGGTACAGCTTCTCTGGGAGCTCCTTCTCCTTCCCTGGGGTGAGACCAGGCTGTCAGGGCTCTGCCCAGGGCCCCAGCTGTCAGGGAACCAGGACAAGCAAAACCTGCTTGGATGACAGCCACCAGGGCTGGGCAGAGCAGCTCAGCTCCAGCACAAGGGCTGCGTGTTCCCATCCCATGACCCTGGTGCAGTGACACAGGCTGGGTTCCTTTGCTTCTCATTGCCAAGGCATGAGTGCAGCTGTAACTTACCAGGGCCCTGGATCAAAGTGTGCCTGTGGCTCTCTCCCTTCTTCTAGGGCAGATGAGTATCCTGCATCCAAGGATGACAGAACACCTCTTCTAATGAGGGTCTGGCCAAGGGGTGCATGGATAAACACCACCCGATCAGATTTTGGCACTCTGGGGAGAGAAACCAGAAACTGCCCGTCAGCTGGAGAAGGCTCCTGTTGGCTTTGCCCCACTATTCCCATGCCCAGGCCATGCTGGATGCGCTCAAAGCTGGGCCTGAACTTTCCCATCAATTCTTGGTTTTGGGGGAGAGCAGGGCATGTGCCACCTCCTCAGCAGCTGCCAGAGCGGGATGCTCCCGAGCCCGCTGCTGTCTCCCAGCACTGGTATTGCACCCATGCCCAGAGAAGAGGATCCACCTGGAGAGAGCCGTTGTGGCAGCGAGAGCTGGCCCCAGCTGAAGTTCCAGCCCCTCCTGAAAGGCATCTTCCCACAGACCATCTTGTGCAGCAGGATGCCCAGGGACCAGATGGTAGCTGGCTCGCCATGGTACCAGCCAAAGCGGGTCCATTCCGGGGGGCTGTATGATGGTGTTCCTGTGGAATACAGATGGAGTTCATCAGGGGGATGCTGCTGCTCCCAGAGCCTGGCCCCAGCTTCCCTGGGCGGGCGAGGGCTGCATCAGTGGCACACAGGGTGACCACTGTCCTCTCACCAGCACCTGGGACTGGTGTAGAAACTTTGGGTTGCAAAAGAAGACACTGGTGTGGGAAGGGGACAGTGGAAGCCCTGGCTAAGCCTGACCATGACATGCAAAGGAAATACCCACTGCGTGCTGGGGAAAAACCATGCCCTCATTCTCCCTGCCTGCATTGCCCCAAACATATTATAAAGCCAAGACAAACAGGGCAAGTGGAGCAGTCCAAGCCCTTCCTCTTGCCTGCACACAAACTGGCTGGGACACAGGTTCCAACCTCCCTCTCTGCTACCCCCACCCACGGCTGTTTTTGTCAGGCTGGCTGCCCCAGCCCAGCCCCAGTCCTGGGCACAGTGGTGGGCAAAGGCTGCCAGCAGGGCTGGAAGCTGGCTCCCCACCCACCCCTGCTCTAAAGCAACTCAGCTGCAGATTCAGTCCCCTGAGTGGCAGCAAAAGGGAGAATCCCCGCTGCCACAGCCAGCTTGGGCTGAGAGATGTTGGGCCATGAGATGCCAGGGGCGGGAGCACAGCCCTGTGTAGGCTCACCTGCAAAGTGAGTGTAGGCTGTGTCTTGCAGGTAGGTGCCACAGCCAAAGTCAATCAGCTTAGCCTGCCCGGTGGCCAGGTCAACCAGGATGTTCGCTGGTTTGATGTCGCGGTGCAGGACCCCGCAGCTGGTGCAGTGCCGCACGGCCTCCAGCACCTGGCGGAACAGCGGCCGCGCCACCTCCTCGCGCAGGAACCCCCGTGCCCGAATGAAATGCAGGAGGTCCTGAGACTGCTCTGGCCGCTCCAGCACCATGACAATGTCGCTGGGGAGCTCTAGCCACTCCAGCAGCTTTACGACACCGGGGAAGCCAGTGGACACCTTGTCCTGCAGCACAACCTCCAGGGGAGCGCTGGTGCCGTCGGGCTGCGGGAGGAGCACGATGCCATCAGTGGGGCCGATGCCGGGCCAGGGCTGGGCAACCCCTCAGCCAGCCCGGGATGCTCTGCGCCCTGCGCTGGCCCCAGGACCGCTCCCCCTCGAGACGTCCTGGTGGCTTCCACCATGCCGGGGCTCGGCTCATCCCCGCTTGGCACGGCCCGGCTTCTCCCGCTGTCCCGGCTCACTCACTAGCTCGCTCCAGTGCCGGATGCGGTTCCGTAGCACCCTTTTGATGGCGACCTGCAAGCCAAGGGGAGCAGCGGGCTGAGCTCAACGCCCGCCCTGCCCAGCCCCATCCTCCTCCTCCTCCTCCTCCTGCACCCCCTCCTCCTCCGCCCGCCGCCGGCCCCGCCACTCACCGGGGCACCGTCCGAGAGCCGCGTTGCCGACCAGACGCTGCCGAATCCTCCGCGCCCCAGCAGGGAACCCAGGCGGTAGCGCTCCTGCAGGGCCTCCTGCGCCTTCCCTGCGGGCGGGACGCGGCTGTCAGCGCTCGGCCCGGGGCCAGCAACGGCCCCCGAGCGCCCCTCACCCGCCCCGGCCCGGCCATCCCCCGGCGTTCAGTTTTCGGAACGCGGCACGGGAGGCTCGGGGCCGGCGGCTGCGCTGCCGAGCGGCGGAGCTCGGGCCGGGCAAGCCACAGCGGAGGCGGCGGGAGAGGCAACGCCGCCTGTGTCCTCCGCGGGCCCCGGGAGGAACCGGGGCCGGGGCCGGGGCCGGGGCCGGGCCAGGCGGAGCCAAAAGCCGGCGATGCCGCCCCAGCCCCAGGCATTGACGCCCGCCCAGCACCGCCAGCGCCAGCATGGCCAGAGCCGGGCTGAGGCCAGGCGGCGGCGGGACGGCCGGGGGCGGGCACGGGGCAGCCCCGCCCGGGGCCGGGGGCGGGCCGGGGGCATGGCCCAGCCCGGCACGGGGAGAGGGAGGCGGGGAGAGGAGAGGGACTGCGGGAAAGGGAGAGCGGGAGAGGTACGGGGCGGCGGGAAAGGGAGAAGAGAAGGGAATCTAAAGTTTCTTCTGTCGCCGCTGCTGCTGCTGCCGCTGCCGCTGCTGCTGCTGCTGCTGCCACTGCTGCCGCTGCCGCTGCCGCTGCCGCTGCCGCTGCCGCTGCTGCTGCTGCTGCTGCTGTCGCTGCCGCTGCTGCAACTGAAGCTCCGGGGCCGTTTGTCCCCGTGTCCGTTTGTCCGTTGCCCGCTCGCCCCTGCCCCGAGCCCCACGTTCCCCGAGGGCAGCCCCTGAGCCTCTGCAAACACGGGAACTTTGCCGAGTTCAGCCAAGAGCCAGAGTCTGGACTCCTGCACAGTGGCTCAGGAATCCCCTCGGTCACTGCTGTGCATTGTCCCTGCTGAGGGTCAAACACTCTCAGAGCGCATTCCCTGAATGCAGAATTTGTACCTGACCCAAGCACTGCACTTACCTCTCCAGCATTGATTTCCAAGAAAAACAGGGGAAGCCAAAGTGTGTCTAGGTCATGGTATCTTAAAATGTCTAAAACTTGCCAACTCATGGATCTTAGAAGTGATCTTAGAAGTGAGATCTGTTTGGAATTAATGGGATGGACAACTAGTGCAAGATGGAAAAGGGGAGCATAAAAACAAATCGAGAAAAACGTCTTGAATTGTTTCAATTTTCATTTAATTTCTTAAAAGCTCTTTCAGTTTTTCCAGAATCTTCTCCTCAGTCCTGTTTGCTTTTTCCAAGAACCTTTCCCGGAGAACGAGGTGCAGCTTCTGTCACAAGGTGTGCCACCAACTGCAGCTTTCCGCACTGTGGGTGCAGCACAACACTTGCAGCAAAGCAGAAGAAATATTTGAAGAATTTGACAGCTTGTTCTTTTCTTTTCCTTGTGGGCTGGGCAGTTGTGTCATTGGTAAGGTTTTCATTGTTACTGTTCTACCCTAAGAAAAGATGACAGGCTACCAAGAACTCTTAGGGAATGCAAGCCTGACTGAATGCAGAGAAAGAAACTCTAGAGCCTGCAGCCAGAAGTGGAGAGCTGTGTGATAATCATTCCAACACCCCCAAGGACATCTTGAAAATGATCTAGAAGATGCAAATGGGCTGACAGGGAGTTTGTTTCTGTCTTCAGTCCAGATTCTTCTACATCTGAAAACAATTCCACAGTCTCCATCTAAATCAAGAGTACAATCAGTTCATAAAAAGCACCAGAACAAACTGTACCTCTCAGGAGATGACGGAAAGAATCTGAAAAGGGAAAATGCAGGAGAAATGCATTTCTCAGCACTGCAGTACTTGCCCATCTGAAACCCTCCTCCATTTCCTCTGCATGCCTGGATCTGTTGGTGTCAGTTCTGTATTCGCTGGTGCCTCCAGCCCTGAATCCCCTCATCTACAGCCTGAGGAACCAGGAGCTCAAGGCTGCAGTGAGGAGACTGATCACTGGACATCTTAGGAAGCATTAAAGTGATTGCCAATTTTGGCAAATCACTTGTAATAAAAGTCATCTTTTCTAGCTCTTTTGGTTTGGTTCTTTGATTTCCCTGTCGTTTTCCTTTTTAAATATTCTTCCTAAAGCTAGACAATTGTTTCTGCCATCTCTGACTTTGTTTCTCTCCACCTTCCCTGTGGCCACAGACTGTGCCAATGAGGGGCTGCAGTCTCAAAGGTTTTAAAGGAACTAAAGGATATCCCAGCAAAGTTTTCTGCAGAGATCCCTCTATTCTTACCTTCTCTGGAGCTGCAGCAGCAATGTCTGTGTGCAGAGCTGGGGGCAGATCAGTGCTGGCACAGCAGCTGTGCCCAGCAGCAGCAGCAGCACTTGGTGTTGCCAGTGCTTCTGCCGTGGCCCTGCCCCGCTGCCCTGGTGGCCCTGGTATTGCTGCAGGGCCTGAGTGCTCTCGGGGCCGGGCACAGTCCTGGGGGTGGCAGTGCCAGGGCTGCAGCAGGGACAGGCCATGGGCACTGCTGGGGCAGCGCTGACGCCTCAGGCCAGGCCCTGGGGGCTGCAGGCTCCTTGCCCAGGCTCTCTCAAGAACACGGCCAGGCCAATGCTCAGCACAGAAAAGCCCCAGGGTGAGCAGCCCCAGGCTGGCCGTGGGCAGGCTGGGGGCAAACAGCATGGCTGGGGCTCTGCAAGGGCCCTGGGGGAGACGGGAAAGAGCAGCAGAGCAGGGGCTGATCCATCCCCAGGGTGCTGCACAGCCCAGGGCAGCATCCCAGAGCATCCTCATGGAGCTGCCAACAACATCCCCCCTCTGCAGCCCTGGCCTCTCCCCCAGCTCACAGAGGTGCCGCATCCTTGCAGGCACAGCCACGGCAGCACTGGCTCAGGAGCCCCTGTTTGCATTGCACAGAGCAGGCAGGAGCACACCCATGCTGCTGCTGTGGGGACATGAACCTGAGGGAGCACAAATGCCATCAGCCCCTGGGGCCAGCAAGAGCTGGGGGACACCAGGGAAACCACTCAGCTTTGTCCTGGCCTCTGCAGTCAGCCAGAAACTTTGTTCCCATTAGCTGGGAGTTTCCTGTCCCACTGCAGATGCTGTTGCTCAGAGCCAGGGCTGCCTGACAGCCACCCCTGAACTGCCCTGAGCATTTCCTTGGCTTCACCTTTGCTTTTTTCCCCCTTTTTTTGGTACAAATTTCTTCCTGTTGCCCACCCCTGTTCCCTCCCCTGCAAAAAGCCCATCCCTGTTTGCCCTTTCCTCTCTGGCCCCACTCCCCATTGCAGTTCCTGACTTGGCACCATGGGAACGTCCCTTGGGGAGCAGGATCATCCTCCAAGTGCTGCAGGAATTGTCTGCAGGCTCCTGCAGTGCCTGGTGCTGCTCCCTTGCCAGAGGCACCACAGGCCAGGGGGGCACATCTGGGCTGCTGTGTCTGCCTGTGGGTCTCCCTGTTCTGGGCAATGAGGAGGAGCTGCAGAGGCTCTGCGGGACTGACAGGATGGGCTTTGGGCCTGGGAGGAGAAGCTGAGGCACCTGGGCTGCTGGAGCTTCTGAAGAGGAGGCCCAGGGCTCATCGTGCAACTGCTGCAAGGGTGGTTTCAGAGAATCCCAGAATCAGCAAGGTTGGAAAAGACCTTGGAGATCATCAAGTCCAACCTGTGCCCTGACACCACCTTGTCTCCCCCGGGCCTCTTCTTTTCCAGGATAAACAACCCCAGCTCCCTCAGCCTCTCTTCACAGGATTTTTGCTCCAGACCCTTCACCAGCCTTGTTGCCCTTCTCTGGACACACTCCAACCCCTCCACGTTCTCGCTAAATTTGGTGTTCCAGAACTGGACACAGCACCCGAGGTGCTGCCCAACCAGCGCCCAGCACAAGGGAAGAATTGCTCTCCTGGTCCTGCTGGTGACACCATTCCTGGTCCATAGGAGTGCCAGGGGTTGGATGAGGGAAATGGTCGGGAGGGGGCAGGAGACACAGTCTGATTGACTCTCAGCCATGAAGGGTCTTGATTTTCATAGCTATTCAGTCTGCATTAGAAGGTGCTGGGGGTCAATATCAACTGGACATTGCTGATATCAATCTGTAAACAGGAAAAAAATTAAACAGAACAAACTGTTCTCTCTGCATTGTTTTCAAGACAGTATATACACTTTGAATACACTTCAGATATCTGTCTAATTAATTAGAGAAAACTTGAAAACTTCTGTTATTCCAAATGGCTTTTCTTCTTTGGGCATGTTGAACAAATGTTTATGAGCTTTTCTCACTGAATTCCTGAACTGAAGAGCTCAAGAAAGAAGAGGCCTTGGGAGTAGGAAAATTCATCATCAACCTCCAAGTGGCTGAGGATCCATCCCCATCAGAGCAGCAATGAACAGAAATGGGCACAGCTTTGTGGCTGCCCCAGCTTTGGGATGGGCCCTGGGCCTGGAGCAGGAGCAGCTCTTGAGGGCCCCAAGGCCGGGGCTTTTGTGCTGCCCTGGGCACATGGGATGGCAGCAGGGGCTGCAGAGCTCTCAGCACCTGAGCCAGAGGGAAGCAGGGCAGCCAGGGAGCCTCCTTTGGCCTTGTCCCAGCACCTTCCGCCATGGCTGGGGCAGAGTCCTGTGTGAGCTGCAGCTGCTGCTGTGCCCTTGGCAGGGGCTGAGGCCGTGGGGCCAGTGGCCAGAGCAGCCTGGCTTGAGCAGAGCTGTGGGGCCAGAGCCGGCTGGGCTGGGCTGGGGAGAGGCCCTTGGTGCTGCCCAGAGCTCAGGGCAGCTGGCAGAGCTTGTAGGGAGCTGGGCTGGGCTCAGAGAGCCTGCCCCAGAAACCATCAGTGTCCATCTCAGCCTGGCTGAGCGTGCAGGGGCAGGACTCAGGCCAGGCCTTGAGGGGCAGGGCCAGCGCCTGTGCAAGGCATTGCAAACAGGCAAGTGTCCCAGAGAGGAGGCTGCTCTGTGCCCTTGGGGGCACGGACAGAGCAGGGAGGGGGCCCAGGACATTTGTCACCGCCAGCCTCTGTCCCCAGGCCTTGGCAGCCCTGGCTGCTGAGCCCAGCTTTGCCCTGGGCTGAGTTTGGCTGTGGCCCAGCTCCATCCTCCTGCGGGGCTCAGGGCCTGTTCCCGGCCATGGCCAGCCCTGGCCGGCCTCTCTGCTGGCCCAGAGGCCGGCAGAGCCCGGGGCAGGGCTGTCAGTGCAGGCCCACAGGTGCCAGGGGCTGTGCAGGAGCTGGCAGAGGCTGCCCAGCAGGGAGGCCATGGGGCACAGAGCCCCAAGGCTGCTGTGGGCAGCACGGCACAGGGGCCGTTCCCAGCCGCAATGCTCCTGGCCTGGGCTGGGCCTGCACAGGGGCTGGGCCACCATGGCTGGGCCAGCACAGGGCCACCAAGGGGCCACGCAGCCACTGCCGGGGCTGACAGCAAGGCCAGGCACACACAAGCAATTGCTGAGCATGGCCTGCGCTGGCCAGGGCTGACTGTGCCACAGGCAGAGCTCAGCTGCCCTGGGGGGCTGCAGGAACAGTCAGGAGCCCAAAGAGCCTCCATGGCTGTGTTGGAGACCAAGGCTGGAGCAGGGAAATGCAGGGCTGCTGCAGGATGGGGAGAGCATGGAATTCCAGCACACACCTCAGCTCTCTGATGACCCCGGCACCATGCTGGGCACTGTTTCAGACTGGGGCAGGGCAGATGTTGATGGGACAGGAGCCCTGCGGTGCTGGCAGGGACCTGCAGCTTGCAAGGTGCTCTGCTCTCCCTCAGGTGCTCTCAGAGAGATCCAATCCCTGGGCACCTCAATGCAGAAGTGGCACTGCCTCTTCATGGACACAAAACTGATGTCTGCCTGGAAAGGGGCACAGGTTTTAATACCTGTTGGTTTCATAATATATCAGAAAATATTTTTTATCTGAGGCATTTGAGTACTTATAAGAAATGGCAAAATTTTCCCACCAGGAAGGGGAATTTCCTGGATCTACTGGTTTCTTCTACTGATGTCAGGAGAAGAAATACTGATCTTCCCCTCAACCATTGCTACCAACTTTCATTCTAGTATTTCATGGCTTTCTTCCTTCAGGTGTTTCCAGCTCTCCTGTGGAAATGCCATGTCTGAGATCTCTTGATTTGGAGCAGCTGGATCTATGTAATTCCAGTTGTTCCCAGATTTCCTCCTGCAGCTGTTCTCTGCTCATTCCATTGTGTCTCTGTTGACTGCCTTAGTGCTTTGAGAATCAGGGAGTTGCCCAATCTTTCAGAAGTTTCAACACCTTCTCAGTGAGCATTTTAGTTGTATTTGTATCTTTTATGTCACCTCTTCCTAAGTCTTTGTCTAAAATCCTTCCTGTATGGCAATCCATTGTGGATGGTGGATACGTCAGATGCTGCTGGCATGTCACAAGCTGCTGAGGGAAGGGTTTTGATGTTTCTTAAATTTTATCATGTTTACATTTATTATGTGTGCCATGAAGAAAAACCTTTCTATGCCTCTGAGTCTCACCCGTTCCTGCTCCCTCAAAGCACACAAACCTGATGAGTTGTGGTTCCCACTCCAGGGGCTGCACTTGGATCTCTCTCCACAGCCACAGCAGAGCTCCCTGGCAAAGGAGGGATGAAGGAAAGAGGACAGGATGTGGGGATCAGGGCCAGGGCAGAGCCAGGGAGAAGAATGACTTTTGCATTTGATGGAGCTGTGCCTTCCCTTGGCTTTGTTGGCTGACAATCAATGAACATCCCTCTGTGTCTCAGGCAGTTCCTTCTCCAAGGAAAGCAGGTGGGAGTTGGAGCCAAGGAGCTGAAAGCTGCAGGTGCAGCCTGGGCTGGAGGGAGCTCAGATTTGCACAAGGCTGCTCTGAGTGCCAGGGCTTGGATGGGGGAAATGGTGCGGTGGGCGTAGGGACAGAGTCTGATTGATTGTCAGCCATGAAGGGTCTTGATTTTCATATCTATTCAAGCTGCATGAGGAGGTACTTGGCTTCAATATCAATTGTAGATTGCACGTATCAATTTTTTAGAAGTGAAAAAAAACTAAACAGGACCTAAAAAAATGATTTCTCACTGTCTTTTAAAATAGAATGTATTCAGTTTCAATACACTCCTGAAATCTGTCTAATAACCACAAATTAAATTATTTGAAAGGTTTATTTGAAAAAAATTCTTCCCAGAGTCTTGGATTTTTAAGGTGTTCTGAATGTTAATGAGGCCTGGGACACTGAATTCCTGCACTGAAGAGCTGAAGGCTGAACAAGCCTCTGCAGCAGTGAAATCCAGCAGCAGCCTCCAAGTTGCTGAGGATGTTAGCAGCCCCCACTGAGGCCATCCCTGCCCAGAGACCGTGGGGGAATGGGCAGACAAGGAGAGCGTCCCTGGGGCTGGGCCAGCAGAATTCAGAGGCACCAGTGGCTCCAGCTGGGCAATGGAGAGTGGAATGTGGCTGGGAAAGCCCTGCCTGGGCTGTGCCAAGCAGGACAGACAAGCCCTGACTCCCATCCACTAAAAAACTCTCTCAAAGAGACTTTTAATAGGAATTACAATTGTTTGTGTACTCTGAGTTGGACTCCCTGGAGAAATACCAGCAAGAGATTCTGAAAAGCTCAAAAGAGCAATACAGCCTTTACTGGCAACTTTAGAAAATCAGAGAAACTTTGGCAAAAGGTTTATTATGACATTAAATCAACAAAAAGCACTTTTCAAAGCATTAATTTGGCACATTCAACTTCGCAAACTCTAAGCTGTTCAATTTTAAGTTCATCAAAATTTCCAAGGGGCATATAAAGTAGAAGCAGACAGGGAGAGAGAAAAAAAGTAAGAAAGATACAGAGGAGCACACACACAGCTACCGCCTCCTGGATTCCAGCCGTGTTCAGAAAGAAATTCCAAGAGGAGGTAGAGTCAAGATGTGTGCTTGCCTTGTGGTCAGCCTTCAATACCCCTTGGTCTTCCTGGGCCCTTCCCCCAGGTGAGACTTGGGGTCATTTGGTCGCTAAGGCGCTGGGCTGGTGGCTCCAGAGGTGGCTGTGGAGCATTGCCTGTGCTGTGCCAGGGACTGGCAGCCACTGCTGGGCTGGGATAGAGGCTCTGGGGGGATTGGGGTTCCAGGACAGGGCAGTGCTGGGGTTCCAGGGCAAAGCTGGACCTGCCCCTTCCTCCCCCACACGTGAAATGTTTCCAGCCAACAATCTCCTCCAGTCTGTCACAATAGGGAATGTTGGAGGCGAAATCCCAATTCTGGTCATGGGCACCTGGACAAGAAGGACAGTTCTTTTCAATTGGAAGGAAAGCACAGAGCCCCAGTGTTTGGAAGGCAGGTGAGAGCCTCACTAGGCCAAGGCCAGCAAAGTTGTCAGGAATGGCAGATTTTGTCTGGGAGCAGTCTTTGGATTTAGGGAATTTTGGAGATGGAACCCCAGTCTTGGCCATGGGTGCCTGGAGAAGCAGGAGAGTTCTTTCCCTAGGACAGTTCTTTCCCTAGGAAGGAAAGCACGGAGCCTTCACCAGTGTTTTGAAGACAGATGGGAAGTGACCATGAAACCACTGCCAGCCAGACTTGTCCTGGCAATATTCCTGTGGAAAGAATTCCTTGATATAAGGAAATTTGGAGGTGAAATCTGAATTCTGGCCATGTGTGCCTGGAGGAGAAGGAGAGTTCTTTTCCATAGGAAGGAAAGAACAGAGCCCCAGTGTTTCAGTAGGAGGTAACAGGAGATTCTCAACATACCAAGGTCAGCTGGACCATTCAGGGGTCCGGAAGGTCAAACCAGCCAGACTTGTTCCGGGTTCCCTTAGTTTTATGGTGCCTCATAATGTCACAACGATGCCTGGGTTCCATGAAGCCTTGCATTGTCACAATGGTCTCTGTGGTTCCCTAGGCCCCACAATGACATGTGACTCCTCTGTTCCATGAGCACTGCAATGTCACAATGGACCTTTGGACCCTGGGGGTTTGCAGTGTCACAATGGTCTCCTTTGGCTCCACAGTGTCACAATAGACCATTGATGACAGGAGGCCCCTCTGTGTCGCCCTGGAGCTTTTGGTTCCATGAGCCCTGGAGTGTCACAATTGTCTCCTTTGGTTGCCCAGTGTCACAATGGAGCACTGATGCGACGAGGCCCTGCAATGTCACAATGGAACTTTGGTTCCAGCCCTGCAATGTCACAAAGGCCTTTTGGTTTCACAAGGCCCCACAGTATCACAATGTTCCTCTTGGTTCTGTGGGGACCCCCAGGGTCACAATGGTCTCACTGGTTCCATGAGGCCTCACAGTATCAAAATGCTTTGCTTATTCCATAGGGCCCCATAGTATCTTCATGATTCCATGAGTGCCCTCCTTGTCACAGCGGCCCCATGGTTCCATGAGGCTGTAAAGTCACTTAATGGTGCCTCCATGGTTCCACGAGGCCTTGCAATGTCACAAGGGACATTTGGCTTCATGGAGTCCCCTCAGTGTCACAATGGCCCCTTGGTCCCATGACACCGCAAAGTGTCATAATGGTCTCCACGGTTGCAGGAGGCCCCACGATGTTACAATGGACCCTTGGTTTGATGGGGCGTCTCAGTGTCACAATGATACCTACATTCCATGGAGTCACACAGTATCAGTACAGTCCTCTTGGTTCCATGAGCCCAGCGATGTCACAGTGCTCTCCATGATTCCATGTGGCCCCGCAGTGTCACAATGGTCCCTTGGTTCCATGGGCCCTGTGCTGCTGCATTCCCCCCTCCCCTTCTCAGGCCGCCCTGCCAGCTGAGAAATGCTCCTTGGGCCTCGGCCTTGGCCAACAGCCCCTGGGCTCAGCTCTTCTGCAGCTCAGCACAAACACTGTCTGCTCCAGGCACTGCTGCTGCCCAACCAGCTCCTGGTTGCTGTAGGAGCAGCCCTGGGAACTGGTCTTGTTCCCTCAGGGGCACAACATGCCTGTTCTCACACTGCCAAAGAAAGCTGTTGATGCCAAGTGCGGCCAGGAGGAACCATTGCTGTGACTGCAGCCCCTCTCTTGGGGCCCTACAAACAGCGCTGCAAAAGGAACCCCTTGGAGCTCTCCTGGGCCAGCAACTCCCTCTGAGTGGGGCCTCTCCCAGCCGGGAACTCTCCCGTTTGCTGCACTCGGGGATCCTGAACAAGGACAGAGCCTGGGCCGATCCCCCCACTCCTCCAGGCTCAACCCTTCACCCGCTGGGGAGATGCCAAAGCATCCACAGGGAGCGTTTCCTGCCCTCAGGGGAATTTGTCACAGGTGCCTTGCACTGACTCTTTGTGTCTGTGTGCACACAGGAGTGCCTGTGCTGGGGAAAAGTGACAGAAATTATGCTCTCGGAGGGGTTGGAGTGCCTTGGATAGCTGAGTCAGCCAGGCCTGTAAGTGAGGTGATTAATCACAAGGTCTAAGTGAAGTTAAATGCTGCTAAGAGTTGCTCCTTTGCTATGTTGTTATGTTTAATATAAGTTATAAGCTGAGTTCAATACTGTTATTTCTCGATTAATTTGGTATGGCATAGGTTGCAAGTTAGGTGAAATACTGTTAAGCTTTGTTCTTTTGCTAAATTGTGAAGTTCGAGGTAGAAGTCAAGGTTTAGTCCTGTTAGGTTTTAGCTGTGTTAAGCTTTTAGGCCATATTCCTTTTACCCTTGCCTTCACTGCCCTTTTGGCACACTCACACACACAGGGAGAGTTCTTGTTTCATTTCTGGTTTGATTGGCTGGATTTGTTTTGGCTTTGTTGTTTCTTTGTTTCCTTTGTGTGCCTGAATTGCCCATTCAGGAACAGAGTGACTCTTGCCAAGGAACTTTGAGCTGCTGTCCCTTAATATTAAATCTGGTTTTTGCTGATCCCTTGTTGGGGATTTTTTGCGCGCTCTCAAGCGCTCATGCATAAGAGGGTGAAAGAGCCCTCGCCGAGATTCTGGCCCTGGGGGACACGGGGACGCTGCCGGGGGGTCCCTGTCCCCCTGTCCCACCCCCCAGGGCCCCGACCCCCTGTCCCCGTGTCAGGCTCTGGGGTCGATCTCGTGGAACATCCTCTGGGGGAGGCTGCAGCATGGGGGGCGGGGGTACCCGGGGGACAGGGGACCCCACTGTGCACGAGCAGCGTTGGACTGCTCTGGGGGAACTGTGAGGGGGGGGCTGGGGCAGAGGGACCTCCCCAGTGACCTCACACAGCTCCTGTGATGTCACACAGCTGATCTGTGATGTCACACAGCCCCCTGTGATGTCTTACAGCTCCTGTGATGTCACACAGCTGACCTGTGATGTCACAGCCCCTCTGTGATGTCAGAGAGATACCCTGTGATGGCATAATCCGTTCTATGATGTCCAGACATTTATGTCACAGAGCCTACTCCTTGATGTCGAAGGCAACTCTGAGATGAAACACACCTACTCTGTGATGTCACAGCCTGCTCTGTGATGTTACACAGTCACACGGCGATGTCACAACCCACTCTCTGATGTCACAAACCCACTTTCCATGTTGACAGAGTTTGCTCCATGGCCTCACACCCTATTCTATGACATCACAGCCAGCTCTGTGATGTCACAACCCCCTCAGTGATGTCACAAAAACCTCTCTATGATGTGATACTGCCACTGTCTAATGTCACAGCAAAAATTTTGACCTCACAGCTTGATCTATGATGTCACACAGCCATATCATGAAGTAACAGGCTGCTGTGTGATGTCACAGAATCCCCTCTATGATGCTGTAATTACTCAGTGACCTCTCACAACAAACTCTGTGATGTCATAGCCCAACCTGTGACCTCACACAGCCCACTCTGTGCTGTCACACAGCCCCTTGCTGACATCACAGCTGCTCTGTGCCTCTAGGACACAGCCACAGAGGTGTCGCTGTCACACAGCCCCCTCTGGGACATCCCCCAGCCCCTGCCAATGCTGAGCCCCTGTCAGTTCTGGCTGAGCCCTGCTGGTGTCCCTGAGCTGCCCTGGCAGTGCCCCAGCCCTGCTGGGCTGTGCCCAGGAGCTGCTCCTGGCCAGAGCTGTCTCTCTGCAGCGCTGCCCTTGCCAGGAGCCGCCTCTGGGCCAGGAGCCCAGCCCAGCTCAGCAGCACAGACACAGCACCAGGACTTTAATGACCCTCTGGGGCTTTGGTGCTCTTTGCATCAGACTCAGTCCCTCAGAGTGTGCTCAGAGAACTTCTCAGGGACTCAAAAAGAGAGTGAAACACAGAAGTTTCTCATACTTTAAACCAATCCTTCTGAGGGACAGGACTGAGAAAGTGTCCCCAGGTTGCAGCCAGAGAACAACACTGGAGGCAGTGATGACAGGTGGGGAGAAGCAAGGGAAAGATGTCTCTGATGCTGAGCAAACCTGCGCTTCTGTCCCTGCAGGCTGTTGTCATCCCCTGGCTGCCCCACCTGGCTGGCCCGTTCCTTTGCTGACAGCTCTGCCTCCTGCCTGCCTCTGCCTGCCCACGCAAAGCCTTGGACTGCTCCAGGCGCCTTCTGGGGGATGTGTTGCACCACAGCCCTGCCCTGGCAGGGAAACTCCTTTCTCCCGCTGTCCAGTCTGGGCCTCCCCAGCTGCCCTTAGCACAATTATTTCTTCTTCAGGCTCATTCCCACTATGAAGAGAAGCTCCAGCCTCTATGAAACCACCCTTTACTCCCTCCCAGTCTACTCCCGTTCTGTCCTCAGCCTCCACACCCCTGAGCCCAGAGCCTGCAGCCTCCTCCCGCTGGTTATGTGATGAGGCATCCAAACCCCATCTTGGGAGATTTTTGGGTCCTCTCCAAGGTCTGTGAAAATAGAAGAACAGTGGTCGAAATTATTTTGTCCCAAATCTTGCAATGAGAGAAAAAGGGTCAATGTCTTTAAACTGAATGAGGGTGGATTTACATTTGTTAAAACGAGGAAATATTTTACAATTATGAGAGCGGCACAAAACTGCAACTGTTTTCCCAGAAAAGTGGATTCCCAACCCCAGGACTTCTCCAAGAGCAGGACCTTTGTGCAGCCTGACCCAGTAAAACCCTCTCATTCCCAAGGACGGAATTCCTGTTGTGTGGGTTCTCTGATGTGCT
Organism: Passer domesticus; assembly: GCF_036417665.1. Lineage (NCBI taxonomy): Eukaryota > Metazoa > Chordata > Aves > Passeriformes > Passeridae > Passer > Passer domesticus. The sequence goes on from NC_087484.1 coordinate 34,479,521, forward strand.
GGGTGCCCTCACTACGCTTCTGGCCAGAATGTCTGCTGAGGGCAGCCAGGCTGCTGCAGGGGCAGTGAGCTCACAGCCATCACCATGGCAACCCTGTCCCCTGGGCCTGGCTCTCCCCTTTCCTCTGTCCCTGCCTTGTCTCTGCTGGCATGAAGAGTTTTGTCATTAATATCTTGTGCCCAAGGTGCTGGGGCCAATGGCTTCCCAGGCAGGCTCCTGGATCACAAGTGGCTTTTCAGAGCCCAGGCAGAAATGAGCCCTGAGGCAGCAGCTCTGCAGTGCTGGCCACCAGGCCGGGCTGCCAAGGGAGGCTTCTGGCCATGCCCTGCAAGCAGCTGCTGCTGCCAAGGTGCCTTTGGTGCCTCAGGCTCTGCCTGGCACAGCTCCCAGCACGGCACTCTGCCCTTGTGCCCAAGCCCTTCCCTGTGCTGGGGCTGGCCTGGGGCTTTTCCTGCAGTGGGACCTGCCCTGTTGATGGCACAGGAAAGGCAGTTCCTGCTGGAGCAGGAGGGTCTGCCTGCAATGGGCTCCAACAACTCCAGCAAGGCCCTGTTGACTTCAAAATTGCTTCCTAGAACAGAATATTCTAATAATTGTTATAATTCCAGTACTGTGGTTAAGATCTTTCTGACTAATCATGATCACAATCCATCAGGGCTGTATTTATATAAATTTCTCTGGTACTCCATCATTAATCGTGTGGGACAAATTGCATTAAGGTTCAATTCCACCTCTCCAATCTTTTATACATAAACCTTTGACAAAGTCTGGGCTGGGATTGGATGCAGCCTCTCCCAGTCTCCTCTCTTAGAAGGAATTTTACAAGTCTAGTGGTTCTGCAGGGGTTTGAGGTTCCATGGTGGCTGTTGGAAGTAATTTCTCCACCTCATGTCTCAACAGGAGTTTCTGTAATAAAGAAATGAAGCTTTTGCCTGAAGCTCCCACTGTGCTCATGACAGGAACAGCTGTGAGTGTCTGGGACATCCCGGCTCTGTGGCAGCCTGGGGACTCCTGGGATGTCACCATGGAATGGCTGTGTCTGCCTCTGACCACAGGGCTCTTTACCATCCCCAGAAACCCCTGGGAGGTGTCCATGGAGCCCCTGTCTCTGCCTGTGACATTCTAGCTCTTAAACAGCCTGGAGACTCTTGGAATGTCCCCATGGAACCCCTCTGAGGACCTGTGACAAATCTGATCCTTAGCAGGCAACCATCCCCAGCCCCCTGTTGCTATGGTCAGTTTCCATGGCAACCGTCCCCAGCCCCCTGTTGCTATGGTCAGTTTCCATGGCAACCATCCCCAGCCCCCTGTTGCTATGGTCAGTTTCCATGGCAACCATCCGCAACCCCCTGTTGCTGTGCTCAGTCCCTCGGCAGCTCCATGCAGACCCCATGTCAGGAGTGGTTGCCATGGACACCAGCTCAGGCCTGCAGCCAGAGCCCGTTGCCATGGCAACCATTGGCCGTCCCATCCCCAGGGTCATGGGATCCCAGATCCACAGAATTGGCTGAGCTGGGAAGGACCCATCAGGATCCTGGAGTCCAACTGCTGGCCCTGCACATGACACCCCAACAATGCCAGCCTGGGCCTGGCAGCGCTGGCCAAACGCTGCTGGAGCTCAGAGAGCCCTGGAGCTGGGAGCCTTCCCTGGGGAGCCTGGACAGCGCCTGAGGTCCAGCCTGAGCCTGCCCCGACTCAGCTGCAGCCCTTCCCTCCAGTCCTGTCCCTGGGCACCAGAGGGAAGAGGTTCCCACAGCCCCAGCCAGGGACCCGCTCCCAAGGCTGTTGCCATGGCCACCAGGGCTGGGACCAGCTGGGATGCTCGGTTTCCATGGACCAGGGTTTAGGAATGGGATTCTCCCCCACTCCCAAGGATGTTGCCATGTCCACCAGGGTTGGGACCAGCTGGGATGCTTGGTCTGCACAGGCTGAGGTTTAGGAATGGGATTCATTCACCCCAATGTGAGGAACGCAAGGCTGCTAGAAGTCCCACAGGAAGCCCAGCTCAAGTAGCTAGATTCCTAAATTAGTCCTGAATTCACAGGCTTGGAGTCTTTGCCACATGTGAAAATCATAAGTGTCTTCGTCCCTGTCACCTTTGTCACAGCTATACAGAGTTTTTCCTTCCTTTTAATAATCTTGGGCCAAATTTCCATCTTTTTTTTTTTTTTTTTGGAACCTGCCAGCAGCTGAGCTGGAGCTGTGCAGGAACCGATGAAACTTGGAATTGGCACAGAATTGCTTCCATTGTTGGTTTATTAATGTTTGGGATTTGTTTACATTTCCATCACAAGTGACTTGTGGCAAGAGCAAATGTTCCTCAAGGCATTTAACATGGTGTTAAGTTTGATTTCTGCCAAGTTTATTTTGTCCAGTGCCCAGGGGATGCTTGAGGGATGCTTGGGAGGGGCTTGGGGAGATTCTGTCCCTGTCCCTGTCACCTCAGGCCATTCCTGAGGTGGTGTCCATCATTCTCACCCCAGGGAATGCCTGGGGGTCTCCCTCTCTCTCACCCCCATGCCAGGGGGATGCTCGGGGCAGTCTCTGTCCCTCTCAGCCCAGGGGATCCTCGGGGGTCTCTGTCCCCTTGCCCTGCTGGTTGCTCGGTGGTCTCTCCATCCCTCTGGCCTCAGGGAATGCCTGTGCAGGGCTGGGGACCAGGGGCTCTGTGTCCCTCTCACTGCTGAGGGTGCTTGGGGCTGGGGGGCTCTCCGACCTTCCCATCCCTGTGGAGGCTGGGGGGGTCTCTGTCCCTCTCAGCCCTGGTGTGACCCCACCCAAACATCATCGGGGTCAGAGGGACAGAGACACCCCAAACCCCCAGAAGGGCTGGACCTGGGATCATGCTCCTACCCACATTTGTCTGTTTAGCCCAGAAATGAGTTCTGCACATTTAAGGCTGGTTCTGAGAGCGAAGGGAGGGAGGAAGAAGGGAGCAGTTTGTTTTACAAACTGCACTCACTCCTCCACATTCCAGCTCCTGGAGGGACAGATGGTGGGACAGGGCTCTCCTTGGCTTTTAGGGGTTTTTTAGCTCTCTGAGGCAGAGAAGTTCCCTGGACTGTGATTTTTCTTTTTCTTTGGAGCTGTTTTAACCTGCTCTGGACTGATCACCCAGAAGGGCACTGGCAGCTCACACCTGTGGCCCATTGGGCTGAGTCTGGGCTGTGGCTTTTCCAGTGATGGAGGAACTGATAAGAGACAGATAAGAGACTGATAAGAGTATGAGTGTGCTGAGCTACAGCCCAGGGAGGGACTTGCTGAGTTTGTCATCTCTTTTGGAGTGGCAAGAGGTTTTGTTGTTTAATATTGGTCATTTGCTCTGCTCGTGAATCCCTTGCCTGTTAAATAACCAGGTGTTTTCTACTTTTCTCCAAGGAAATCTTTTCCCAAACTGGTTGGTGGAGGGGCCGCTTGAATTTGCTTTCTAGTGGAATCCCCTTTTCGAGGTTTTCTCCCAAATTTGCCCTAAACCAGGACAGGGCAGTGGGGAGAGGAGAGAGCCCCAAGTAACTGGATTGGCTGGAGGCTGGAGATGGGGACCCTGGGACCCCAAAGTGTGACATTGTCCCCTGTGTGTGTGGCCTTCTCAGGGAGAGGGTTTTACACCTGAGCCAGTTTGGGTAGGGGGGGTGGTGTTCACCCCCCGAGCAGGGATTACCCCACTGTTTCAGGTTGCAGTGCAAGATGTAACCAAATGCATGTTTTCCATCACCACCTTTAGAAACTGTTATAAACAGGCGGGGCAGTGTTCTTTATCTCTTCCATGACTCAGCCCTGATAACATCCCCAGGGGCTATCTTAGGTTAATGGGCCATTGAGTGTCCCTGCAGGACTGGTAAAATGACATCATCCCATTGTGGGATGCTCCACCCAGGGGGAGGAGCCACACATTCCTACCTGGATATAAGCTGAGACTTGCAGCACCAGGAGCACATTGGCTACTGGCTTCCCAGAGGACAAGAGCTCCATCACCACCACTGGACCTTAAGAGGAAGACCAGACCCTTCTACAGGATCACCGCTTCGACAGAATCACGTTCATCACTGCAACAGGACTGAGGCCACCATCTAATGGGACTGCTACCAGCACCCTGACCAACAGGGTGCCAGGTTATATCCTGACTGTCAGTTTAAGGCAGTGTTTCTGTATCATTGCCTTAATTTTAATTTTCTTCTTAAATTGCAATTCTGTCTTAGACTGTACCCCTGGTTTACCCTCAAACCTGTACATAACTCAATGCACTCATCTCTTGTTTTCCTCCCAAAACAGAATTTCTCATCTCAAAACCACTGCCAGATGGAGGAGAAGGCTGCGAGGAAGAGGAAGATGTCCCGGGACCATCAGGTAGGTGAGGAGGAAGTCACAGCCCCTTTCCCTCTCTCTCCTGCTCCATCTCCCTGCAGAGCACAGCCCAAGGCTGCAGGACAACCCTGCTTCCAACGCCGTCCTGCCAGGGATGCATGGGGAGAACCTCCTTCCCCTTCCCTCTGGCATGGTGGGAAATCCCATCCTCTCCTTGCCCTGCCTTCCTCAGACAAGGAGATGAGGATGGAGACCAGCGAGGACAAATCTCCGCAGCAGAACCTTGTGGAAGAGGCCGTTTTGAGTGGCTCCATGGTACAGGAATCCAATGGGGAAGAAAATTCCCTGAGATCCTGCAGGAGGAGGTGCTCCAAACCCAGCCCAGGGTGCTCTGAGGAGGAAAGACCCAGCCTGTTGCAGGAAGGTGGACAGAGCTTCAGCCAGAGCTCAGAGCTGATGGTCCATGAGCAGCTTCATGATGGGGAGAAGCCCTACAAGTGCTTGGAGTGTGGGAAGAGCTTCAGGCAGAGCTGCCACCTGATCTGCCACCAGAGGATCCACACCGGGGAATGGCCCTACGAGTGTGGGGAGTGTGGGAAGGGCTTCAGCTACAGATCCACCCTTGTGACCCACCAACGCATCCACACCGGGGACAGGGCCTATGAATGCCTTGAGTGTCAGCAGAGATTTCAGACCCGCTCCACTCTCCTCAGGCACCAGAGGATTCACAGCGAGGAGAGGCCCTTCCTCTGCCCCGACTGCGGGAAGGGCTTCAAGCAAAACTCCCACCTTGTCACCCACCAGCGCATCCACACTGATGAGAGGCCCTTCCTCTGCCCCGACTGTGGGAAGGGCTTCAAGCGCAATTCCCAACTCGTCACCCACCGGCGCATCCACACTGGGGAGACGCCCTACGAGTGCCACACCTGTCAGAAGAGGTTTCACAGCAGCTGCAATCTCCTCCTGCATGAGCGGATTCACAGCGAGGAGAGGCCCTTCCGCTGCCCCGACTGTGGGCAGGGCTTCAAGCACAACTCCACTCTCGTCACCCACCGGCGCATCCACACTGGGGAGAGGCCCTACCAGTGTCCCCAGTGTGGGAAGAGCTTCATCAGCAGCTCTAACTTGACCCAACACCAATGGAGTCACCGGTAAGGGAAACCCTGCAAATGCCCCTGCTGCAGGAAGAGCTTCATGAACTGCTCCAGCTTCATCCCCCATTGGATGACCCATGCTGGTCAGAGCCCTGGTGATCCATGTTTCCTGTGATCCATGCTGGGAGGACACCTGTCCCTTTTCCTGCCCCTGCCAATGACATGATGTGGAATCGAATAACATGAGGTTGTGGCCATGGCCGTGACATCCCATTCACTCCCACCTCTGGTCATTGCTAAGGACAGGAAAGGGAGTCTCTCTCTCCCCTCGAGGAGAAGGGTGTCCTTCCCAGGCAGGAGGAAATTGTGGCCGGGAAGAGACAGTCAGCTGAGTTGTAGTTTTCCATTTTTCTTATCCCTTTTGTTATCAATATTGTTGCTGTTCCTGTTTGTTCCTCATCTTGTTGCTGTTCCCAATAAATTCTTCCTATCCTAGCCCAGGATCTTTGCCTTTTGTGCTTTCCATGGGAGGCAGGAGGGCAGCAATCGGCAGCACGGTTTTAGGGGGAGCAGGAAATTGGGGAATCCCATTCCTGAGCCCTGCCCTGTGGAAACCAAGCATCCCAGCTGGTCCCAGCCCTGGTGGCCATGCTAAGGATCAGATTAGTCACAGGCCCACAGAGGGGTTCCATGGGGACTTTCCAAGAGTCTCCAGGCTGTTCAAGAGCTGGAATGTCACAGGCAGAGATGGGGGCTCCATGGACACCTCCCAGGGCTTTCTGGGGATGGTAAAGATCTTCTGTGGTCAGAGACAGTCACAGCCATTCCACGGTGACCTCCCAGGGCACCTTGGGCTGCAAAGGCACCCATCTGTCACAGGCACTCAAGGGGTTCCACGGGGACATCCCAGTGGTCCTCAGGCTGCCAACGAGCCGGGATGTCCCAGACACTCACAGCGGTTCCTGTCATGGGCAAAGTGGGAGCTTCAGGCAAAAGCTTTATTTCTTTATTGGAGAAACTCCTGCTGAGTCATGAGGTGGAGAAATGACACCCAACACCCACCATGGATCCTCAAACCCCTGCAGGGCCTCTACTTCTAAAATTCCTTCTGAAAAAGGAGACTGGGAGCGGCTGGATCGAATCCCAGCCCCAGACTTTTTCAAAGGTGTAAAAGATTGGACAGGTAGAATTGAACCTTAATTCAATTTGTCCCACAGGATTAACGATGGAATACCAGATATATTTATATAAATATGGCTCTGATTGATTCTGATCATGATTAGACAGAATGGTTTATTTACAGCACAGAGTAAATTAAAAAAAAAAAAAAGGGGTTATTTACTCCACAGTATGGGAGCTATAACAATTATTAGAATATTCTGCTCTAGGAAGCGATTTTGATGTCAACAGAGCCTTGCTGGAGTTGTTGGAGCCCATGGCAGGCAGAGCCTCCTGCTCCAGCAGGAACTGCCTTTCCTGTGCCATCAACAGGGCAGGTCCCGCTGCAGGAAAAGCCCCAGGCCAGCCCCAGCACAGGGAAGGGCTTGGGCACAAGGGCAGAGTGCCGTGCTGGGAGCCGTGCCAGGCAGAGCCTGAGGCACCAAAGGCACCTTGGCAGCAGCAGCTGCTTGCAGGGCATGGCCAGAAGCCTCCCTTGGCAGCTCGGCCTGGTGGCCAGCACTGCAGAGCTGCTGCCTCAGGGCTCATTTCTGCCTGGGCTCTGAAAAGCCACTTCTGCTCCAGGAGCCTGCCTGGGAAGCCATTGGTCCCAGCACCTTGGGGACAAGATATTGATGACAAAACTCTTCATGCCAGCAGAGACAAGGCAGGGGCAGAGGAAAGGGGAGAGCCAGGCCCAGGGGACAGGGCTGCCATGGTGATGGCTGTGAGGTCCCTGCCCCTGCAGCAGCCTGGCTGCCCTCGCAGACATTCTGGCCAGAAGCGTTGTGAGGACACCCAGCACATCAGAGAACCCACACAACAGGAATTCTGTCCTTGGGGATGAGAGGGTTTCACTGAATCAGGTTGGACAAAGTTCCTGCTCTTGGATAATTCCTGTGATTCCTGTGATGGAGAATGCAGTTCTCTGGAAAAACAGTTGCGGTTTTGTGCCACTGTCATCATTGTAAAATATTTCCTCGTTTTAACAAATGTAAATCCACCCTCATTCAGTTGAGAGTTATTGACTCTTGTTCTGTCACTGCAAGATGTGGAACAGGGGCATTGACCATTATTTTCACAGACCTTGGAAAGTAACCAAAAATCTCCCAAGATGGGGTTTGGACGCCTCATCACATAATCAGCAGGTAGAAGGTGGTGGCTCTTGGCTCAGTGGTGTTGAGACTGAGGACAGAACAAGAGCAGCCCAAGAGGGATTGAAGAGTGGTTTCAGAGAGGCTGGAGTTTTTCTTCTTTGTATAAAACACCCAGAGAAAGAAATAATGGCACCAAGGGTGTGGAGTTCCCCCGCCCCAGGAAGCAGGGATTCTAGCCAGACAGACAGCATCAAGTGAAGGGCGTGATTTAAAGAGGATTCCGCCCCTCCACCCTGTGGGGTGTGCCTCTACAAGCCCAGGAAAAGACACTCCACCCCATCTGGTCAAATAAGAAATGGCCACAGAACGTTCTTCCTTTTCTGTACTCTCATTGGTTCAAATTCTACTGCAAAGTCCCCGCCACACATTTTTCCATTGGAGGACCTCCCCGATCCACTCCTTTGCAGTGCCCTGCTCCTTCTGCTATTGGACTCCGACCCTAAACTCCACCCCTACCCTTTCATATAAAACCCATGACAAGCCACCACCCCCTCTTCCCCTTAAATTCTTGTCTTGGTATCTGGCACAATAAAGGATCCTGGGCTTTGCTAAACCAAGACCCATCCTGTTGCCTTCCTTTCCCTGTTGGTCATCAATGCCTGCCTGAGGTCTGAGACTCTGGGGTCTGGGGGCATCGTTTTGCTGCTTACTGCAGTGGAACACAACACAAGGGCAGCTGGGGAGGCCCAGACTGGACATGAAGAGAAAAGAATTTCCTCCCCTAGGGCAGCACTGTGGTGCAGAAGGAGCTTGGAGCAGCCCAAGGCTGTGTGCGGGCAGGCAGAGGCAGGCAGGAGGCAGAGCTGTCAGCAAAGGAAGGGGCCAGCCAGGTGGGGCAGCTGGGGGATGACGACAGCCTGCAGGGACAGAGGTGCAGGGCAGGGACACCGTAGGACAGCCTGGGCTGCACAGGGCACAGGATGTGCAGCAGCTGCAAGGCCCTGACACAGCCAACTTGGGCAGCACTTTGGCCATGGCTGCTGGCCCTGGGCCTGAGCCAGGAGCAGGAGACAAGTGACCCTGGCAGGCCTGGGGCCTCATTGCCTCCTTGTCCCTGCTCAGCAGCCTGGCAGGGGCCGCCCCATGGTCCTGCCCTTGGCATTGCACATCCCCACATCCTGGGAAGAGCCCTGAGCAAGGAGGAAGGGACAGGATCTGCCTTGACAGGGGCTGGGGCTCAGGCCTTGGCCCTTTGCATTCCTGAAACACATCCAGGTTTTCTCAGCACCAGAGACACCTTTCCCTTGCTTGTTTCCACCTGTCATCACTGCCTCCAGTGTTCTGCTCTACCTGGAACCTGGGGACACATTCACATGAGTTGTGTCCCTCCTTGGGACCCATTAGAAGTTAAAGAAAGTTTGAAATTTGAATCTGATTTGGAGTTCTTGAGAAGTTCTTTGAGGATACTCTGAGGGACTGAGTCTGATGCAAAGAGCACCAAAGCCCCAGAGGGTCATTAAAGTCCTGGTGCTGTGTCTGTGTTGCTGAGCTGGGCCGGGCTCCTGGCCCAGAGGCAGCTCCTGGCAAGGGCAGCGCTGCAGAGAGACAGCTCTGGCCAGGAGCAGCTCCTGTGCACAGCCCAGCAGGGCTGGGGCACTGCCAGGGCAGCTCAGGGACACCAGCAGGGCACAGACAGAGCTGACAGGGGCTCAGCACTGGCAGGGGCTGGGGGATGTCCCAGAGGGGGCTGTGTGACAGCGGCACCTCTGTGGATGTGTCCTAGAGGCACAGAGCAGCTGTGATGTCAGCAAGGGGCTGTGTGACAGCACAGAGTTTCTTGTGTGAGGTCATTGAGTAGCAACAGCATAATAGAAGGGATTCTGTGTGACATCACAGAGCAGGCTGTGACATCATGGCATGGCAGTATGACATCATAGAGCAGGCTGTGATGTGAAACTGTGTGCTGTGACATTATAGAGTATCAGTATGGCATCACAGAGAGGATTGTGTAACATCATGGAGGGGGTTGTGACATCACAGAGTAGGATGTGAGGCCATGGAGTAGCCTCTGCCATCATGGAAAGTGGCTCTGTGACATCAGAGAGTGGGTTGTGACATCACTGGGTGACTGAGCAACTTCACAGAGCCAGGTGTGACATCACAGAACAGACGGTGACATCACATGGTGACTTTGTGACATCACCAAATCTTCTTCTGTGACATCACAGTGCAGATTTATATCACAGAATGGTATCCCAGCACTGGCCCTGTGATATCATGAAGGGGCTTTGTGACATCACAGAGCAGTTGTGTGTGTCATCACTGAGTTGTCTGTGACATCATAGAGTAAGCTCTGTGACATCATAGGTTGTGACATCATAGAATTGATTCTGCCATCACAGGGTATCTGTGTGACATCACAGAGGGGATGTGACATCACAGAATGGCTGTGTGACATCGCAGGGGCTATGTGAGGTCACTGGGGAGGTCACTCTGCCCCAGCCCCCCTCACAGCTCCCCCCAGAGTAGTCCAACCCTGCTCGTGCACAGCGGGGTCCCCTGTCCCCCTGGGCCCCCCCGTCCCCGGCGCCGCAGCCTCCCCCAGAGGATGTTCCATGAGATCGACCCCAGAGCCTGGCACGGGGACAGGGGGTCGGGGCCCTGGGGGGTGGGACAGGGGGACAGGGACCCCCCGGCAGTGTCCCCGTGTCCCCCAGGGCCAGAGCCTGGGCCAGGGCTCCTTCACCCTGTTACGAACAAGTGCTTGAGAGCGCTGAAAAAATCCCCAGCAAGGGATCAGCAACAACCAGATTTAATATTAAGTGACAGCACCACAAAATTCCTTGGCAAGAGTCACTCTGCTCCTGACTGGACACTTCAAGCACACGAAGGAAACAAAGTAACAACAAAACCAAACAAAATCCAGGCAATCAAACCAGAAAGGAACCGAAAACCGTCCCTGTGTGTGTGTGTGACACAAGGACAGTGAGGGCAAGGATAAAAGGAATGTGGCCCAAAAGCTTAACAGAGCTCAAACTTAACAGGTCTTAACCTTAACTTCCACCTTAACCTTAACTGATACCTTCAACTTCACAATTTAGCAAAAGAACAGAGCTTATCAGTATTTAACCTATGACCTATGACTTTGCAATTTAACAAAGCAATAACATTTAACAGTATTTAACTCAGCTTATAACTTATATTAAACATAACTACTTAGGAGAAAAACAACTCTTAACAACATTTAACTTAGGTTATTCCTCATGACTTAACCTTACTTACAGGTCTGACTGACTCAGGTCTGACTGCTATCAAAGGCACTCCAACCCCTCCGAGAGCATCATTTCTGTCACTTTTCCCCAGCACAGGCACTCCTGTGTGCACACAGACACAAAGAGTCAGTGCAAGGCACCTGTGACAAATTCCCCTGAAGGCAGGAAATGCTCCCTCTGGATGCTTTGGCATCTCCCCAGCGGGTGAAGGGTTGAGCCTGGAGGAGTGGGGGGATCGGCCCAGGCTCCCTCGTTGTTCAGGATCCCCGAGTGCAGCAAACGGGAGAGTTCCCAGCTCGGAAAGGCCCCACTCAGAGGGAGTCGCTGGCCCAGGAGAGCTCCAAGGGGCTCCTTTTGGAGCGCTGTTTGTAGGGCCCCAAGAGAGGGGCTGCAGTCACAGCAATGGTTCATCCTGGCCGCACTTGGCATCAACAGCTTTCTTTGGCAGTGTGAGAACAGGGATGTTGTGCCACTGAGGGAACAATACCAGTTCCCAGGGCTGCTCCTACAGCAACCAGGAGCTGGTTGGGCAGCACCAGTGCCTGGGGCAGACAGTGTTTGTGCTGAGCTGCAGAGGAGCTGAGCCCAGGGGCTGTTGACCAAGGCTGAGGCCCAAGGAGCATTTCTCAGCTGGCAGGGCGGTCTGAGAGCGGCAGCAGCGCCCGGGCCAGGCGGGGCTCCACGGCGCCGGGCCCGGATGGCGCTGCCGGGGCAGCGGGCGGGGCTGGGGCCGAGCTGCGGCGGGCCGGGGAGGGAGCCCGGCCTCGGGGCTCACCCATGAACCTGATGGCCGCCTCTCGCAGGGGCTCCTGGGGGCTCTCCAGGTAGCGCAGGGCCCGGCGCAGCTGCTCGGCCGCTCGGCTCGTGTCCTCTGCCAGCTGCAGAGAGCGGCAGCAGGGAAGGCTCGGCGCGGGCTCAGCCCCTGTGGCGGGCGCTCCCTGCGCCCAGCCCCGGCCTCCCCTGCCCGCACAGCCCTGAGGCGCGGCCAGCAGCCGCTGGCGCCGGGCTCCGCAGGGGGCAGAGGGCCGGCTGCTGCCCGGGGAGCCGCGGGGCCGCCCCACAGCCCCGCCGCGCCGGGGCTCCATGGGCACCCGGCTCGGGCCCACAGCAGCCTGGAGAAGAGCCCGCACCGCCTCTGGCAAGGGAGCGGCGTGTGGGGTGGAGGCTGGCACCCCTGCGTACAGCACTTTACATGGACTGACTCCAGACTTCAGACCTTACAGAACATGGTTTCACAGTTACATTCACACAATAACAGATCTCTAGAGCTTTGGGCAATCACACAGCAGGTTCTTGTTTCCATATGGTAGGATGGTAGATGCCAGGGTCGGCTGTTACTTGTCTCTGCCCCAGCACGGGAAAAAGTGGTTCTGGGTAGGCCGCGCTCTCGAAGAAGGAGTCTGGACTCTTGCTTTTAGGTCTTCAGTTGAGTTTATTATTTCTTATCTACAAAGATTTTCTGTCTGTCCAGCCGAGGTCTGATCAGCAAGACAGCCAAAGGCACTCTCTCCCGCCCACGAGGTGGTTGTCTCTTTTATAGTGAAAATTACGTATTAGATATTTACCTTTAATTCCCAATACTTTCTGCCCTTGTTGGCAAGTGTAGTCTTTCTATGAACCAATCCACACATGCCAACATCATCCTGAACATGGATGCCAAGGAGAAGAAAGAAGAAGGACAGGGCACGCCCAAATTCCTCCATCTTGGGACTCCTGATCCATGCACAGAATTCTAGACCCCCCTGTACAACACATAAAACCCCCCTGTACAGTGCATTCTAACTTAAGTTCTAACAAGTGAATAACATCCCCTCACCATTCAGACCTGAAATTCTCTCATCTCCTCACCTTCAGGTGTCATTTCTTTAAAAGGATCAAAGTCAAGCCACCAGGTACTTTTGGCAACATTCCAGGGCCTCCGAGCCCCCCAAGGGTTGTCTCGGTAGCTCTGGACATCCGGAGTGATGTACTGAGTTCCCACACATGGACACACACACGATATTATACCAGACTTAATAAACTCTCTAAACCAGCTCCCAATCCAAATTCCAGCCACATTTAATCAATGCCAGTTAGCATACCACTCCTGAACTCTGGGACTCTAACCCACCAAGGGGACGCTCCCCCCTGACCTGGGACCGTGTAGGTGGGACTCCCTGTGCCACCTGTGCAAGGCACCCATCAGACTTGAACCCACATGGTGTGAATGAGCTGTGTAGGCGGGGGCCTCTGTGTATGACAAACGAGTGAGTATTGCTTTATACCACGGGTAACAAAGGAACAGACAGAACAAATGCGAGCGGTTAGTGATAAAGAGTTTTTCCATATGACATACTTCACATCCTTGTCTGTCCCAGCATGGATCCAGGGTCTGTGGAGGCACCAGTTTCTTGCCTGTGGAATGTTCTTCCTCCCCCAAGAGGAAAGAGGCAGCTGGAGGAAGAGCTTGCCAGGCTGCTCTCCATCCTTTAGCAGCAGCCCTGGCTGAGTGGAGAAGTCCCAGCCGAGCGCAAATGTGCCAAGGGAACAGCCGTGCACAGGAAGGCTCGGTGGGAAGGATGATCCAGGAGCCGTGGGCCTGGCAGCCTGAGCTTGCTCCTGGGAAAGGCCTTGGAGCAGATCCTCCTGAGGGCCATCCCACAGCACGTGCAGGGAACCAGGGGGTCTGCTGGAGGCTGGGAAAGCTCTGCGGAGGGACAGGGACAGCTGGGGGTCCTGGCGGGGTGTTGAGGGCTCCTGTGCGGGTGTTTGGGGGGATTGATGTTGGAGGGCAGGTTGGGGAAGGAGTTGTCCGGAAGGGGAGAGGTCCTAGGCTGGAATTGGAGTCAGTTTGAAGACAGCATCTGTGGTTTGGTGGAGCATTGGTTATGGAGGGCAGAAAGAATACCTGTGACTATGTCTGTTCATGGTCCTGATTATCCTGCAGGGAAGAAGAGGACTTGCATTCTTTTAGAGCTTCTATTCCTTAAGGGAATGAGGATGTTACCATCCGTTCATTGAAAACCATTTGAAAGCAAAGAATGGCCTTCTGTTCACCTCTGGGTAGTGTGATGTTTGTAAAGTGACTCCCAATGCATGACATCAAGGCACATGAGTTGCTGCTTTGAGAGGGGAAGGCAATTTCCAACTCTCATGTTCTCAGGCCATCACAATTGATTGGGGGAGTTTGCAACTTTTTTGGAACTACTTGAGTTGAGAAATGGAAAGTAAAGCTTTCCTAAAGTGAGGAGTCTTTAATGCCAGATTCTTCTGTGTCATCACGGTAAAGAGGCTTTTGTGCTGCAGGAAATTACTTTAATGAGAAAACACTTCCAGCATGTAGTACGAGCTTCTGACAGACACCAAGTGTTGCAGCAGAGCTCCAGGTGCTGCTGCCAACAGCCCCTGCAGGGAGGAGCACAGCTCCCAGTGCACGTGGGCTTTGGCTCCCTGTGGCATACAAGCCCCCCAGGGCACAGGTCTCTGGGGCAGGAGAGGGGCAGCAGCGCTGCCAGGGCTCGGGGGGTGGCAGCTCTGCTTGGGCGGGGACTCTGCCACACCTGCTGATGGCAGCGCTGCCCGGGCCCCAGGGCTCAGAGCAGCATTGGTGCCCTGGCCCACACGTTCCCTGTGCCTGTCACAGCTGCGGGTTTAGGATGGCCAGCAGCCGGGACGTGTCCCAAGGAGGCCGTGCCAGCTTCCCTGGAAGGCCCCGTGCCCTTGCCAGCGCGGCTGCCTCGGCAGCCCTGGCGGCTCCTTCTGCTGCCCTGAGCCCGCAGAGCAGGGCAGCGTTTGCTGATGGGCTGAGCCCTTCCTAAAGATCCTGTCGGGCTGCCTTAGACACTTGGGGCCAGGGATTCCTTCCAACCGGGGCCACTTTGGGTGGGCTGGAGGCGGCCCCAGGGCAGGTGGCAGTGTGTGCAAGGTTCCTTTGTGACACACTGCAGCACGGTCACGGTGGCATGGAATGGAGGAGTGTGTCCTTTGTGACACGTGGTGACATAGGAGCTGGTGGTGACAAGAACACTCCACAGCTTGCAGGAGCAGGCGACGGGACAGGACGGGACAGAGCGGTGCTGTGAGGAGCCCCCGCACAGCGCACTCGTTCCTGTCTGACCTGGACCTTTTCTGAGGCGTTGTTCCTGCAGCTGACCTCGAGGCCAGACCTCAGGACCTGGTGACCTGTGGCCTTCCGAGGCTTGTGTTTGGCAGTGCCCTCGAGGGCAGAGCGTGGGACTTGGTACTCCGGAACTTTTCCAAGGCATCTGTCCTGCTACTAGCTCCAGTCACTGACATGGAGCAGAGACCCCCAAGAGACCCTAGGATGGTCTGGGTGGAGGAGGAGGAAGAAGGCTCTGGAGCTGACCCAGGACTGGAGACAGAAGAGGTGGTGCCATTCCATCCACCACAGGAGGGTGAGTGGCAGAGTTGGGCCGTAGGACTGGAGCCTGCAGCCAGCTTGGCCCCATACTGTGGCATATCCCATCCCATCCCATCCCGTCCCGTCCCATCCCATCCCGTCCCGTCCCCTGGGGAAATGCCCATGGACAGGACAGAAGAGGGCCCAGGCAGACACCCCACAGTGGCCGTGCTCCATCCCCCTGGGGCATCCCGGGGCTGTCCCTGCCTGGGGAGCGCAGGGCTGGGCTGTGTTCTCCGGCCTCTCCTGCAGCCCCTCAGCTCTGGCTGTGCTCGCTCTTTGCCAGATGCAGCCGTGGAGCGCACACAAGAGCAGCAATCCAGCCGTGGCCGCTTCCGCAGAACAGCACAGGTACCTGCAGCCATGCCCACCTGGGCTGGGCCTGCTGTCCCTGCTCAGCCGAGCACAGTGTGTGGAGCACTCCATGGAACATCCCTGGCTTCTTGCCCTTCTCCTACAGCTCATTTGCAAATTCATCAAGAGGATTCGGCAGGAAGAGACCATCACCAGGGGCGCTGCGTACAGACCATACTCGCCCATCTTCCAAAGCAAGACCAGTGCTGCCCTGCTGTATATGCTTGTAGAGGAAGATTGTTACCATCCAAAGCAAGTAAGCAGCCTGTGGCCAGCGTTTCATCCTCCCAGGAACTTCTTGGCCTCCCCAGCCACACCTGCTGATCCTTGTGAGCCTTTGAGGCCATCACAGTGTGGTGGGATGGGAAGAACATATCTGGGGAAGCTGGGGACATTGCTCCCTCTGGCAGCTTTCCAAGTCTCCCTGTGCCTTCTCCAGGTGCCCGCCATGGTGAGGTACATCCACCAGTGGCTCCTGGCCAATGATTCCGCTGAGCACAGGCTGGACATGGCCCTGCTGGATCTCACTGAAGCACTGACAAATGACGCAGTCATGACGCTCCTGCGTGTGGCCCCGTCCTCTGACAGGTAAGGGCCCAGCTGCCCAGAGGGCTCAGGGCTCCCCAGCCCATCACCCTGCACAGCCTGGCCCAGGTGTCTGAGCAGCAGAGACTTCCAGGGCCCTCTGGCTGCTCCCTTTCCCAGCCCTGCCATGTCAGCCCCCGAGCCTGCTGCCGTGCTCCCTCCCTGCCCCTCAGGGCTCTGTCCCCACAGGGCTGGGCTGCCTGGCTGCTGCTGGCCAGGGGCAGAGGGCAGAGGCAGAACTGGCAGCCAGCTCAGCTCCCAGCGGTGCTGTGTCTGACACCCCCCTGAGACAGAGCTCTAACCCTGCAGAGCTGCCGCGGCCATGTGGAAAACCATCATGGGCTCAAGCAGGACTGCGGAGCTGGCACAGCTGGTGCTCCTGGATGTGCTGGGGAGCTGGCCGGAGCACAGCTCGTGCACCTCCGATGGGGACAAAACGGGTGTCTTTGCCCTGGCTGTGAGTTTCTGCAAGTGGCCTTTGCTGGCCCCAAGGCTGCCTCTCCAGCAGCTCTCCATCCTCCTTCCCCCACTGCATCTCCCTGCCTCAGGCACTGGCCTGAAATCTGGCCCAGGGGCAGCTTCAGGGCCACCAGGCCCCCTGCTCCCCCTGCGTCTCTCCGGGCCTCTCCCTGCCACGCTCGGGCCCTGCCACACGGACACCTCGGCACTGAGCGCTCTCTCTGGGCCTTTGTCCTTTGCAGGCAACTCTGGTGATGTGGAAGGTCCTCCAGGTGCCCTGTATCCCCCGTATAATGAAGGTGTATTTCCCACACCTGTTTGTGCACCTGCTCTTCCAAGTGTTCTTCAGCACTCTGGATATGCCAGGAGAGGTGGATACCTTCTGGAAGGGATGCCAGGAAGAACACGGCCTTGCCACCAGCCCCAACAGGTGCTCCATCCTAGAGCTCCTGTCCCTGCCACGTGGCCTGGGAAGGAGCCAGTGCTCCCAGAGTGACCTGGGCTTTGCTCTGCACACAGGTTTGCAGTGCGGACCCTCAAGTCCCTGCTCTGCCTTCTCCGCTGTGAGGATGTGGTGGTGGCAATGGAACGCAAGGGTGCCTGGGACACGCTGCTCTGTGCTGACACCCACCACTATGCCGTGGGTCTGCTGGCCAGGTGAGACCCCCTTCTCCCCATTGCTCCAGCCACTTGTGCTCTGTGCCCAGGGTGCCCCACACAGTCCCTGTGGCTGTGGGCCAGAGGCCCTTGTCACTGAGGGATGGCCAAGCAGACTGGAAAAGGCTGGGAGAGGAGGCTGCTCTGGAGCAAACAACTCCCAAATGGCCCAGGGCCCCTTGCTGGGAGGGTGGTGAGGAAAGATGTGAACTGTGTGCGTCACTCCTGGCAGAGGTTTGCCCCACTGGCTCAGGGTCTTGTTTCCTTTTTCCTCTTGTCAGAGAAATTCGCCACTCATCCATACACTTTTGTTGTGGGATTGCATTCTACCTGCTCAGCCTGCTCAGCAAAGAGATGCCATACTGGGATTTCCCTGCCCTGGCGTTCCTTGTGGAGGTGAGCCTGAAGGCCAGCGCTGCCTCGCTGAACTGCCTCCCAGCTCGCTGCCCTCTCGTAGCCGCAGCTGCCTGGGACGGTGCCCGTGCCCTGTGGTACTGCCTGGGCCCAGCCCTGTGCGGTTCCGGGCTGCTGCTGGCCGGGTGCCCTGTCACTGCCCTGTGCCTTTCAGGTCCTCGAGTGCCTGGACTTGAGGGAATGCAGCGACAGTGTTCTGGAGATCATGACAAAGAACCTGCAGAGCGAGGACGGGGAGAGGCGTCACTTGGCACTCCGAGGCCTCGTGGTGCTGGGCAAGAATCCCTTGATGGTGAGAAGGGGGCAGTGGCTGAAGCCCTGCCAGCAGCGCGGGGCTGGAAAACGCTGTCACTTGGGCTTGGCTGGGCTTTGGGCCCGGGGCAGCTGCTCCCAGCTCTCCTGCCTCCCGCTTCAGCTGCCCGAGTGCTTCGGGACGGGCTTTGGCCTCTGGGCCCTGCTGCAGCCGGGTGGCCTTTCACAAACTTGTGTTCCACACAGGCTGAAAAAATGTGGAGCCTGACTGAAAGTCTTGTGGAGCTGCTGGAGGAAAATGATAGTGACGTGATCAGGATGACCATTCTCCTACTCAGATATTTATTCCTGGATAATGGTACCCCAATACCCAGCTCCCTCGCCCTGCAGCTGGCTGAGGCGCTCCTGCCACTCTTTGACCGCGTAAGGCTCTGTGCCCACAGCCACGGCCACTGGCTGCTGCCCGGGCACTTGGTGCCCTGTGGAGATGCAGGCCTGTGCCCTGCTGGACCCGAAGCAGCTGATGCTGAGCTCTTTTGTTCTTGCTTTCATACAGGATGATAGCCAGGTGCAGCTGAGCTCCATGATGGTCTTTCAAGAGATGCTGGAGTTATTAACGGAAGATGGAAAACATGCCCTGAAGTCACCCGTGCACCACAGCCTGCTGCCACTCTACTTCCACTGCCATGATGAGAATCAGATTGTTGCTGAGGTGAGGACTTGTGGCCAGCTGCTGTCTCCCTGGCAGGGGGCTGGGCTTCCTCCTGTCCTGGCGCCTTGCAGGCTGCAGCCTCCCCCAGGCTGTGGCACTGGGATGCTCCTGTGCCCTGGGCTGTGGGGCCATCTCCACGTTTCTGCTGCTCTCCAGTGTTCTCGGGAAACGCTGCTTTGTGCAGCCAAGTTCCTGAAGAGGAGGGATATAAAAAAGCTGGTGAAGGAGGAAAAACTGTGGAAGTTCAGCAAGTGCCTGGTAAGGACGACCGAGAATCCCCAACCTCAGCCTGGAGAAGGCCCCTGAGCGCGGTGCTCAGTGTGCGGGGCTGGCAGCTGTGCCCCTGCCCGCTGCTGCACCCAGAGGCCGCGCGGGCTCTTCTCCAGGCTGCTGTGGGCCCGAGCCGGGTGCCCATGGAGCCCCGGCGCGGCGGGGCTGCGGGGCGGCCCCGCGGCTCCCCGGGCAGCAGCCGGCCCTCTGCCCCCTGCGGAGCCCGGCGCCAGCGGCTGCTGGCCGCGCCTCAGGGCTGTGCGGGCAGGGGAGGCCGGGGCTGGGCGCAGGGAGCGCCCGCCACAGGGGCTGAGCCCGCGCCGAGCCTTCCCTGCTGCCGCTCTCTGCAGCTGGCAGAGGACACGAGCCGAGCGGCCGAGCAGCTGCGCCGGGCCCTGCGCTACCTGGAGAGCCCCCAGGAGCCCCTGCGAGAGGCGGCCATCAGGTTCATGGGTGAGCCCCGAGGCCGGGCTCCCTCCCCGGCCCGCCGCAGCTCGGCCCCAGCCCCGCCCGCTGCCCCGGCAGCGCCATCCGGGCCCGGCGCCGTGGAGCCCCGCCTGGCCCGGGCGCTGCTGCCGCCCTCTGGCAGCCGTGCCCTTGGGCGGCAGCGTGCGGCAAGGGCCCGGGCTGAGCCCTGCCGGGCCAGCAGGGCGTGTGGCCGCAGCGCTGGCAGCGCCGCTGGCAGGGAGCTGTGCCGCTGCCGCCCTGACAGGCTCTGTGTTCACAGGGGTGGCCGGGCGGCACCTGAGGGGGCAGCCAGGAGAGCTCCTGATGATCTGCACTGGTGAGTGAGGACAGCGGGCTGACAGCGGGGGCTGGCAGGGGGAGCTGCAAGCCCTGCCCCGGCTGTGGAGGGCTCTGCTCCCTGTGCAGAGGAAGGCTGGTCTGGGCAGAGCACACACAGATTTCAGGGCCACGTGGAGGATCCATAGCCAGCAGCTTCAGGCTGATCCCCTTGGTCCCTGCTCCCTCCTGGCCATGGCAAGAGCCGGCTGGGATGGCCCTGACAGGGGACTCTGCTTGCATCCCCACAGGTCCAGGTTCTGACCGTGACTCTGTTCCTTTCTCTTGCAGCCCTTGAAGAAATGGCCAGTGACATCAGCCTTGGTGTCGGAAGCCTGGCCATTGAAACCTTGTGCATCCTGAGGTCAGCAGAGCGGGCTCCAATCTCCAGGTTCCAGAGGCTGCAAGATCAGCTGCGCAGGGTGTGGAAGGCTCGGCCGCGTCTCCGCAGGCTGAGCTGCTGGAGCTCAGTGGAGAACTAATCCCAGAGGCTCTTTTTGCTGGGACCCCCTGAGTAATGGGGAATTTTTTTTTTTCTTCTAAAATGTTCTCCTTTTTGTTTGCTTTTACTTTATAAATATAGAATGCGTTATAATACACAGGCTCCAGGATGTTTCTTTTGCTGCCCTGCATCCACAGGGCATAGATGAGGAGGGGGAAAATGGTGCTTGCACTCAGCCAGCTGCCCAGGCGTGCAGTGCTGCAGGGACAATGGCCAGAAGCCCCTTGGCCTGTGGTGGTTCTGCTGAAGCCTTTTTGCTGCCGGCAGAGGGGGTGGGCAGGGCCGGAGCTGCGGGGATCCCTGCTGGAGCGGTGCCTGGAGATGGCCACAAGGCCTGTGGCAGGCAGGAAGCGCCATCCGTGTCCTCCTGGCCGTGTGCTGCTGGCTGCATTGCTGAGGGCTCCCAGGTGCCTCTGGCTGGGGCTCCTCTGGAGCTCCTGTGGGGCTGCGGCGCTGCTGCCGGGCAGCTTGGCCGGGCTGGGGGAGAGCCTGAGGGGCTGGAGCACTGGGAAGCCCTGAGCAATTGGGTGTCAGAGGCCATGAGCAGCCCCCTGGCAGCCGCCTTGTTCCTGACAGCTGGCTGCTCTGGCGCTTCCTCAGTGGGCGTTTGGAGGGAACCCCTGGCATCAGGTGTGGAACCCTGGTCCTGGCCTTTCAGGGCGGTGAGGCCAGGAGTTGTGGGGCTGGGCGTGTGCCCTCCCTGTGCTCGAGACTGGAGCCCGCGGCCCCTCAGCCTTAGGCACTGAGCTCCAGTGCCTGCTTGCCGAGTCTTGTTCCTGTTGCCGTGGGGGAGGCCGAGCTCTCTGGCTTTAGGCAGGATTGAGCCAGAAGAGCAGCAACTCTGAGCCCAGAGGGGCTGAAGAAAGGCAAATAGAACAATTTTGGTGCCGACACCCAGGAAGGCTCTCCAAGTCCCGGGGAGATGGGTAGCCCTCGGGAAAGGAGCTCCCCACCACCAGACTTTTAAGTGGTCCTGAGACTAGACCAGTCTCCCTTGGAAAAGAGAGCCTTAATTACAATAACACATAAGCAAATTAGTTATTATGAGCGCGCAAATGAGGCTCCTATCAGAGTGGCAGCTTAGAGGAGAAAGGGAGTAGCCATATAAAACTTCTTTGTGCACCAAGACCCTCGTGAGGAAAGGAGGCTGTGAGTATCATGAGGTTTTGGGTCTGGGGGGCTGCTGTGTGCATGTGTGAGTGTGTGTGGAGTATGTGAGATGGGGGCTGGGCAGCCTTGGACCCCCAAAGTGAGTGGGAGCTGCCGGTACCGCGTTTGTGAGATCTCCGCCAGTAGACCGGCCGAGAAAGGAAGAAAGCAAGAAGTGAACAAGGGAGGCCCCTGGGAGGGATTGACCAAGGAAGGAAGGGAGTCCCTGGTCCAAGAACCTGTGGGAAGGTCCTTGAGCAGGAGAGAGTGACTCAGTAAGGAGACTAAGAAGAAGAGTGATTGAATTAGTTCAATTTGCTTTGAAGAGTTGATAGCTAGAGGTTTAGTATGTGATGAAATAGTGAGAAGAGGTAACCAGAAAAGTGTAAAATAAATGAAGAAAGGAAGGTAGAAATAGATTGAGAAAGAAGGAGAAAATTAAAAAAGAGAAGTGGAAATAGATTGAGAAAGAGAGAAAAATAAATAGGTGTAGAACAAGTAGTTTGAGAAGGTAGTGTGACAGAGGAGTAAGTGAGGCAGTGGAACCACGGGGTGAGTGTGAGAAACCAAGATTCTCCAGCTACTGGAGTTTGGTGCCGCAAGGGTTAAGTCAGGGAAAATGTAAGTGCCTGAACCCAGGGGTGGTGGGTTGCGTGAAAAATTCACAGGAATTTGGAGGATCTGAGGACCCTGAAGAAAGTTCTCTCAAGAAGAGAGCATTCCTCAAGACAGCCCGCTGGGGATGATGATACAGTTTTAAGATGAATGAGAATCCCGAAGGGGAAAAAGTAAGCACAAAATGATTAAGTATTGTATGTTTGAATAGACAAAGGAAATGATCCAGAAAAGTAATTTCTATTGGCCTAAGTTGGGATCATTTGAGGATTGGATTTTCCAGGCTCTAAATATATATGTGAATTCCAAAGAGCCTGTTAATCAGGAAGAGAGTGAGTATGCTGCCTTACAGATCCCTGAGGGGAGAAGTGGGTTTGTTGTTCAGAAGCAAGAAGGTAAGGGTTACCCGTTGTATCCTTTATTAAGCAAAGAGCAAGCGGTCAAAAGGAACAGGCAGGAGCCGTGAGACCCATTGAATCATCTCCCACCCCCCTATGGACAACCTAAGCAGCTAGCTCAGCCTCGAGTCCCTGAGGGTCCCCCTGTGAATCCAAAGGCACCTCTTATTCAAGAGGAACCAGTGGCACACAGCACCAGAGGCAGGGGGAGCCAAGGGGAGGAGAATGATGGAGATGAGGGGGAAGAAAGGGAAAATCGATTATTACCCACTTAGACAGGTTCCAATGACAAATGCAGGACAGGGACCACCTATTAGTTATGTGAGTGCTCCCATAAATACAGGGGATGTCAGGGAGTCTAAGAAGGAGATGGGCGAGATGCAGAGGACCCCGTTGGAGTGGCAAAATAGTTGGATGAGGTTTTGGCACCAAACACATATACCTGGGTGGAGTTGCAGTCTATCCTAGGAATTTTGTTTACCAGAGAAGAAAGAGAGATGATCTGACAGGCAGGGATGCGGATTTGGGACAGAGAACATCAGGGACCAGAGCGGGGTGATCAGAAATGGCCTGTGCAGGATCCAAACTGGAATAACCAGGATGTGGGGCATAAGCAGAATATGAGTGATCTTCGGTGGACAATTATTCGAGGAATTTGGGAGGCAGTGCCCAGGGGACAAAATATGGGAAAAGCTTTGAGTGAGCATCAAAAAAAGGATGAGTCCCCGGCAGCATGGTTAGAGAGATGAAAGGAGGACTTGCAATTATATTCAGGTATAGATGCTGATTCTGCAGCTGGGCAGGTTCTTTTGAAAACTCAGTTTGTGGCGAAATCTTGGGGAGACATCAGAAAGAAGCTGGAGAAACGAGAAGATTGGCAGGACAGGGGGCTTCAGGAGTTCCTGAGAGAAGCACAAAAGGTGTATGTAAAGAGAGATGAGGAGAAGCAGAGGGCAGATGCAAGAATCTTGGTGGCAGCAGTTAAAGAAATGCAGGCAGCTTTGAATAGAGAAAAACCCCCAGGAAAGAACAAACAGCAGATGTCAGGTCCTATTTTTAGAAACCCAGGACCCACGTGCTTTTCTTGCCACCTGAAGGGACACTCCCAAAATTCATGCCCTACCTTTAAGGGTACAGGACCCACCTGTTTTTATTGTCATAAAAAGGGACACCTACAAAAAAGTTGTAGGAGAAAGCAGCAGGGTGAGAAAAATTTTCAGGAAGATTAGGGTGGTCAGGGGCTCTATTTAATGAAGAGCCACCAGAAGAGCCCTTGATAAAGTTAAAAATAGGTCCCCATAGTGAAGAAATTATATTTTTAGTGGACACGGGAGATTCTAGGTCAACAGTAAGGAAATTACCACAGGGATGTAAGATAAGTTGGGAGAAAATTCCAGTAACTGGAGTTAAGGGAGAGGCTTTTGCAGTTCCTGTATTTAAAGGGGTGCAAATAGAGACAGATGACAGATTTGGAGTGAGTGACTTATTGTTGCTACCAGAGGCTGAGAATAATTTGTTGGGCAGAGATTTAATAATAGCCTTGGGAATACAGATAAAACCCTGTGAAGGGAAACTTAAAATATATTCTTTAAATGAAGAGGATGATCTGGAAATTAATAATACCTTTTGGCATTCAGGTGAAGTAGGGAGGTTGAACATTCCGCCCATTCAAGTTAAAATACAAAATCCAGAAATACCAATCCGAGTGAGGCAATATTCAATATTACTAGAGGGGCAGAGGTGACTAAAAACAATAATTGAAAATTTAATATAGCAAGGAATATTAGAACCTTGTATGCCACCTCATAATACTCCCATTTTACTGGTAAAGAAATCTGACGGGAGCTACAGACTGGTTCAAGATTTAAGGGCAATAAATCAAAGAACTATTCCTCCTTTTCCCATAGTAGCTAACCCATATCCTTTGTTGAGTCAATTGCCCCCTAATTACACCTGGTACAGTGTAGTGGATTTGAAAGATGCCTTTTGGACTTGCCCTTTGGATGAGGGCAGAAGAGATTATTTTGCCTTTGAGTGGGAAGATCCGGATACAGGTAGAAGGGAACAGCTTGGGTGGACGGTGCTACCGCAAGGTTTCACGGAGTCACCCAATCTTTTTGGGAGAGCATTAGAAAATCTCTTGAAATCTTTCGAATTCCCCAAAGGAATCAAGTTGTTACAGTATGTGGATGAATTGTTATTGGCAGGGGAAACTGAGGAGAAAACTAGGAGGAGTACTATTGATTTGCTGAATTTTTTAGGTGAGAATGGTCTAAAAATATCCAGATCCAGATTACAGTTTGTGGAGTCAGACGTCAGCATTTAGGTCATTGGATCAGTAAGGGAAAGAAACAGCTGGACCCTGAAAGAGTTTCAGGAATATTAAACATGGGATCCCCAAAATCAAAAAGAGATATAAGATAGTTTTTAGGTCCTTTGGATTATTGTAGACAGTGGATTGACGGACTTTTTTTTTTAGTGGAAAAGTGAAATTTTTCTATGAAAAATTGTCTACAAACCATTTTAAGTGGACTAGGGAGGATGAGAAAAAATTGGAAGAGGTTAAAGAACCTCCGTTGCAGGCTCCTGTATTAAGTCTTCCTGATCTGGGAAAACCCTTTCAGTCATTTGTAAATACAGCCAAGCAGACAGCTTATGGAGTGCTGACTCAAGACTGGGCAGGAAGTCAGAAACCAGAGGGGTATTATTCAAAATTCTTAGATCCACTTAGTAAAGGTTGGCCAAGGTGTTTACAGGCTTTGGTAGCGACTGCGTTGCTAGTGGAAGAGGCCCAGAAAGTAACCTTTGGGGTGCCTTTGGAAGTATATACCCCTCATAATCTTAGGGGAATTTTAGCACAACAAGCTGAGAAATGGCTAACAGATAGCCGAATACTGAAATATGAGGCTATCGTGACTACCTCCCCTGAATTTGAATTGAAGTTGACACAAGTCCAGAGCCCTGCTCAATTTCTTTATGGGGATCCAGGGGAACAGCTGGTACATGATTGCATAGAGATTATAGAGTTACAAAAAAAATAAGTCCAGATTTGGGAGAGCAGGAGTTACAAAGCGGGGGAGAAGTTATTTATAGATGGGTTGTCTCAGGGAGTGAGTGGGAAAAGAAAATCAGGTTAGGCTATAATGAGTGGGGAAGAGCTTGAGGTAAAGGAGTCTGGTCTCCTTAGTCCATCCTGGTCAGCACAAGCTTGTGACCTGTATGCATTACTCCATGCATTTTTAATACTAAAAGAGAGAGAAGGGACTATTTATACGGATTCCAGATATGCTTTTAGTGTAGTGCATACTTTTGGAAAAATTTGGAAAGAAAGGGGACTTAGAAACCCTCAAGGAAAAGGGTTAGTACACGAGGGATTGATAGTTCAGACACTTGAAGCATTAAAGGGTCCGAAGAGAGTAGCAGTGGTTCATGTAAAGGGGCACCAGAGAAGGAGGGATATTAGAGCCTGTCTCCCTTTGGCTTTATTAAATATCAGAACTAAGCCCCATTCTGAGACCGGGATTTCACCATATGAAATGTAATATGGAATGCCCTATCCTCAGGGTATGACAATGGACCCCTCGTTAGCGGGGGATAGATCCATCCAGGGATATATAACAACTATTGCAAACAATTTAAAGGAATTAAGAGAAAAAGAGGCTTTAGCTCAAACAACTCCCCTGGATTTTCCAATCCATCCTATTCCACCTGGACATTATGTATTAATCAAATGCTGGAGGGGAGAAAGCCGGGAGCCACGGTGGGAGGGACCATTTTTAGTTCTCCTGACCACGGAAACTGCAGTTCGAGCAGCAGAAAGGGGTTGGACACATGCCTCACGAGTGAAAGGCCAAATACCTGATTGGAAAATTGTCTCAACATCAGGAGATTTAAAAGTAAAATTAAGAAGGATTTGAAATTAGGTAGACTTTTTCTTACAGAAAACTGGAGTAAGAGTGTAATTTATGACATAGTAACAAGAGTAATGTGAGGATATGGTAGGATTTAAGTTGATTTTTTTATTAACCCCGATTTATGAAGTGTTGCCATGAGATTTTAGTGAAAAAGCCTCTGCTAGGATTTTTCCTGTCCTGAGGAGCTGAGAACCTCAGGAAAGAAATGTAAACGGTAACTGTCTGCTGCTGTGGAGTGCCACAGGTGCATCTTTCATTGGAACATGTGGATTGTTGTCAATTAGTGACCAATCACAGCCACCTGTGCCAAGGCTGTGAGCAGTCACAGGATTTTTGTTATTCATTCCTATTCTAGTCTTGTCTTTGTAGCCTTCTGATCTTCTTCTCTCTGTTCTTTTTAGTATAGTTGTAATGTAGTATTTTAGTATAATATATAACATAATAAATCAGCCTGCTGATCAACATGGAGTCAAGCCTCGTGTCCTCGCACCAGGGGTTGCAGTCAAAGCAACAATTGGTGAACCCTGGACGTGTGAAACTGATGGTCACCCCAAGAGTGACCATGGAATCTAGCCTGGAGCTGAAGAAACAAGACCCTGAAGATGGGCAGAGTTCACAGCCAAGGCAAACAGGAGAACCTGTTGGACTTTCCTGGACATTGTGTCCAGAGACCGCAGAGCAGCAGAGCTGCACAGCTGGATCCACAAGGACACTGTCTAAAGGTACTGTTATTTTTTCCCTTCCTGAAAATCCTGCCATTCGCAAAAGGTGGGAGGAAAGTTGGAAAAATGTACCTTCGGAAGCTCAGGTTCCGTTTACTGAGTCAGAGGAGAAAGTTATTAAATTCTGGCACAGATGGGGACGTGAAGACAGAGTTACTCATTGTCTGTGGGAGAGACGGTGTTATGAGTTTTTCAGATGGGCAATATTTCATAGATTTCTTACAAATGTCGTATACTCCCTTGATTTAGATTTTTGGGAGTTCATGGACGCTGTTTTTAAGTGGACAAGAGTCCAGGGTGTTGCACCCCCAATAATGTATGCAGTGCATGCACGGATTTATTTCTTTATTTTGAAAAAAAAGAGAGGATGCGGGGGACATCATGGCTCGGTGGCGCGGTCGCGCTCTGTTCCCACCAGGTTCAGCACGAGAGGAGCCTCTCGAAGAAGACGAACCGCGGGTTCACGGCCCCCCCGCATTGCCCACGGCTGAGCAAAAGTTTTTCTCCGCTCCCTTGGAGCATGAGCAGGCAGAGCTGCCTTCCCCCCCCAGCTCCTTCTCTTGGGGGGGATGGGGATCCGGCCCCGCCGCTTTCCGGGCCGGCCCCGCCCGCTTCGCCGCGGAATTCTCCGCTCCCCCCACCCTGGGAGGGAGCGGATCCGGCTCCATCTCAGCCAGCCCCGCGGGAGGCGCCGGACCCCGCGGCTCCGCCTCAGCCGGCCCCGCGGGAGGCGCCGGACCCCGCGGCTCCGCCCGCGGCCCCGCCGCCTCTTGGAGCAGCTCCACTGGCCTTGATGACTGCGCCTGCGCCGCGGCACCCGGAACCGCCTCCCGCCGATCCGCCTGTGTTGCCAGGCAACGCCATCAACAACAATGGTTCCCCAGCGCCGCGACCCGAGGCTGTGCTGCTGTCCCCGGGAGCTGCAGGAGCTGCCTCCGTGCCTTCTCCCTCTGCATCACCGCCGGCAACTGAATTCGCAGTGGTGCAGGCAGCGCCGGCGCGGGCCGACCCCGTTCCGAGGCCACCGCCCCCGCCTGTCCCGCCGCTCCCTGCCGACCCGATTGCAGTGCAAGAGCATGCCGAGAATGGTGCTGAGCCCACGGGACCGCCTCAAGAGCCGACACCAGCGCCCATGCTGCCCACACCACCCACCCCAGTTGTCCCGCTGGTTTCCGAAGCTCCGTCACTCGCATCAGACCCTGCGAAGAGCCTGTCCTTCCGTGGAGGGGGCACGGCCCGCCAGCTGACTGCAGGTGCAGTTCGGCTGGCTGTGTTCAAAATCAGTGTGGTTCGCGGGTCATTTCGTGTGTGGTCGGGGGCTTCTCCCTGGGGGTTGGGGTGCCTGCCTTCCCCCGAGCGCCCCAGCGGCGTGGGGGAGTTGGCTCCTGTGGCATCTGCCTCTGGTCCCCAGCCCAGTGGGGATGGGGGTGGTGCCGAGGGGCAGAAAGCAGGAGCAGTGGCATTTGCATTGCAGGAGCGAGAGACACAGAGCAAAGCAAGCATTGCTCGCTTGCTCTGGGGACAAGAAACCCTCAGATCTGGGATGACAATTCCTGAGAAAGCTTCTCTTCCCGAGCTGCCGGTGTGCACCTGTGCTGCTGGGGGGAGGAAGCATTGGGTCATTTCTGCTCTCAAGACGCTGGCAGCATGGTCCTGCCAGGTTCTGAGCACACAGAGCCCACCTCACGGGCCGGTTCTGGGCCGTTTGGCTCATTTCCCTGGGCCGGGGCCACTGCCCCGTCCAGTGCTGGGTTTGGGGACTTTGCTTTCCCCACAGGGACCTGGGCCACCATTCTGTGGGCCAGGTCTGGGTTCTCTGGTCCGTCCACCAGGACCAGGGCCACCCAAGGGTCCTAGAGACCCTCTGCTGCTGCTCTTCTTTGGGAAAAAAAAAAAAATTCATAAAGAAAAGTGGAAAGAGCTAGCAGCTCAAAAGTATTGAAAAGCCAAAAATTAGCCTCAGCCCAAGTGGTTCAATGAAGGGCTGTGGCCAGGGCATTCCAGAAATTTTCTCTGAATTGTTTGATGACTGTCAATGAATTGTTTGATAATTCTTGTTCTCTTTAGCAGTTTTTTGTTTCAGAATTCTGCAAGCCTGTTTCAGGACCAAAGGGGACTTCCAGAGATGTCAAAGAGGAACATCTTCAGTCCATGGACTCTGTCCTGAAACTCAGCTGTTTGGACTTGAAACAATGAACTTTGTTTGCATGAGTTTTTTGCATTTTCTTATATTTTAAGATTGTTTTAGTGATATGATAGAATATGATGTTCTACAAGTGACGAATTTTCCTGAATGTTCTACAGGTGAAGAATTTCCCTGACCATTCCACATCAGCAGTTGATTGAGATTTTGATTGGCAACAGATGAACCTCAAGAGGTGTTTGTTCTCTCTTCTGCAAGGGCCCAGTACAAGGGATGGCAAACATTTCTTTTTCTATTTAATTTAATAAATTTTAAAGGGTGAGATGTAGCCGTGATATTTTAGTGAAAAAGCCTCTGCTAGGATTTTTCCTGTCCTGAGGTGCTGAGAGCCTCAGGAAAGAAATGTAAACAATAACTATCTGCTGCTGTGGAATGCAACAGATGCATCTTCCATTGGTCCATGTGGATTGTTTTCAATCAGTGACCAATCACAGCCACCTGTGCCAAGGCTGTGAGCAGTCACAGGATTTTTGTTATTCATTCCTATTCTAGTCTTGTCTTTGTAGCCTTCTGATCTTCTTCTCTCTGTTCTTTTAGTATAGTTGTAATGTAGTATTTTAGTATAATATATAACATAATAAATCAGCCTTCTGATGAAAATGGAGTCAAGCCTCGTGTCCTCACAAGGGGTTCTTGCCGAAGCAAGACCCTAGCCCACATCCCAGTGGCCTCAAGGATCTGCTGGAAGGAGTCTCTGGGGACCCTTGGTCGGGAATGGCCCTGGGGGCTCCTTCAGGCTCCCAGAGACTGCAGGTTTTTCAAAGGACTTTGGCTTTTACCTTGGAGTCTGTGAGAAGTTTGTGCAATCATGGCCTCCAATTATCTGCTGTAATTAGTCCCTGGAGAGGCTTTGTCAGTAACAACACTCAGTGGGGCTCACTAATGCTTCAGAGTACTTCAGGTATTTTAAGGTACTTGGTGTTTCCCTTTGGATACAAACTCTGTGAGAGGTTTGTGCAATCATGGCCCCAATTATCTGCTTTAATTAGTCCCTTGAGAGCTTTGTACTGACACTCAGTAGGGCTCATTAATACTTTGAGATACTCAAATTTTTTAAGGTACTTTGGATTTTCCTTTCCACATTCAGTCTTCTGAGAGGTTTTTGTGCCATCCTGGCCTCCAGTTCTCTCCTTCAAGGAGTCCATGAGGAGCCTGTGTTGGGGATGGACATCAGTGGGTCCCATTCATGCTTTGAGGCACTTTAGGTGCTCTGCCTTTGACTCCTGGAAATATTTGTGCAATCTCCTCTCAGGCCCTGAGGTTCAAGGGCTCAGCTCCAAATGCACCACGGGGCTCATTAGGATCAAGCAAGTCCTGACAAACCATGGCCCTGTCTTGATTTTCTCCTGCTCTTGTGCAGTTCATCAGGAATGTTTCTGTAGTGGTTTTGGTTTGCCAATTTGAGATTCCTTGGCAAATGCATCAACTAGTGTGGTGGGTTCAGTGTTGGCTAATTACCTGTGCACTCACTAGAATATACTTATACATTTCCTGCTGTGAGACAGGGGTAGGAGGAAGGCAAAGTGGGCTCAATATTTTAAAAGTGTATAAAGAAATGTTTATTAATAATAACTAAAAGAAAGAGTAATAAGAATCAGAAGAAATCTTTCAGAACACTTCTCCTCTCTCTACAACCTTTTCTTCCTTACTGACAATGTAAGGAGACAAAACACAAGATTTTCAGTCAGTTTACTGTTGGGTTGTGCTTTTAACTGGTTCTAGTTGTTTTAAGTTGTACTTTGTAAATTGGTATGTTCTATTCTCCCCACATGCTAATACTGGTTCTGCCCAGTTGCCTTCTGCTCTGAATCCCCTGTCAGTTTCCCTATCTCCTCCCTGGTTACCGTAAGAGCCATTGTATCCCTTTGCTCTGTCCCTCCCTGGTGCCCTGTCACTTGACAACCCAGTCCTTTCATCTAGAAGCTTCTCTTTAGGGCATTCAGTGATTGGCTCAGGGGCTGGGGACCCTCCCCAGGTTACCTGTGATTAGTTGTACAATAATATCTGTATCCCTTTACCCACTCCTCCCTCTTACTCCATTGGTTGGAGGGCAGGCTTTGTAGCCACCTCCCTGTATAAGCTGCCATTACTCCGTTAGTCTTGTCTTTGCCTTCTGGTTTCCTTGGACCCTCCACTTCCCTGCTCCTCAATAACCCCAGTTTATCCCAGAAGACAGAGTCCGCCTTTCCATCGCTCCTGCCGTAGCAAGCCCAGAGTCTGAGAAGGCATCCTTGCCTCAGGCGCACTCCCTGCAGCACACAGAGAGGGGAGAGTGCCCCCAGCGCTGCGGCTCGCGTGCCATTGAGCTTGCCGGGGCCGCCCTGAATGGGGGATTTTGGACACGCGCGACCGCAAGCAAGGGAGATAAAAAAGGATTGGGAGTTCTCAGGGGTACACATGTCCTTTAAGGGTGAACAATCCCCACGTGTCCAGTGCTGAAATAAACATATGGGCTTTACAACTTTTGCGAAGTTGCAGAGTTTTTTTCTTTCCACAAATCATAACCATGTAATGAGACTGATGCTAGAAAATAAACAGCTTGAGATGCTTTCCACAGCAGTCCCATTCCGTTCGTGATTTGTACATAGAGCCCTGGCCAGCAATAGTGGGTGTGCTTTAAAAGAGGGATCTTGAGGGCAGAAGAACCAACAGTCCCTGCATGCCAAAGGACAAGTCGACGAGGCAATGCCCAGCCTAGTCGAGATGGGGAAGGAAGTTTTGGAGAAACTTAGGAAAAAAAGAGGATGTATCATCTTTGGAAGGAGGGTCAGGTCTCTCAGGATGTATTTAAGAGGGCTGCTAGAGCAGGTAGGAAAAAAATTTGGGAGGCCAAAGCTCAGATTGAAGTTAAAATGGCGATTTTTGTAAAGGAAAATAAAAAATGTTTTTACACATAGATGAATGATAAAAGGAAGGGTAAGACCAACTTTTGTCCTTTATTAGATGCATAAGGGAACTTAATAACTGCATATTATTAAGTTCCCTTATGAGGGAATAATAAGATTATTAAGAGGAGAAGGCAGAGGTGCTTAATGCATTCTTTGCCTCTGTTTTTAGTGAGAAGAATGGCTTGTCCTCAGGAAAACAGCCCTCCCTGGTCAGGGAACAGAATGGTCCCCCCATTATCCAACAGGCAGCAGTCAGAGAACTTCTAAGATGCTTGGATATTCCTAAATCCATGGGCCCAGATGGGATCCACCCCAGGGTGATGAGGGAGCTGGCAGATGAGCTTGCCAAGCCGCTCTCCAGCAGTCCTGGCTCACTGGTGAGTTTCCAGATGACTGGAAGCTGCCCAATGTGACCCCCATTCACAACAAGGGTGGGAAGGAGTATCCTGGTAATTACAGGCCAGTCAGCCTGACCTCTGTACCCAGTAAGGAAATGGAACAGTTTATACTGAGTGTCATCACCCAGCACTTCCAGCATGGCCAAGGTATCAGAGCCAGCCATCAGGGGTTTAGGAGGGGTAGTTTGTGTTTGACCAACCTGGTCTCCTTTTATGACCAGGTGCCCCTCCTGGTGGATGCAGGACAGACTGTGGATGTGTCTGTTTGGACTCCAGCAAGGCCTTTGGCACTGTCTCCCACAGCACACTCCTGGAGAAGCTGCAGCCCAGGGCTGGGACAGGAGCACTCTGTGCTGAGTTCAGAACTGGCTGCATGGCTGGCCCAGAGAGTGCTGGTGAGCGCTGCTGCATCCAGCTGGCAGCCAGGCACCAGTGCTGTCCCTCAGGGCTCTGTGCTGGGGCCAGCTCTGCTCAATATCTCCACTGATGACATGGATGAGGGGATTGAGTCCTTCATTAGTAAACCTGCAGATGACACCACGTTGGGGTCATGTGTTGATCTGTTGGAAGGGAGAAGGGGTCTGGAGAGATCAGGAAAAGCTGGATGGATGCAAGAGTCCAATAAGATGGAGTTTAATAAGTCCAAGTGCTGAGTCCTGCATTTTGGCCACAATAACCCCCTGCAATGCCAGAGGCTGGGGATGGTGTGGCTGGACAGTGCCCAGGCAGAAAGGGACCTGGGGGTACTGCTCGACAGCCGGCTGAACATGAGCCAGCAGTGTGCCCAGGTGACCAAGAAGGCCAATGGCTCCTGGCCTGGATCAGGAATGGTGTGGCCAGCAGGAGCAGGGAGGTCATTCTTCCCCTGCACTTGGCACTGGTGTACTTGGCATTATTCCCCTGTTCTGGCATCGTACCTTGAGTGCTGTGTCCAGTTCTGGGCTTCCCAATTTACGCAGGGCATGGAGGGGCTGGAGCGTGTCCAGAGAAGGGAAACAAGGCTGGTGAGGGGCTTGGAACACAAATCCTGTGAGGAACGACTGAGGAACCCAGGGAAGAGAAGACTCCGAGGTGACCCTATCACTCTCTACAACTTCCTGAAAGGTGGTTGTAGTCAGGTGGGGGTTGGTCTCTTTCTCCAGGCAGCAACTGACAGAACCAGAGGACACAGTCTTAAGTTGTGCCAAGGAGCAGCTGAGCTTATCCAATATAGGTTGGATATTAAGAAAAAGTTTTTTATATAAAGGGTAATAAAGTATAGGATTGGTTTGCCCAGCGAGGTGGTTAAGTCACCATCCCTGGATGTGTTTAAAAAAGGACAGGATGTGTTTAAAAAAAGACAGGACGGGGCACTTGGTGCCATGGTCTAGTTGAGGTGTTAGGGCTGTGTTGGACTCGATGATCCTGAAGGTCTCTTCCAACACAGCAACTCTGTGATTCTGTGACTTGATGATCCTAATGGGTCCCTCTCAGCTCAGCCCCTTCTGCAATTCTCACCCTTTGGCTCAGCCTTTATGTCCCCTCGAGGCACTGGCAGAGCTGTTGGGGACAGGGCAGCCCCAGCGTTCCCCTGTCTGTGACACCCCAGCGCTGACAGCCCCAGCGTTCCCCTGTGTGTGACACCCCAGCGGTGACAGCCCCAGCGTTCCCCTGTCTGTGACACCCCAGCGCTGACAGCCCCAGCGTTCCCCTGTCTGTGACACCCCAGCAGTGACAGCCCCAGCGTTCCCCTGTCTGTGACACCCCAGCGGTGACAGCCCCAGCGTTCCCCTGTCTGTGACACCCCAGCGGTGACAGCCCCAGCGTTCCCCTGTCTGTGACACCCCAGCGGTGACAGCCCCAGCATTCCCCTGTGTGTGACACCCCAGTGCTGACAGCCCCAGCGTTCCCCTGTGTGTGACACCCCAGCGGTGACAGCCCCAGCGTTCCCCTGTGTGTGACACCCCAGCAGTGACAGCCCCAGCGTTCCCCTGTCTGTGACACCCCAGCAGTGACAGCCCCAGCGTTCCCCTGTCTGTGACACCCCAGCAGTGACAGCCCCAGCGTTCCCCTGTCTGTGACACCCCAGCGGTGACAGCCCCAGCGTTCCCCTGTGTGTGACACCCCAGCGGTGACAGCCCCAGCGTTCCCCTGTGTGTGACACCCCAGCGGTGACAGCCCCAGCGTTCCCCTGTGTGTGACACCCCAGCGGTGACAGCCCCAGCGTTCCCCTGTCTGTGACACCCCAGCGGTGACAGCCCCAGCGTTCCCCTGTCTGTGACACCCCAGCGCTGACAGCCCCAGTGTTCCCCTGTCTGTGACACCCCAGCAGTGACAGCCCCAGCGTTCCCCTGTGTGTGACACCCCAGCAGTGACAGCCCCAGCGTTCCCCTGTGTGTGACACCCCAGCAGTGACAGCCCCAGCGTTCCCTCCCTGCAGATGCTCCAAGGGAAGCGTCCAGAGCCGTGTCCAGTCCATGGAACTGAGCGGCCACTGCCCAGCCCGGCCTGGGCTGATGTGGATTCCTCTGCACACAGCTCGGGGAAGGTCCCCCTGGCCACCTGCACAGGACCACAGACAAGTGTCAGACACAGTTACAGAGCTCTGCCCAGAACTGCTGGAGAAGTCGATTATAAAAAAAAAAAAAAAAACAAACAAAAACCAAAAAACCAAAACCAAAAACAAACAAAACCATACCAAAAGAAGAAAACCATCGCCTATATTGCCAGCTGGGGGCTATGTACAAAACACGAATAGGACGGGACTGCTAGGAACGTGTCTTGAGCCTTTTTATTTTCCAGCATCCATCTCATTACATGGTTATGACAATGGGAAGATGCCAGCAGCTCACATCCCATGCAGCAGACCAAGAACGTAATGTGACAACTTACTTTGTAAGTTTTTTGACTAATCACACAAAGCAAAAGCATATTGACAGTAGTTCTATCTAACCACTATAAGCACACATACACTGGGTTAAAACAATTCTTGCTTATTTTGAATACAATACCTGTTTGTAAGCCTTAAAACACAATGCACAGAGCTGCATTATTAAGCTTAGAACTTCCTAGTATCTTGCTAGATATACTTTTCTGCAGCTGAGGAAGTTATTCTAGACAAGCATTAATAGACAGACCATTGTTCCATTTGTCCTTACTTTTCTACTTTTTTAATAATTTTTCTGCTGACTTATTTTATGGCTAGTGCTTAACTCTAATCACAGTTCTGCTGTCTCTGAGGCCTGCCTTTTGCAGCTTTCCCAAAACCCTTTGATTTTATAAATTCACACAACCTAAACAAAAAATACCCCCCAAGCAACAGAAAAAGAAACAAACAAAAAAACCTAAAAGCCAACAAAAACAAACAAATCAACCAAACAAAACAAAGAACAAAACACAGAACACACCCAAGGAAAAAAAAAAATCAAAACAAGAAAGAGAGAACTCCCCCCATCAGAGCTGTTCCATCCTTCAGTTGTCACACCTGCACTCACACAAGACCTGTGGCTGCAAAAAATGTGAATTTATTGGGCACATTTGCAGGAAAAGCGGGTGTAGGACAGGCTCTCAACAGAACTGCTTTCAGCTGAGACAAAAAGGCCCCTCTGGCAGCTGCAGGGCCATTGCAAATGCAGAGCCTCAGCCCACAGGCCAGAAAAGGGCTCTGAGCTCCCCTCCCCTGACACCAAACCCTGTTCCCAGGCTGCTTCACACACAGGATTCTTCTGCAGGACTGCGCAAAGCTGAGAGTGGGCTCTGGCTTCTCTATGTAGCATGTCCTAAAGCTGCCTGGGAGAAGAAATTTCGGGTCAGCTCGGCTGGCACAATCCCTCCTGGCACAGGGCACAGCGCCGGGAAGGGCTTTGCATGCCAAGGCTTTGCTGCAGCCAAGGAAAGCTCCTGGCTCAGGGTCACCTTTGCTGCTCAGCCAGAGCCCCGAGTGCCCCAGCAGCAGCAGCAGCAGCAGAGAATGGCAGCATTGCCACGGGCTGGCACAGGAGGGGAGATTTCCCCCTGGAGAGAGGCTCCTATTGCAGTTTTTGCATTCAGGCAGCTGCAGATATCTCGGCTTTGGCTGCACAGCAGCTGGAAATGCAAGTCCAGGAGCTCTGTGCATGGCCAGCCCCAGCAAGTGACAACAAGGACAGGGCCCTGGCACAGTGACATTTGCAAGGAGCGCCTTCAGCAAGTGCTGGGGGCTGGGACTGTGTGCAGAAAACGCCCTGGAGGTCTCTGCAGCCAGGCAAAAGGAACAAAGTTTCAGTTGTGGTCTGGCTAGGAAGCACCAAAATCCATTGTTTTGCATTGCTGGGTGTTGTAGGAGCCCCAGAGGAGAGCCCAGGGGGCCGAAGAATGGAGAGCGGGGACTGTGCAGGAGCCGGAGCAGCGAGAGAGGCCGGGCTGAAGGTGCGGGGCGGGCACGGGCTGGGAGGGGGCCCAGCCCGGGGGTCCCGCAGAGCCTCCCTGCTCCAGAGCCGCAGCTGCGACAGCGGGGCAGCTGCCGGGATCGCTGTGCCAGGGACAGCCGCAGCTGGGGCTTCCGAGGGGCTGGGCTGGAGCAGCTTTTTGTCCCCATGCACCGGGGGCATTGCCGCGGGGTTGGGGTCCCTGGGAAGGCGCAGCGAGACAGGGTGGCAGGGGTTGGTTTGTGGATTTGGTGCTGGGATGTTTTGTTGGCGGCCCCGGGCGGGCTGTGGGAGCCGGGAGCGGCCGGGCGGGCCCGGAGCCGCCCCTCGGGCCGGGAGCCCCGGGCAGAGCTCTGTGCTCGGGGGCCGGGCCGGGCAAAGGCTGAGGGAGAGCGGGGGAAGCGCTGGCACAGAGGCCCCGGGCTCGCCGTGCCCCCTGGCCACGCAGCCGGGCTCGGGGCCGCCTCGCTCAGAGCCAGCCCCGGCTGCGGGGGTCCCGGGGCTCCCTGGGCAGGGGGCGGCGGGGGCTGCCCGAGCTCCGTGCCCGGCGCTGGGCGCGGCTGCCGAGGCAGCGGAGGATGCAGGGTCCCCCCGTGCTGGGGCTGGCTCTGCCCGGCCCAGGGGCTGCACTGTCAGCCCAGAGCCACCTGGGGATCGCCCGGGACCGGCAGGGCTGGCAGGGAAACCGGCACTGGGGGGAGCAGAAACGGGCAATGCGAGAGCTGGGGGTGCTCCAGAAGCCTGGACATGTTGGCAGCATGGACAGGGGGGAGCCATGGATACCCCAGAACCCTGAAACAGGGACCCCGGATAGTGCTGACCCCTGGGATACCTGTGACGCCAAAGTGGTGAGCCCAGAGAAGGGGAACCTGCGGGATTGCCAGGAGCCCCAGCAGCCCAGAGGGGGGAACACCAATACAAACCTGACCAACAGCAACCCAGACAGGGGCGCCTCCAGGAGCCCAAAGTGGAGACACCAGAGAGGAGAAACCCAGGGTTGAGTGTTTTGGTTGAATCTTAGTAATTTGTGTATTTTTGGGCACTGAATTTTAGTGTTTTGGAAGTTTACAAAGGCACCAGATTCCCGGTGACTTCTAGAGTGTGGAGGCGCAGGGGCCCAACATTGGAACTGTAATACCTCAGGGCAAAGGTGACCAGGGTCAGAGAGAGACACCCCTCTGAGGACAATGCTCTCACCATCAGCATTTGCAGGCTCATGGGAATGCAGCAGGCTTCATTGGTGTCACCCACTCCAGCTGCCCTTTTTCTTTATATGGATTCCCCCTAGAATGTTCTCCCCTCTCTTGTCCCCCATTGGTCCCGGTTTGCTGCAATGCTCCACCCCTGTTACCTCATTGGTTCCCCAGTTGGCTGCCCCTCCTCTGCACCACCTGTGCTCAGTTCCCATTGGCCCTTGGCCCTCAGACCCGCCCCTTTCCCCCCTTACCAAACCCTGTGTCCTCAGCCCCATTTTGTCTCTGTGCCTGGACCCTCTGCATTGCAATAAACTGCGTTTGGAGCTGTGCACACAGACCCATCTCTGGCCTTGTCCATCAGCAGGTTAAGCAAGCGTGCTCCGGGCTCTGGGAGTGCAGGTTGCTCACAGGGGCTCGTTGTGGATGTGCCACAACACCAGAGATGGACTTGGGCAGGGGGAACACCGTAATCCAATGTAGTCATACACTGTATTTTCCCCCAAACCAGGATTTCTCATTCCCAAACTTTGGCTGGATGGAGGAGGAGGCTGTAAGGAAGAGAAAGATGCCCCGGGACACCCAGGCAGGTGAGGAGGAGTAAGTGCCCCTTTCCCTTTCTCATCTGCTCCATCTCCCAGCCCAGCAATGCCCCCGGCTGCAGGACAACCCCACTGCTGTCCTGCTGGGGATGCACTGGGGGATCTTCTTCCCTTTCCCAGCGGCATAGGGGCAAATCTCATCCTCACCTTGTCCTTCCTCCCCCAGACAAGGAGGTGAGGATGGAGACCAGGGAGGACAAATCCCCACAGAAGAACCTCGAGGAAGAGGCAGATTGGAGCGGCTCCACGGGGCAGGAATCCAACAGGGAGGAAAAGCTCCAGAGATGGCACAGGAAGAGGGGACCAAACCCAGCCCAGGGTGCTCTGAGGTGAAAGGCTGCACCCTGAGCCAGGAAGGTGGACAGAGCTTCAGCCAGGGATTGGAGCTGGTGACCCATGAGCAGCTTCATGACGGGGAGAAGCCCTACAAGTGTTTGGAGTGTGGGAAGAGCTTCAGGCAGAGCAACGCCCTGATGAGCCACCAGATGATCCACACTGGGGAATGGGCCTGTGAGTGTGGGGAATGTGGGAAGGGCTTCAGCTGCTGCTCCCACCTCATCATCTATCAACGCATCCACACTGGGGAGAGGCCCTATGAGTGTCCTGTGTGCCAGAAGAGGTCCCAAACCAGCTCCAATCTCCTCCTGCATGAGAGAATTCACACACAGGAGAGGCCCTTCCATTGCCCCGACTGCGGGAAGGGCTTCAAGCGCAACTCCCACCTCATCACCCACCAGCGAATCCACACTGGGGAGAGGCCCTACGAGTGTTCCCAGTGTGGGAAGAGCTTCACCCAGAGCTGTAACTTGAACAGACACCACCAGAGGCACAGTTAAGGGAAGCCCTATAAATGCCCCAACTGCAGAAGGAGCTTCATGCACTGCCCTAACTTCGTCCCCCCACTGGAGAGCCCACATTGGGAAGAGCCCTGGTGATCCATGGTCCCTGTGATCCATGCTGGGAAGACACCTATAGCTTTTCCTGGTTCTGTCAATGATATGATGTGAGATTGAAGAACATGACGGTGTGGCCATGGCCATGATGTTACATTCAGTCCCACCTTAGGTTATTGCCAGGGGCAGGCAAGGGACTCTCTCTCTCGCAAAGAGGAGGGTGTCCTTTCCAGGCAGGAGGAAATATGTGGCCAGGAATAGACGGTTGTTGATGTTGTAGTTTTCCCTGTAAATAGTTTTTGTTTTCCCTTCTGTTACCAGTATTGTTTCTCTTCCTGTTTGTTGTTTATCTCGTTGCTGTTCCCATTAAATTGTTCTTATCCCAGCCCAGGATCTTTGCCTTTTGTTCTTTCCATGGGAGGTGGAAGGGCAGCGAGTGGCAGCGTGGTTTTAATGGGAGCAGGAAATTGGGGAATCCCATTCCTGAACCCTGGCCCATGGAAACCGAGCATCCCAGCTGCTCCCAGCCCTGGTGGCCATGGCAGCAGCCTTGGGAGCGGGTCCCTGGCTGGGGCTGTGGGAACCTCTTCCCTCTGGTGCCCAGGGACAGGAC
The DNA here is from genome assembly GCF_036417665.1 of Passer domesticus. Lineage (NCBI taxonomy): Eukaryota > Metazoa > Chordata > Aves > Passeriformes > Passeridae > Passer > Passer domesticus. The sequence continues at coordinate 34,519,807 of NC_087484.1, forward strand.
TGGAGGGAAGGGCTGCAGCTGAGTCGGGGCAGGCTCAGGCTGGACCTCAGGCGCTGTCCAGGCTCCCCAGGGAAGGCTCCCAGCTCCAGGGCTCTCTGAGCTCCAGCAGCGTTTGGACAGCGCTGCCAGGCCCAGGCTGGCATTGTTGGGGTGTCCTGTGCAGGGCCAGCAGTTGGACTCCAGGATCCTGATGGGTCCCTCCCAGCTCAGCCAATTCTGTGGATCTGGGATCCCATGACCCTGGGGATGGGACTGCCAATGGTTGCCATGGCAACGGGCTCTGGCTGCAGGCCTGAGCTGGTGTCCATGGCAACCACTCCTGGCATGGGGTCTGCATGGAGCTGCCGAGGGACTGAGCATGGCAACAGGGGGCTGGGGATGGTTGCCATGGAAACTGACCATAGCAACAGGGGGCTGGGGATGGTTGCCATGGAAACTGACCATAGCAACAGGGGGCTGGGGATGGTTGCCTGCTAAGGATCAGATTTGTCACAGGCCCTCAGAGGGGTTCCATGGGGACTTTCCAAGAGTCTCCAGGCTGTTCAAGAGCTGGAATGTCACGGGCAGAGACAGGGGCTCCATGGACACCTCCCAGGGGTTTCTGGGGATGGTAAGGAGCCCTGTGGTCAGACGCAGTCACAGCCATTCCATGGTGACATCCCAGGGCACCTTGGGCTGCAAAGGCACCGATCTGTCACAGGCACTCATGGGGGTTCCATGGTGGCATCCCAGGAGTCCCCAGGCTGCCAACGAGCCGGGATGTCCCAGACACTCACAGGGGTTCCTGTTATAGGCACAGCAGGAGCTTCAGGCAAAGTTTATTGGAGAAGATCCTGTTAGGTCATGAGGTGCAGAAAGGATCCCTAATAGCCCTCACAGATCCCCAAAAGTCACTGTGGAGTCAGAGATGACACAGACTCAGATCAGAAGGCTGAGAGCTAAAAGCCACCCGTTTATTCAATCCTCTTCTTTTATACCTTGGTTTGCTACAAGTGGACCTCATTGGTCATTTAATCAACATATTTCACATGATTGGCTAATTAAGAAAACACCTTCCATTAAACAACTTTATGGAAAAAAACAACTTATTCCAAACACCACCTGTGGATAGTTGACAATTCTTTCTCTCCAGCTCCCTAAAAGTTCCCAGACCAATTCATGGGAAAGGTTATCTTGCTTTCTCTGTCTCTGACCGGACTGTCATATCCACACTCAAACATCCCCAAGAACCTCCAGGCTTTCTAAGCACTTTTTGTGAGAACAGCCTTGGAGCAGCTGGTTCCAGTCCCAGCCCTGGACTTTTCAAGCGTTTGTGTGTAGAGAATTAATGAGGTGGAATTAACATTTTGTTGTGGTTTGACCAGGAAGTGAGTTTCTGGGAAAGTTGTGGTCAAACCAATCAGTGGCCAGGTTTGAAAATTGCCACCAGGTGTGTTCACTGGGGACCTGGGTACGCCTCTGAGAACACACAGGGGTTAAAAGCAGAAGATTCCCAGAGGGACTCTCTCTTTTGAGTCCAGCCATGAGTTGATCTGACCTCCTCCCCTGGCCAGCTGCGTCTGGGTGGGGCAGGGGAGGCCATGCGGCCTGAGGGGAGGGAGGCCAGAGCCCTGCAAGGTGCAGGGGTGGAGGAGACCTGGGATGTTTCGGGCAGCACCCCCGGGAGAGAGTGATAGAGAGTCTGTGCTGGCTTGAAATTTGATATCTTGTGCTGGCACCATGGCCAGGAGAAGAAGTGGGGGGGGGCAAGGTGCCCAGCCGCGGGCAGACCGCAGCTGAGGTTTTAATTCTTTTGTGTTGAGACAATGGAAGCTGTAAAAAACACTGATCCTCCCCAGCTGAGAATTGAGAGGGAACGAAGGATGAGCAAATGAGAAGAAGGTTTGAGTAAATAAAGAAATGCCAGCAGATGAGAAGCGCCCTAAATGGAGGAGATGATGGAGTGGACTGTTGGGCTAAACTTGTCTCTTACATGGCCACGGGACAGAACCAATTTCTTCCTGTAATGTAGAGACTGCACCTTGGGGGAGGTGGTTGGCCAAAAACCAAAAGTGACAAAGCTGTTGTAAGAAGAAGTAGAGGGAACAGAGACTGATGAGGAGGGTGTGGTGGAGCCCTCTGCCTTCAGAGGAGAAAGATCTCTGTTCACGAGGCCCTTTGGCCCCAAGGGGTGAAATATGGGGGGGACTGGTGTCCCAAATAGTGAGAGGCTGCCACTTCTTGAAGCTGAGCAAAGCATTGTTAAAAAGACCTAAGAAGCAGTTTGGATCCATGGACAGTGGTGAGAGCACTGGACATGGAAGGAAGATGGTCACCACGGCAGATTCTCTCCAGGCGGCTGCCACGTGTGACACGGAAGCACAGGAAGTTCCAACTGTGTTTCCTGGGGAGGCCCATGGTGCAAGAGGGAGACTCCTCTCTCCTGATGAACTGGGGGGAGGTTGTGTGAGAGATGATATTGGACTGAGAAGTGAGTGTTAGAGAGGATTGAGTGTTAGAAAGGTAGAAGGAGAAAGAGTGTTTTGGAAGTGTTCCATTGTGGATTGTCGTGTGTAATTTTTTTTCCTTTTTATCCATTTTGTCTCTATGTTGTAGATTAATAAAGTGTTGGGGTTTTTTTCCGCTCCATTCCCAAGTTGGAGCCTGCTTTGTTCTGTTTCTGAGTCCCATCTCACGGTAACCATTTTGCAAATATACCTTTCACGGGGACAATGGCATTGTGCCAGGGTCAAACCATGACACCTTTAAAGAATTTGTTTCACAGGATTAAGGATGGCAAACCTGAGATATTTATATATAAATATCTATTATAGCAATGATGAAACAAAATGTTCTTAATCAGAAATATTTACACCAATATATAAGAGCTATAACATATTATATTGAATAGAGCACTTGGAAGTGATTTCAAAGCAACTGTGTTAAAGCAAAACCAGTTATTTAAGAGAGATTAATGTCACTCCCCCAGACTAATGATTGTGGGCAAATTCCTTTGGCTCAACCTGGAGAAGTGACTTTGAGGGATGTCCCCACTGCAGAGAATCTCCACAGCCCCAAGTAGGGAAATGTCAGGAGATGCTGCTGTTAAAATCTGGGACGGGGCTTCTCTAGTCTGAAGTGCTGCCCTGTCAGTCAGATGTGCCCAGGCTGGGCCAGCTCAGCAGCTCTGCAGAAGCTCTCAGTGCTGTCCCTTGGTTGTTTCTTTCTCTGTGAATTATTCCATCCCTGCCAGTTTCCCTCTCAGGATGTTGGATTTTGGGATGGAGAAGTCTGCTTTCAGTATTATTCACCCCAAAAGCAACATGATCCTCCTCCTTAATTTCCTACTGGGGGCTTTGCAAACAGGGCCTTGCTGGAGATGTTGGAGTCCATTGCAGGCAGAGCCTCCTGCTCCAGCAGGAACTGCCTTTCCTGTGCGATCATCAGGGCAGGTCCTGCTGCAGGAAAAGCCCCAGGCCAGCCCCAGCACAGGGAAGGGCTCGGGCACAAGGGCAGAGTGCCGTGCTGGGAGCTGTGCCAGGCAGAGCCTGAGGCACCAAAGGCACCTTGGCAGCAGCAGCTGCTTGCAGGGCATGGCCAGAAGCCTCCCTTGGCAGCCCGGCCTGGTGGCCAGCACTGCAGAGCTGCTGCCTCAGGGCTCATTTCTGCCTGGGCTCTGAAAAGCCACTTGTGCTCCAGGAGCCTGCCTGGGAAGCCATTAGCCCCAGCACCTTGGGGACAAGATATTGATGACAAAACTCTTCATGCCAGCAGAGACAAGGCAGGGACAGAGGAAAGGGGAGAGCCAGGCACAGGGGACAGGGCTGCCATGGTGATGGCTGTGAGGTCCCTGCCCCTGCAGCAGCCTGGCTGCCCTCGCAGACATTCAGGCCAGAAGCTTTGTGAGGGCACCCAGCACATCAGAGAACTCACACAACAGGAATTCTGTCCTTGGGGATGAGAGGGTTTCATTGGGGCAGGTTGCACAAAGTTCCTGCTCTTGGATAATTCCTGGGATGAGGAATCCACTTCTCTGGAAAAACAATTGCAGTTTTGTGCCACTCTCATCATTGTGAAATATTTCCTCCTTCTAACAAATGTAAATCCACCCTCATTCAGTTCAGAGATACTGGCCCTTGTTCTATCACTGCAAGATTTGGGAAAAAATTCCTTTGACTACTATTTTTCCATTTTCACAGACTTTGGAGAGGACCCAAAAATCTCCCAAGATGGGGTTTGGAGGCCTCATCACATAACCAGCGGGAGGAGGCTGCAGGCTCTGGGCTCACTGGTGTGGAGACTGAGGACAGAACAGGAGTAGTCCGGGAGGGATTGAAGGGTGGTTTCAGAGAGGCTGGAGCTTTCCTTCATAATGAGAATCATCCTGAGAAAGAGATAATGGCACCAAGGGTGGCTGAGGAGGCCCAGACTGGACAGCAGGAGAAAGGAGTTTCCCTCCCAGGGCAAGGCTGTGGTGCAACACATCCCCCAGAAAGAGCCTGGAGCAGTCCAAGGCTTTGTGTGGGCAGGCAGAGGCAGGCAGGAGGCAGAGCTGTCAGCAAAGGAAGGGGCCAGCCAGGTGGGGCAGCCAGGGGATGACAACAGCCTGCAGGGACAGAGGTGCAGGTTTGCTCAGCATCAGAGACATCTTTTCCTCGCTTCTCCCCACCTGTCATCACTGCCTCCAGTGTTGTTCTCTGGCTGCAACCTGGGGACACTTTCTCAGTCCTGTCCCTCAGAAGGATTGGTTTAAAGTATGAGAAACTTCTGTGTTTCACTCTCCTTTTGAGTCCCTGAGAAGTTCTCTGAGCACACTCTGAGGGACTGAGTCTGATGCAAAGAGCACCAAAGCCCCAGAGGGTCATTAAAGTCCTTGTGCTGTGTCTGTGTTGCTGAGCTGGGCCGGGCTCCTGGCCCAGAGGCAGCTCCTGGCAAGGGCAGCGCTGCAGAGAGACAGCTCTGGCCAGGAGCAGCTCCTGGGCACAGCCCAGCAGGGCTGGGGCACTGCCAGGGCAGCTCAGGGACACGAGCAGGGCACAGCCAGAGCTGACAGGGGCTCAGGGGCTGGGGGATGGGGGGATGGCAGAGGCTGGGGGATGTCCCAGAGGGGGCTGTGTCACAGCAGCACCTCCATGGCTGTGGCCTAGAGGCACAGAGCAACTGTGATGTCAGCAAGGGGCTGTGTGACAGCACAGAGTGGGCTGTGTGAGGTCACAGGTTGGGCTATGACATCACAGAGTTTGTTGTGTGAGGTCATTGATCAGATATGACATCATAGAGGGGACTGTGTGACATCACACAGCAGGCTGTGACATCATGGCATGGCTGTATGACACCATAGAGCAGACTGTGAGATCAAAGTGTGTGCTGTGACGTTACAGATTGGCAGTATGACATCACAGAGAGGGTTTTGTGATATCACTGAGGGAGTTGTGACATCACAGAACTGTCTCTGATGTCACAGAGGAGGATGTGAGGCCATGGAGCAGAGTCTGCCATCATGGAGGGTGACTCTGTGATATAAGAGAGTGGGTTGTGACATCACTGGTGATGGAGCGACATCATAGAGCAGGCTGTGACGTCACAGAACAGACTGTGACATCACAGGGTGAGTTTGTGACATCACCGAATCTTCTGTGACATCACAGAGCAGCTTTATGATATCACAGACTGATATCCCAGCTCTGGCCCTGTGATATCATGAAGGGGCTTTGTGACATCACAGAGCAATTGTGTGTGTCATCAGTGAGTTGCCTGTGACATCATAGAGTAGGTTCTGTGACATCATAGGCTGGACATCATAGAATGGATTCTGCCATCACAGGGTAACTGTGTGACATTACAGAGGGGTTCTGACATCATAAAATGGCTGTGTGACATCCCAGGGTAGGTTGTGTAATATCATAACATTAAATGTGACATCATAATGTGGGCTGTGATATCACAAATGGGCTGGGTGTCATCACAGGGCCTTTGTGACATCACAGGGAGTGTGTGACATCACAGATCAGCTGTGTGACATCACAGGGGCTGTGTGAGGTCACTGGGGAGGTCACTCTGCTCCAGCCCCCCCTCACAGTTCCCCCAGAGCAGTCCAACACTGCTTGTGCACAGTGGGGTCCCCTGACCCCCCAGGTCCCCCCACCCCCTCTGCTGCAGCCTCCCCCAGAGGATGTTCCACGAGATCGACCCCAGAGCCTGACACGGGGATGGGGGGCCGGGGCCCTGGGGTGGAACAGGGAGACAGGGACCCCCCAGCAGCGTCCTCATGTCTTACAAAAGAGGGCTTGAGAACGCTGAAAAAATCCCCTGCAAGGGGTTAATATTAAGTGACAGAATGTCGTGGTTTGACCAGGAAGCGAGTTTCTGAGAAAGTTGTGCTCAAACCAATTAGTGGCCAGATTTGAAATTGTCACCTAGTGTGGCCACTGAGAACCTGGATACGCCTCTGTAAACACACGGGGAATAAAAGAAGAGTATTCCCAGAGGGGCTCTCTCTTTTGAGTCCGGCGGTGAGTGGAGTCTGACCTCTCCCCTGCACTTAATAGTATTAACCTAACTTACAACCTATGACTTTGTAATTTAAAAGAGCAATAACACTTAACAGTGTTTAACTTAGCTAATGACTTATATTAAACATAACAACTTAGCCCAACAGCAACTTTTAGAAGCATTTAATTTAGCTTAGACCTCATGATTTAACCTCACTTACAGGCCTGACTAACTTAGCTATACAAGGCACTCCAACCCCACCGAGAGCAGCATTTCTGCCACATTTCCCCAGCACAGGCACTCCTGTGTGCACACAGACACAAAGAGTCAGTGCAAGGCACCTGTGAGAAATTCCCCTGAGGGCAGGAAATGCTCCCTGTGGATGCTTTGGCATCTCCCCAGTGGGTGAAGGGTTGAGCCTGGAGGAGTGGGGGGATCGGCCCAGGCTCTGTCCTTGTTCAGGATCCCCGAGTGCAGCAAACGGGAGAGTTCCCGGCTGGGAGAGGCCCCACTAAGACGGAGTCGCTGGCCCAGGAGAGCTCCAAGGGGCTCCTTTTGGAGCGCTGTTTGTAGGGCCCCAAGAGAGGGGCTGCAGTCACAGCAATGGTTCCTCCTGGCCACACTTGGCATCAACAGCTTTCTTTCCAGTGTGAGAACAGGCATGTTGTGCCCCTGAGGGAACAAGACCAGTTCCCAGGGCTGCTCCTAGAGAAACCAGGAGCTGGTTGGGCAGCACCAGTGCCTGGAGCAGACAGTGTTTGTGCTGAGCTGCAGAGGAGCTGAGCCCAGGGGCTGTTGGCCAAGGCCGAGGCCCAAGGAGCATTTCTGAGCTGGCATGGCGGCCTGAGAAGGGGAGGGGGGAATGCAGCAGCACAGGGCCCATGGAAGTAAGGGACCATGGTGACACTGTGGGGCCTTGTGACACCAAGGGATCATTGTGACACTGTGGGGCCCTGTGAGACCAAGGGTTTATTGTGACACTGTGGGGCATCATGGAAAATTGTGGAGATAATTGTGACGTTGCAAGGCCTCGTGGAACCATGGAGAGACCATTAAGACTCTTCACAGCCTCATGGAAATGGGAGGCCATTGTGACATTGAGGGGACTCATGGGATCATGGAGACCATTGTGACACTATGAGGGCCCATGGAATAAGCAAAGCATTGTGACTCTGAGAGGCCTCATGGAACCAGTGAGATCATTGTGACCCTGGGGGTCCCCACAGAACCAAGAGGACAATTGTGATACTGTGGGCCCTCATGAAACCAAGAGGCCTTTGTGACACTCCAGGGCTGCATGGAACCAAAGCTCCAGGGTGACACAGAGGGGCTTCCTGTCATCAATGGTCCATTGTGACATTGTGGAGCAAAGGAGACCATTGTGACAACCCAAACCCCCAGGGCCCAAAGGGCCAGTGTGACACTGCAAGGTGCCATGGAATCATTGGGATCATTGTGACACAGTGGGGCCTTCTGGAACCATGGGTCCATTCTGACATTGTGTGACCTCACTGAACCAAGGGGCCAGTGTGACTCTGCTGAACCCCATGGAGTCAAGGCATCATTATGACACTGCGGGGCCCCATGGATTCAAGGCACCATTGTGACACTGCAAGGCCTCGTGTAACCAATGTGTCATTGTGACACTATGGGGCCCCACAGAACCAAGGTGACACAGAACAGCTCTGGCTGGTTTGGCCTCCTGTAGACTGCCTGACTGGTCCAGCTGACCTTGGCATGTCACATCTTATCTGCTGCTGAAACACTGGTGCTCTGTGTGGTAAAGAACTCTCCTTCTCCTCCAGGAACATACAGCCACAATTGGGATTTCACCCCCAAATTTCCTTATATCTAGGCATTGTTCCTATAGGAATATTTCCAGGACAAGTCTGCCTGGCAATGGTTTCATGAGGGTTACCTCTCACCTGTCCCCAAAACACTGGGTAAGGCTCTGTGTTTTATCATAGCATGGGTTCCCGCTAGGTAATTAATAATTAGCATTGACAACTCCATTATTCCAGAAGGCTGATCAATCACTTTAGTATACTATACTACACTATTAAGAAAAACCCATCACCCTTGCAGGCTGTCCAATTCAGCTTTGACCAGATAGGTCAATTGAATTTGTAAAAATATTACCATCAAGTGCCCTCCCCCAACACAACTAAAACCAAACACCTACAAACTAGAACCCATACAAAATAACCCTACAACTAAAATTAAACACAAAAACCCCCAAAAACCAACCATAAAACCAGTCCTAACACAACCCAAGCACAACTCCCACCAGAAGTTACCAGCAGGTCAGGTGTTAATCCTTTCAATACTTCAATCCTCCCTCGAGTTAAAAAAACCCAACAAAATACAAGCATATAAAAAAACAACATGAAACCATCAAAGTCAGTAAAGAAGAATTTAAATCCCAAATTAAAAAAAAAAATTACAGAAAAAATACCTTAACCTTAAAAAGAAAATAATCTTATAAACTATGGAGAAAAATCTCTTTTTCTTTATATCCACTTAAAATTTTAAACCTACTTTACCTTTCTCCTAATCCAATTTCACAAAAAATACATCAATAATTAACCGACAATAAAACCCACCACACTCATCAATACATTAACTAAGAAATCTCAAAATTAGAAAATCTTACATTAACAAACCAAAACAACTAATATATGATAATAAACCTTTTGCCAAAGTTTCTCTGATTTTCTAAAGTTGCTAGTAAAGGCTGTTTGGTTGTTTTGAGCTCCTGAGAAACTCTTGTTGGTATTTCTCCAGTGAGCCCAACTCAGAATACACAAAGAATTGTAATGCCTTTTGAATATCTCATTGAGAGAATTGTTTGGGGGATGGGAGTCAGGGCTTGTCTGTCCTGCTTGGCACAGCCCAGGCAGGGCTTTCCCAGCCACATTCCACACTCCATTGCCCAGCTGGAGCCACTGGTGCCTCTGAGTTCTGCTGGCCCAGCCCCAGGGACGCTCTCCTTGTCTGCCCATTCCCCCATGGTCTCTGGGCAGGGATGGCCTCAGTGGGGGCTGCTGACATCCTCAGCAACTTGGAGCTTGCTGCTGGATTTCACTGCTCCAGAGGCTTGTTCAGCCTTCAGCTCTTCAGTGCAGGAATTCAGTGTCCCGGGGCTCAATAATATTCAGAACACCTTAACAAGCCAAGCCTTTGGGAATAATTTGATTTCAGATTTCAAATAATTTGTGGTTAATTAGACAAATTCCAGGAGTGTATTCAAACTGAATATATTCTATATAAAAAGACAGGGACAAAAGTTTTTTTAGGTCCTGTTTAGGTTATTTCTCCTGTAAATTCATTGATATATCCAATCTCCTATTGACATTTAATCCAAGTACCTCCTCATGCAGTTTGAATAGATATGAAAATCAAGACCCTTCATGGCTGACAATCAATCAGACTCCGTCCCTACCCCCACCCCACCATTTCCCCCATCCAAGCCCTGGCACTCAGAGCAGCCTTGTGCAAATCTCAGCTCCCTCCAGACAAGGTTGGACCTGCAGCTTTCAGCTCCTTGGCTCCAACTCCCACCTGCTTTCCTTGGAGAAGGAGCTGCCCCATACACAGAGGTACGTTCATTCCTTGTCAGCCAACAAAGCCAGGGGAAGGCACAGCTCCATCAAATGCAAAAGTCATTCTTCTCCCTGGCAGTGCCCTGCAGCTGATCCCCACAGCCTGTCCTCTTTCCTTCATCCCTCCTTTGCCAGGCACTTTCTGGGACAAGGGAGCTCTGCTCTGGCTATGGAGGGAGATCCAAGTGCAGCCCCTGCAGTGGGAACCACAACTCATCAGGTTTGTGTCCTTTGAGGACCAGGAACTGGTGAGACTCAGAGGCACAGAAGGGTTTCTCTTCATGGCCAATATAAAAAATGTGAACATGATAAAATTTAAGAAATTTAATAAACATGAAAATCCTTCCCTGAGCTCCTTGTGACAGCAACATCTGAGATGTCCACTATCAACAAGGGATTGCCATATGGAAAGGATTTTAGACAAAGACATAAAGATATAAAAGATAAAAACAGAACTAAGATGCTGACTAAGAAGGTATTTAAAGTTTTGAAAAATTGGGCAACTCCCTGATGCTCAAAGCATGAAGCCAGTCAAGGGAGACACATTGGAATAACCAGAGAACAGCTGCAGGAGGAAATCTGGGAACAACAGGAATTACATAGATCCAGCTGCTCTAAATGAAGAGCTGTCCTTAGGCATGGCCATTCAACCAGGAGAGCTGGAGGCACCTAAAGGAAGAGGGCCGTGAAATACTAGACTGAATGTTGCTGGCAAAGCTAGAGGGGAAGATCAGTATTTTTTCTCCTGCCATCAGTAGAAGAATCCATGAGATCCAGGAAATTCCTGTTCCTGGTGGGAATACTTTGCCATTTCTTATAAGTACTCAAGTAATCCAGATAAGAAATATTTTCTGGTATATTATGAAATTAACAGGTATTAAAACCTGTGCCTCTTTCCAGGCAGACATCAGCTGTGTGCCCAAGAACAGGCAATGCCACTTGTGCCCTGAGGGGCCCAGCTGGGATTGGATCTCTCTGAGAGCACCTGAGGGAGAGCAGAGCACCTTGCAAGCTGCAGGTCCCTGCCAGCCCTGCAGGGCTCCTGTCCCATCAACATCTGCTCTGCTGCCAATCACAGCTGGGATAGCACCGCCCCTGCTGTGTGATTGACAGTTCTGCCAGGGCTGGGGGCGGGGCTCTGTCCCACCACAAACCAAGGCCTGACCTGGCCCTGGCCCCACACGGGCATTCCGAGCATCCCGAGGTGTCTCGGGGCATCGATCTCATCCAGACTCTGACAGTGACCACGGTGACACTACGGAACCTCATGGAGCCAAGGGTCACTGTGACAATGCGGGTCCAAGGAAACTATGGTGGGACTGTGGAACTTCATGGAATCAAGGAAACCATTGTGCAATTCAGGGGCCCTGTGGAAGCAAGGGTCAATGATCAAACTGTGGGGCCCATAGAAACAAGGAGCCATTGTGACACAGCGGGGCCGCATGGAGCCAAGGGACCACTGTGACTCTGTTGGAGCTCCTGAAACTAAGAAGCCATTGTGACATTGCCAGACTTCATGGAATCAAGGAGACCATTGTGATGGTGTGGGGACCCATGATATCAGCAAAACGTGGAACAGGTCTGCCTGCTTTGGCCTCCTGGGTCCTGTCTGACAGGTCCCGCTGAATTTGACATGTCAAGGGCCACTTCCCATCTGACTGTGAAACACTGGGCTCTGTGCTTTCCTTCCTATGGAAAAGAACTGTCTTTCTTGTCTAGGCTCCCATGGCTTAAATTAGGATTCCACCTCTAAAATTCCCTATATCCAAGGCTTTCTCCCAGATAAAATCTGCCAATACAGTCAAGTCTGGCTAGCCTTGGCCTCTGGTGACTGCCTCTCATCTGCCCCTGGGGCTTGGCTGTTTTCTTCCTGTGGAGACCACTGAGACACTGTGGGGTGTTGTGGAGCCAAAGGCATTGTTACACTGTAGGAACTTGTGGAACCAAGGGGATCATTGTGACACTTTGGGGTCTTGAGGAACCATGGGATCATTGTAACACTTTGGGGTCTTGTGAAATGCAGGGCCATTGTGACACTGCAGAGCACCATGGATCCAAGGGACCCTTGTGACACTGTTGAGCCTCACAGAACCAAGGACATCATTGTGGTTCTGTTGAGTGGCATGGTCCCAAGGGGCCAGTGCGAAGCAGCAGGGCTTTGTGGAACCAAGAGGCCATTGTTGCATTTCAGGGCCTCGTGGAGCCAAAGGGCCGTTGTGATCCTGTGGGGCACCGTGGATCCATGGAGACCATTGTGGCACTGCAAGGCCCCATGGAATCATTGTGACACTCTGGGGCCCCAGGGAACCAAAGAGCCATTGTGACCCTGCAGGGCCTCATGGAGGGAAGGGGTCATTGTGACACTGTGGGAAGCTGTGGAACCATTGTTGCACTACTGGGCCCCAACAGAACCAAGGGACCATGGTGACACAGCAGGGCTTCATGGAACACAAAGACCATTATGACACTGTGGGGCCTTTTGGAACCATGGAGACCATTAAGATCCTTAAGGACTTGTGTAACCAAGGGGCCATTATGATGCCACAGGACATCATGGAAGCAAGAGAACCACTGTGATGTTGCAAGACTTCATGGAAGCATAGAGCCATTGTGACACTGCAGGGCCTTATGGAACCAAGAGAACGCAGAATAGGTCTGGCTGCCTTGGCCTCCCAGAAGTCACCTGACAGGTCTGGCTGACCTTGGAATGTGGAAGGCCACTCCCATCTACCCCTGAAACACTGGGGCTCTGGGCTTTCCATTGTACGGAAAAGAACTGTCCAACTTTTCCAGGCATCCATGGGCAAAATTAGGATTCCACCTCCAAATTTCTGTGTATCCAAGGATTGCTGCCAGAGAAAAGCTGCCAGGACAGACAGGTCTGGATGGTCTTTAACTCCCGAGTGCCAGCACTGACCTGTTTTCCAAACACTGGAGAGGGCTCTATGCTTTTCTCTTTGTGGAAAAAATCCTCCTTCTCCAGGCACAAATGTCTGAAATTAGGATTCCACATTCATAATTTTGAATATCCAAGGGTTGCTCCCAGACAAACCTGCCAGGACAGACAGGTCAGGCTTGCCTTGGCCTCTGGTGGCTGCTGTTCATCAGCTCCTGAAACATGGGGGTTCTGTGGTTTCCTTCTTATGAAGACCAATGTGACACTTTGTGAAATGAAGGGGCCATTGTGACACTGCAGAGCACCATGGATCCAAGGGACTATTGTGACACTGTGGAGCCTCGTGGAACCAAAGACATCACTGTGGCTCTGTTGGGCCCCATGGTCCCAAGGGGCCAGTGCAAAGCAGCAGTGTGGGAGTTAGCCCGGCTGTAACTCAGAGTCAGCCAGATTTTACCCCGAAAGAGCCCAGCATGAGGTTCAAGCCCTGGGAGTCATTTGTTTAACTTAGGATGAGCATGTGAGATCTCCCGTAAGTCTTTAGCCTTGTTGTGCTAAGTTGTCCTAATTCTGCTTCCCTACTGGTTACTTGTTTCCCCTATATGGGTACTGTTCTAGTTCTCTAGCCCCAAGTGTATATGTTGTTGCTTCCCCTTTATCTCAGGTCCTTGGATCCTGCCCTTCGTACTGTGCTCAACTTCTCCATATTTATTGTTTTTCACCCCGTTATTGAAGTTCTTTTTGGGCAACTCCATTGAACCCGCTCCTTTTCCTATTTTGCTTACTTCACTCTTAAGTCAGGGAACCAGTGAGGTTTGTCGCAGCCACCCTCACTGCGACATTTGGCCTCTGAGCAGGGACCTTGACATTCAGTTACGTCAGCTGGGGTAAGCTGAGAGATAGGCCAGGCTCCCCGGGACTGTGGATTGTGCCTGGCCTGGTGGATTTCCCATCACTTCGAGGGACCTGAGCCAGCATTGGTGGGGACGATGACGGTTTCCTCCTGTGGAGGATTGCAGGTGGATTTGGGAAAATGCA